>NC_089684.1:70662002-71000752 GCF_031753505.1 Anomalospiza imberbis
TCAAGGAAATAACTTCCCAACTTTATTTCTCCTCAGCAACTGCAATGGGAGTGTTGTGCCATTACCCTAAGCATCAGCAGAAACCTAAAATTAAGCGTTTCCACCTGTTCCCGTGCTCCAGGGAGAATTGTGAATTCTGATGAAGTGTTTTGGTGACTCTGGAAATGAGACAAGTGAGTGGAGATAAGCTTTGTGTCCAAACACGTCAGAGTCCAGGACATCCCTCTGGCTGCCCTGGCTGTCTCCAGACCCTGGCAGGGGGCTTGGGGACCTTGGCAAGAAGTGAAAAACACCTGTGGCTTTGATTTTAGCTCGTGGGAGAGACTGCTAACTCTGTATGAGGAATTACAAGCTGAAAGGGTTTGAGTAGTGTAATAGGTGAATTGACCCAGGGTGGAAAAGTAGAATTTTGGGGTTTTTTAGAATGCAATTCAGGGGTACAAGATGGAGGAATCTGGGCATGTCCTAGCCTTCTTCTCCTTTGTCTTGTCCTCCGTGTCTTGGTGTGATGGTGACACTTTTCTATTGGTTTAAGGCAGAGATTCACAGTCTAACATAGGTGGTGGGCATTGGCACAAAATCTGTAAACATGTAACACGTAATTTTGAGTATATCATGTGGGAGCCGCCCGAGGCTCCAGGCAGACTGCTATGGCTTCTGTACTAGGCGGACCTCAGCAGGTCAGAGAGAGAAAGTTTTAGATAAGAAAAAATAAACAACCTTGAAAACTCGACTTCACACATTCCAGACCTCTTCTTCGGCTGCCGGGCTGGGGAACAAGGACTTTTACAATTTTGGGGTCATTCCAAGCAAGCAAACCCCGGCACAAACACTGCAAGGATTTGGGAATGCATTGCTGGCAGGGGCTGTGAAAGGCAAAAGAAGCTTATTTTCTACCCAGTCAGGTCCGTATCCTTTTGAGGTGTTCCCTGAAAGAAATTCAAGGAAACATCTGGCCTTTAATGTCTAGACTCCATCCCTTACAGAGTTTGGCTCCTAAAGCTCTCCCCTAGCAATGGGCTGTGGCAGGGGGCGGCTCTGTCGTGCTGTGACGTGACCCAGCAGAGGAAAGGGAGTGTGGCCACTTCACAGGACATCAGATCAGGCCTTTTAGCTCCTTTTCACTCCCCAAATCCCTGTTTCTGTGCTGCCAAAGCCCATTGGGATGGCCTGAATCCCATTCCCAAATTCCTCAATCCCGGAGCAGAAGAGCTGCGGGTTGAAGGTTGGGCTGATCTCCGTGTGAGTCGTGGCAAGAGAAAAAGTTAATTTTCACCAATTAATGCCAATTCCTGCGTGGGGAGGCTGCCAGAAGAATATTTCCCCAAGTCTGATATGCCTGAAATATCCTCTGCTTTGGGAATATTTGTTCCCAAATATATAAATCTTCCCTGTTCTGGGTGGCAACCACGTACAGCAGTGGCCGTGCCCAAGACTTGCTCATCTCTAGGTCTGACCTTTTCACTCATTGCAAAACATTATTGGAGTTTCTGCTCCAGCTGCAGCTCTTTTTGAGGATTTAGGACACTGGATAATAGAATTTAAACCTAAAAATGGGATGGTGTTGATGTATTGGTTTGCTGATGGTTGAACTGCTTTATTCTTTTCTAGGCTCCAGTGTTACCAGTAGCTAATCTTTGTTGATGTATTTTCCTTAAAGCTTCTTTTAAAAAAATATAGCAGGAATTTGATAAGAAGGATGTGCTATATATATTAAAAAAAAAAAAAAAAAAAAAAAAAAAAAAAGAGGCGGAAAGGTTCTACATCACTCTGATTTCAAAAAAAAAACATCTGGAATTGCTGGATTTTTCTTCCCCTGATCTTTGGTTCTGGCAGCTTTTTCTCACAGGGATTTTTTTGCTTTCTCTGTTACATCTCTATTACTCCTGCCATCATTTTTCTAACCACAGTCACAACCCTAGATCCTTTCTCAGAAATGTATTGTGGGGTGTTTCCCTGTTAGAAAACAACCTTGCATTGTGAACTAGTGGGAAATAACTGTTGAAGGCTTTGGGGGCTAAAATCTGATGGTGCCAGAGATTTTCTGATTAGGACCAATTTTCAGAACTGTATTGGGTGCCCAAGAGAAAAATGTTTTTTTATTATTAAATTACATACTTTATTTCTGTTGTCACCACACAGTTCTACAGCCCTGGCTTTGTGCTGACAAGGTCTTGAAGTCTCAAAGGGTCTTTTCACCCTTCTCCCAACACTTCTCCACCACACCAGGAGGACGTTGTGTCCTGAGCTGGATCTGAGAGCCAAGACAGCTCCAAATCTTATCCCAAGAGCTGTATGAGGTGTTTCCCCATGGACTGTTTTGCCAGGGAGGTCGTGCCCAGGTCAGGAGGCAGGGCTGGGTGAGCCTAGGTGCTCCCCAGGGTGCTGAGCCTTCGGGCTGCATCCCAGAAACATGATTTCTGAGAAACATCCCTCTGTTTCCAGGCAGGATCTGTTCTTGCTTGGGGCTGTTGGCATTTTGATGTCTCTTGAAGATACAGCAGAGAAGTGGCTCTTGCGGAGTGACAGCACCAAACTCTGATTAATGTCTCCAAGGAGAGTCAACCAGAATGATTTCCTTTGAGCTGCCTCCATTTCCATATGTAGCCCAGACTTTGCTTGACAATGCTATAGAAATGTGATGCTTGGAAAAAGCACGGCTTATTATCAGGAATATTTCCCCTTCAGCCTTTAAGGAGAGATGAAAAAACCCTCCCAAAGCTCTCTGTAAAAGATCCTGGAATGTTAATTCTTAAATTAACAGGTTGAACATTCTCCCACGCCACCCCTACCTGAGGGTTTAAATTCTTATTTAGGAGACTTGTGCATGGCCTGGGGATGAGAAGGAGAATGGAAATGTGAAGTTAAAAAGACTGGTGGAAACCACAGGTTTCACACTCATGACCTCTTATTGCTTCTAATTTACCACAGAACCACAGAATGTTCTGAGCTGGAAGGGACCCACTAGGATCACTGATCCAGCTCCTGGCCCTGCACAGACACCCCAACAATCCCAGCCTGGGCATCCCTGGCAGTGCTGTCCAGACTCTCCTGGAGCTCTGGCAGCCTCAGGGCTGTGCCCATTCCCTGGGGAGCCTGGGCAGTGCCAGCACCCTCTGGGGGAAGAACTTTTCCCTGAAATCCAACATAAACTGTGGGAACCCAGGACATCCCTCTGGCTGCCCCGGCTGTCTTGAGACCCTGGCAGGGGGCTCGGAGACCTTGTCACAAAGTCAAAAAACACCTGTGGCTTCGATTTTAGCCCATGGAAAAAACGGCCAACTTTGTGTGGAGATTTACAGGTCACAAGAGTTTGAGTTAATGTAACACATGGTGAAAAAGTAGAATTTTGGGTTTTTTTTAGAATGGGGTTCAGGAGGCAAGATGGAGGAATTTGGGTGTATCTTGTCCTTCTTCTTGTCCTCCATCTTTCACTGGGATGGTGACACTTTTCTATTGGTTTAGAGTAGAGACACACTGTCTAACATAGGTGATGGGTATTGGGAATTAATTGTAAATAAAGTACACGTAGTTCATAGTATAAAATATAAACACCACCCTGAGGGCAGGCAGAATGCCATGATCTGACTTGCTAGACAGAGCTCAGCAGGTCAGAGAGAGAAAGTTATCTATAGATAAGAGAAAATAAACAACCTTGAGAAGCAAAACCGATACATCTGAACTTCTTCTTTGGCTGCGGGGCTGGGAGGAAAAGACTTTTTACGATCTCGGGGTCATCTTGACGACAGAACCCCAAGAATGAACCTCTCCTGGGACAGCTGCAGACGTTCCCTTGGGTTCTGTCACTGTCATAGAGAGCAAAGATCAGAGCAGTCCCTCAGGAGGATCTGCAGACCCCGATGAGTGTCCCCTCAGTCTCCTCTTCTCCAGGTTAAACCAACCAAGAGGCCTCAAGCACTCGTGGTACGGCTTCCCCTTCAAACCATTCACCGTTTTCACAGCCCCCCTTTGGACACTCTCTAGCAGCTCTGTATCCTCCTTTTCTCACGGCGCCAATTCCCGAGAGGTGGCTGCAGTTCACCTGGACAAGTTCGCCCCATCACACAGCAGCAGCTGCTGCCCAAAGCTTTGTCCTGGGAGTGGAATGACCGAGGCATTGCACAGTCTGGGAGTGCACAGAGACACTGGGATTGTCTGCACTGAGCAGAAAAACCCCAGGCTCTGAGCAGAGCCCTCCTGAGCTGCGCTCATGATTTACGAGCTCGCAGCTGCGTTGTCACACACTGTCACCAAGTGTCTGGCACTTGGCCACTCTCTGCCTCCCTCTTCTCCTAATTGCTGTGTTAACAGATCGCTGATCATGCTCAAAGGGTCAGAAATATGAGCCTGAGCGTGGAAAAGAAGCTGGAAAAGTGGGTCCAAATAAGGCAGCTTTTCTCATCACGCACAAGGAGTTAATTTTCATTGTCTTGAGCGAGTGCTGGGAGTTCCCAGCTACCCCCAAGCACAGCACACGCTGCAGCCTGTAAAGATTTTGCTTTTTTTTAATTGCTAGAGCAGCTCTTTGCCAAGTAGTGCAGCAGCAGAGTCCTGCTGCTGCTGTCCAAGGTCCGTATGCTTGGTGGGAGGAGCAGGAAAACACCCTGCGTGTGCTGACTGCCCCAATCCGAGCCTGGAAATAGTCTGGGATTAGTGGTGGAAAAGTGTTGGGAGAAGGGTGAAAAGACCCTTTGAGACTTTAAGACTTTGTCAGCGTAAAGCCAGAATCTGCACAGTGGCAATAGAAATAAAATATGTAATTTGAATTAAGAGCAAATAGCATGGAGCTTGGGAAACAATAAAAAAGTATAAAAATAATAAATAAATAGCCCACTTTGGAGGGGTGGATTCAGCACATGGATGCTGGAACAGAGCAGAGTTAGCACAGAAATCCTGGGAGCTTGTCTAGGTGTGGTGGTGGGAACATCTCCTGCCTCTGACAGGGACCATCTCCAGGATGAGTTTTTTCGTGCCCACCCCGGTGATGTTTTCATCCAGCATCCACAGGATGTGAAGCTCACCTGGAATTGTGTCATGCTCCTTCAGGCTGGCCCTGGTGGGAGTTCAGGCTGCAGAAAGAGCTCCTGTCCCACCTCCTGGGACACCAAGCCACGATGCAGCTCCACCTTAGAGAATCCCAGAATGGATTTGGTGGGAAGGGACCTTAAAGCTCACCCAGTTCCACACTTGTTTGTGAGGGAGGTCCAGCTCTCCACACATCAAAACATTTGTATAATATCATCTTTTAACTCCTGCTATCTTCTGAAATTGTGTGTTCTACATGGAAGATTTTGTCATTAAAAAAAAAAAAAAGTGGAATTGCCAGAGCAGAGCTGTCTGCTTTCTTCCCTGGGTGCCAGTGCTGAGAAAGGCTGGAAAAATTTCTTGGAAGTGCTCAAGGCCAGGTTGGATGAGGCTTTGAACAACCTGCTGTAATGGAAAGTGTCCCTACCTGTGGCAGGGGTGATCTTTAAGGTCTTTCCAACCTAAATTATTCTGTAATTCTATGAAATACCCACTTTTTGCCTTAATATGATGATTTTAAAGCAGGGACCTGCCCATTCATCTGGTGGTGTTGGGGTTTTGCTTAAACTCCATCTCACAGTAATGCACAAAATAGAGAAAAGGGAAAGTCAGGCTACTAAAGATCTTGCATAGTGAATATGAAGAATTTCCAGATTAAAATGGCAATAAAGTAAAAAATAAAGCCCATTTCTTACCTAAGGACACAGGTAGAAAGTGTCTTGTGGCTGCCTTTCAGTTTTATTGACACGAGACTCAAAATAGCAGGAGCTTTTTCACATGGCAGGTCGGAGATCTGTAAATCATCTTGCCAAAAAAATCTGGATGATAAATCGAGTGGGAAATTAGACAGATCATCCAAATCCTAAAATACTGAAGCTGGAAGGGCAGCCTGGAGGCTTCTGAATCTGTGCCATGCTCAAAGTCAGGTTCAGAAGCAGGTCAGGTTCCTGAAGCTGAGGTTTGAATTTGGCCACAATCCCCCTCAGTTGCCACCATCAGCCTTCTGCTTGCCAAGCTCAGCAGTGCTCTGGTGTGGGGTTATCCAATCCCAGATGAAAGACTGGGCATTCCCTGTGGAAAAACACAGGGTTCCACTGAGCCTTGCACAGAAATCATGGATAAACAGGGAATTTCCTGAACTAAGTATGGTTTGATGCCTTGAACATAGCAAAGGTTGGGAAGGCACATGATCCAGGCTGTCCTTGTCCTAATAATTTTCCCAAAGTATCTCCTATCATTGGAAAAGGAACCATGGGTTGAACAGATTTTTATTTCAGAAGGAAGAACGTGGCAAAGGGCTGCAAGATCATAACTGGGCTGCAGAGGGTGAACAGGGCTGATCACTCCTTCTCCTTCTTGAGGCAGGGATCAGCCAGAGCCTAAAGAGCTCAGCAGGTGGTTTAGAAAAGGGAAGGGAGACATTTCTTCACCTAAAAAGTAATTAAATTGTGGAACTCATTAGCTCAGGATGACAGAGGGGAAAAATTAAATAGAGGGGAAGGAGAGCAGGCGTTGGAGGTTATTAAACATTCCAAGAGCACTCCTGGCTCAGCACGTTGCTGAACATTTGGTTGGTGGGACGGGGAAGGATTCCACAATGTTTTTGTTGCTCTGGCTCTGTAAGAGTCCAGGTCTGTGCTCCAGGTTGGATCATCTTCCAGCCCGATGTGGTTGAGGTTCCTTTGTCCCCAGGACATGGAAGTGCTGGCAGGACTCCCGAGGAGATGAGGAACAGGGTGGGCTTGCTGAGCTGTCCCTGCACATCTCCAGCTCTGCCTGTTAATCCATGAAGTGCTGGGCTCAGACTGGGGAGATTGAGGCTTTTTGGGGGAGAAACACAAGATTTTACTACTTGGGCTTTACATCTCTCGCCTGGCTTTGCTCAGAGTTGTTATCAAAACCCTACAGAGCCCCACAGAGGGTTTCTAAAAACTGCCTTTTCTCCCCAGATCTCTCTGCCTGCGTTGCTGTACTTCCCCTGCACAGGGAATGGAATAAAAAGCTGACTTGAGACCTACTCATTTAATGCCTGAATTAGTTCAATTTTCTCTGCCCGAGGCTCCTCATTTTTTTCCCACTGTCTTGCTCTTGGCCTGCTGGGAATCTCTCATTGTCCACAAAAGTTTCTCTTGTCCTCCTAAATTGATGATTTTCTCCCCGAGCTCAATTTTTTTTTTGCCTAAATATGGACTCTTTCAGAGCTAATTTATTTTCATAGTTTGCTTAGGCACACGTGTGTGTGCTAAAATCAGTTTCAAAATGGCTCAGATTTATTTTTAAGCCAGGGTGGGGTTTTTTTTGTTTTGTTTTTTGTTTTTTTTTTTCAGATGCCAAAAGCATTGATTCCTGTCTGATTAAAAAAAAAAAAAATAAAACCCACGGAGTATTTTCAGCATGATTTAGCGGCTCATTTACAAGGATCTTGACTGGCTTAACTAAATGGTTGGTGCTCACTCGTGTGTGGAAAAGGCCCTGGTGTCTTTGGATGCACATTATTTTATTTAACCCAAACACAATTTAATCTCGGGGAGTTAAAAAAGCCAGAGTTAGGATGATGTCTCAAAGCTTGAGTCAATCATTAACTGGGAAAAGCAACCTATCTCATTATTTTTTGAAGCAAAATGTTTTGTTTTAGTGGAGCTGTCATCTTTAAGTATTTTTGGATGCAAATTTCTGGAATTGTTTGTGGGAAGAAATCTTTCCTTTTAAAAATTTTCCTTCATATTTCCATTTTAAGCTGTAGAAGCATTTATCAGGTGAGCCTTGAGTGCAACAAAACATTCAATTCCAAGTCAAGGCAAACACTGATTTTTTTTTTGAGACAAATAAACCATTTTGCTCAATTCTTTGCTTAGAAGAAGTTTGGGGCTTGGATCATCCAGAATCCTATTCTTCTTACTTTTTAAATTCTGGATAACCCTCAAACAAAAAAAAAAAAAAAAAACCCAGCTATTTATATTATTTCATTTAAAAAGTGAAACACTGTTCCATAGCTCTGTTGCAGAATACTTCCAAGGAGTGATAAAAATCAGAATAAAGATGTTAATAGGAATTAAACAAAATTATGATTTTTAAGGCAGTTTAAAAACTCCCAACACAGAAAATAAGTGAAACTATGACCTTAGGCACAGCAATAAATACACTGCAGCAGCACAACCGGATTCTGTTATGTGCTGGATGTGAAATGAGCTGTCTTGGGGCTCTCCACCCTGCCAAGACAGCCTGAATTAGCAGCTGGTCAGTTTTAATGCAGACAGCTCTGTCAGAAGGGCAGGGAAGGAGCTGGAGGAGCTCAGGGAGGAAATCGGAGCCTGCAGGAGCTTCATGTCCCCGTGGCAGGACAGAAGCTGTGACAGCTGCTGCTGAGATGTTGTGGCAGAGGAGATGCTGGCCTGGAGTGTTTTCTGGCAGGAAAAGGGGTTGGTTTTGTGAAGCAGGTCCTGAGATGGGCGGTCAGAGCGTGCCCTTCAGACGTGGCCTGTGGGACTCCAGTTCAATCCTTTAGGATCATTCCTGATTAGGTTCTCCTTCAAATCTCTGCTCTGTCTTAAAACATCTCCCTCTGGAGACAGCAGCTACAACCTCCCCTGCTCCTCTGTGCGATTCTGACTCCGTCTGTGAGGACATGAGCTGGGAGAACATCTGGGCACATTGCAGTGTCCAACCTCAGCGTCCCTCAGGACATCCGCAGTGGGCTCGAGCCACTTTCCCTGCTGTCACCCACCAGTCCAAACTGGAAATCTCGTTGGGCATCCCTAGAAAAAGCAGGTCTAAAATGAGAAAGGATAGAAATGTCTGCTGAGAAGAGGACAAATGAGAGCACAAAACACATCACAGGAGAAATAATGATTGCTAAGCCAAACCATACCACCAGTCAGCCAGGACATCCAACACCCAGCTCAGATATGGATGTTATCAGAGTTTCTGATGGCGCCAGAGGTGGGACTACACCACTCATGCCAAATAAAGCAAATCTGGAGTAAAAGAGGACTACAAACAACTTTCCCTGAGCCTCTGAGCAGTCTGGCTATGACAAAAAAATAACCCAGAGATGTTCAACAAGAACTGGAGCAGACATCAACTACCCTGGAATTGTCCAAGGCCTGGTTGGACGGGGCTTGGAGCAACCTGTGCTAGTGAAAGGTGTCCCTGCCCATGGTTTTTAAGATAAATTTTAAGGTTCCTTCCAACCAAAACCATGCTGGGATTTTATGATCAAATGGGCAAAGGTTTGTGGGGCTGCAAGTCTGACACTACAGTGCTGATCATGAGGAAAGACAACTGCAGGAAAGCAAGTCCCACCACCTCAAAAAAAAAATAAAAAAATGTGAAGAGACACCGTGAAGTCAGAGAGACCAAAGATTCTACACCAAAATAAGGAAACCAAACCTCTTTTTTTTTTTTTCTTTTCTTTTTTTTAAGAAAAAGATAACATCATTCAGTGTATTTTTTCAAGCTTGCTGGACATCATACTGAAATACCGTAAAGCTGTCAGGGAAATTATATGTTTTTTTTCTGTTGTCAACCAAAGCGTGCTTTTATGGAGTCAATTAGCCACAAATGATGAACACACGTCACTTGTCTAGGAATGAATTACAGCACAACCCAGTGAACACAACTGGCTTTGCTCTCTGATCATTGCCCTGATGGGCAGGAGGCGTCAAACTTCCCTATCCAACCATAATGGAAACTCCGTGTTCGTTTGTGTTTCATCATCCTGCAAATCCATCTCCTTCAAGTGCTGCAGTGCTACAGTGTGGGGAGAAACGGGGTCATTGGTATTTCTGCTCTGACGTGCAAACCTGGACGTGAGCTCAGGGTGTGAAATGCAATTACATCGGGGAAAAAGGTTCGGATAAGCTGGGATGGCACGAGGGCTTGGATGTACAACGGAGCTGCTGTCAGATTCCACAGAGAAGTGCAGCCAATGTCATCTTTACACAGGATTTTGTGTGCCCTCCACAGACCTTAGAGCCCTTTTTGAAGGTGGAGAGCCACAGTCTTATCAAGTTTTTAGAGTTGATTTTTTTTGTTTGTTTGTTTGGTTGGTTGGCTGGGGCTGGGAGCATTTATTTTCTTTTTTTTTTTTTTTTTTTTAAACTTTAATAACAGATGGGTAAACTGAGGCACAGAAAGGTGGTGTGACTGGCCCACAGTCGCTGGTAGACCTTGAACCCCCCAGGTCTTGCTCGCACCTGGGACAGAGTGAGAAGGAAGGGCTGTTCCCAAAGTTCCCTCCACTTGTTCCCAGGGTGAGGAACACCGCGGCTCCTCACGGGGCGAGGAAAAGGGCCGCCACCCTCAGTGGCAATGTCTGGAAGGGCTGGACGGTTCCTGCCAGCCCCTGGGAGGCCAGGGAAATGAGGAACCTGGCATGGAGAGGCAGGAGCCAGTGGGTCAGGCACTACAGGATGCACTCGTGCCTCTCCGTGGCTTTCAGGGCCTCGTGCATGCTGGCGGCCGAGAGCCTCCTGTTGATGTTCCTGTACCTGCAGCGCAGCAGGTTCCAGAAAGTAGTCCTCAAATCCCGGTTGAAGAAGGCGTAGATGAGGGGGTTGATGAGGGAGTTGGTGTAGCCCAGCCAGAGCAGAGTCCTCTCCAGCCGCAGGGGCATGCAGCTGCAGCGGATGCCGCAGATGAACGGCCGTGCCGTGGACATCAGGAAGAAGGGCAGCCAGCAGAACGTGAAGGCCCCCACGATGATGCCGAGGGTCCTAGCGGCTTTCTGCTCCCGCTTGAAGATGGAAATGTTCTTGCGGTCTTGCCGGAGCAGCTTGGAGAGCGTGGCGCATTCCTCCACGGCTTTGGTGCGGCGGGAGCTGTGGTGGGCGCGGCTGGAGGCCTCGAGGCAGTAGACGCCCTCCTCCTCGTAGTGCTTGGGGAAGTTCATGAAGCGGTGCTTCTCGGCACTGACCTTGGCCGCCTTGTAGATGCGGCTGTACATCACCAGCATGACGGCCATGGGGATGTAGAAGGCCACGCCCGTGGAGTAGACGGTGTAGCCGAAGTCCTGGCTGATGAGGCACACCCGCTCCACCGTCACGTTCTGGGCCCAGCCGAAGAGCGGAGGGAGGGTGATGGAGGCCGACAGGAGCCACACGATGAAGACCATCTTGGCCATCAGCTTCCCGTTCTGCCTCACCGGGTAGGTCAGCGGCCGCGTGATGCCCAGGTACCTGCAGGGAGGAGGAGTTGTCAGGGGGTTAGGAGTGGGTGCTGTTGGGTGGTTTTCACTCCTGATCAGCTGTGAGAGAATTTTGGCCCTCAGAGGGGACAAGAAATTAATTCACCAAATGAAAATCTCCACAGGCACGGGGTCTCTTGACTAAACACCCCAATTTATTCCCTGCTTTCTTGCAATCACCCCGTGCGTGGAATCACAGAATGGTTTGGGTTGGAAAGACCTTAAAAACCATCCCATTCCAGCCCCCTGCCATGGGCAGGGACACCATCCGCTATGCCAGATTGCTCCAAGCCCTGACCAGCCTGGCCTTGAACACTTCTAGGGATGGGGTGGCCACAACACAAGGTGTCACTGAACTGCTGAGTCCAGTCTGAACTCTGCATGATCTCCTGGGGAATAAAAATACTTTAAAAAGTTTCATTTTCAGGAATAAAAAATGCCTTAGGAGTTTTATTTTTTCCCACCAGAACTATTCTGCACAGAGAACATGCAACAGCTTCCAGCCATGGCAGATAACTCACTCCAGAGTGTTGCTCTTCCCAAGGAGACACCCAGGAGTGGGAGGGGTGATGGTCAGAGTGATGCCACAGGACTGATTCCAGATGAAAGGCATAACTCCTAGCAGTGTTTAATGGGAAGTGGGAACCACGGCAGCCTTCTCTTATTTGTGGGTGAAGAAATACAACCTGCAGCTAAGATGGCCCTGGGAGACCAAGAAATAAATCATCTTGTCTTTGGGAAGATTAAAGATGTGTCTGGGTGAGCCCTGCAAGCAAAGATGGAGAGTGGACAATGCCGTCTGGGGACAGATTTTGGGCCCCTCATGACAAGAAAGCCACTGAGGGGCTGAAGAGTGTCCAGGGAAAGGAATGGAGCTGGGGAAGGGTCTGGAACAGCAGGAATGGCTGAGGGAGCTGGGAAAGGGGCTCAGCCTGGAGAAGAGAAGGCTCAAGGGGGACCTTGCGGCTCTGCACAACTTCCTGAAAGTTGTTGAGCTCTGGAAACTCAAATAGAAATGACCCAAGCAGCTGGAGCCATGTGCTCGCTTGCTCAGCCAGTAGCTGCCAAAGTGATGGAGTCCAGCTCTCCCTCAAGAGAAAAAGAAACACCTGGTGACCCACAGATTCCCCAGTCCTGACCCCTGGGGTTAGGAGTTACCTTGTTATTTTGCCTGAAAGGAGCTGGAGGCTGCACCAACCATCAGCTCCTGGTTGTGCCACGGGGTCTAAACGTGAACTATCCTGACTTCTATTGGAGAGGTTTGTGTGAAAAAGAAATTGTGTCAACTGTGGGTAAATTAGAATTGTAAAGCAATAAATCAGGGGGGGAGTTGGCTGTTCCCCCTGGAAAACATCTGCCTGCTACTCAGCTCCAATCAATTCAGCAAAAACCTCGAGCCACTCATATGGATTTCTGTTCTGTTACAGCCTTTTTGATTCCAGTCTCCCGCTGCCAGGAATTTTTAGGCAGGAACTCATCACCTCTTAACTGTTCTTGGATGAACGGTGTCACTCCAGAGGGGCAGTGAGAACAGCTCTATGAGTACTTTCTGCTAAAAGCTGAACAAAAAAAAGGAAAATATCTGTGGAGAATTTTACCTCTGCTGCATAATTTTTCTCTGACAGTCAGTCTTAGTGTGCTAGGAGATTTTTCTCTTAGCTGATTATTTCGCTTTTCCAGATCATCCCCCAAGATTAGAAGATGGAAATAAAATATAAAAATAAATCTAATTTCTCCTCCCCTCCTGATTGCTAAATCAATTGAGAGACTAAAGTCTTCTCCCCTGCCTCCCTGATAAAATGATTTTTAATTCATTCACTGAGTTGTTCTTTCCTTATTTTCCTCTGTATTCTTTTTTTGAGCTGGCCTTAGTCACAAGAACCAACCAAAATTCTCTCTGTTCAGAGAATTCCAGCACGGTTTGGGTGGGATGGAATCTTTCAAGATTATCCATTTCCAACCCCCTGCCACAGGCAGGGACACCTTCCACTATCCCAGGTGGCTCCAAGCCCATCCCACCTAGCCTTGGACACTTGCAGGGATGGAGCATCCACAGCTTCTTTGGGCAGCCCATTCCCCCATGTTGGCCCTTGATGGGGCCAGGATGGGAGAAAACCCTGCTCTGCTCTTGCAATTCCCAAATTAACACCCCAAAAATCACCCCTCTGGATATCCAAGCCACGAACTTTGCCAATAAACCCGTGCTGTGCTGCGTGCCACCCTCTCTTATGCTATTACCGCGTTTCTTTGGAAGCCGATCCGCCTGGGATTTGCTGAAACTTCAAGGAATTTACGCGCTAGCCGAGGAAAACGCTCGCTGACAAGGTTTAACAAGCAGGCAAAGCTGACACATTTCATCCGCGGGCGCCTCGTGCAGCTGCTGCTGCAGGAGGAAACGGGGCCGTTTTGAGGTCTTTGTAATAATTTTGAAACGAGCAGGGAGCCCTCAAAATAGGGCAGCGTTTACAGGAGGCGAGGTGGTGCTGACAGGCGGTGGAATTCGAGCTGAATTCTCTCCTTTTGAAATTTTTTCATTTTTCTCTGTGTGTGTGTGTGTGTGTGTGTGTGTGTCTTTGTGTCCTGCTGCTAATCAAGTTTAGGGTAATCAGGTAACAAAAGGCAATTCCCAGGATTTGCGGGCACTTGGTGTGGATTTGCAGGGCCCCCGCTGTGCTGAGCAGCCACTCATGCCAGGTGCGATAAATTCCTGCCACATCCCTGATCCTGCAGATCCCAGCCCCTTGGCTGTGGGGTGGGAGATCTGCCCCAGGCTGGGCTGCATCAGCAAACCCCATGGATGAGCCAATTTCAGAGTGTTTGTTCTACACTCAGTGGGAATCGTGGAATGGGTTGGGCTGGAAAGGATCTTAAATCCCATCCAGTTCCACCCCCGGGGCAGGGACACCTTCCACTATCCCAGGTGGCTCCAAGCCCTGTCCAAACTGGCCTTGGGCACTGCCAGGGATCCAGGGGCAGCCACTGCTTCCCTGGGCACCCTGTGCCAGGGCCTGCCCACCCTCACAGGGAACAATCCTTCCCAATCCCCCATCCATCCCTGCCCTTGTGCTGTCTTTACATTTCCTGATGAAAAGCCCCTCTGTGGCTTCCCTGTAGGCCCCCATCAATTGTTGGATCATTATGCCAGGGATTAAATAACAAAAACAACCCAAACCTCTCCGAGGTCCCCCCTTTCTCCATCCTGCAGCTGGTGACCTGGGAAAAGATGAATCTCCACTCACACAGGGGGACAAATGAGCCCAGAATTAGGGCTCAGAATTAGGGTTTCCTCAACCCCGCTGTTTTACCACAATTCCATGCCTCCTCTGCAGCCAAAATAAGCTCCTTCCCTGATTTCCAAGGTGATGCCATTCCTGCCCCATCCTGCTGAAGGAGAGGTGGAAACAGAAGGCAGCTGGAGCTGCTACACCTGCCCATACCCTAAGTCAGAGCTGGTGGTGTATCCCAAGGATCCATCCCAGACACAGAGCAGGGATCTACCCAGCCTGGGCAACATTTGGAGCAAGGGCATGGGAGAGGAAATCCAGCAAAATGCTGTGCAGTTTTCATCCCACTGACTTTGGGGAGGCATCCTTTTACTGAGGGTGACCCCAATTTGGAGCATATAATCTGATTTTGGGTGGAAAATACTTGCCAGGGAAAGGGGAGAGCCCCAGCAGAGCTGCCTGGGAAATGGATGGAGAGTTTTTTCTCCACCAGGGATGCCAGAAGTGATGTGTGGGCTTTGGGGAGCTCCTTTTGTCAGCTTCTTGGCATTTTTATGGAGAGTTTCATCAAAGCTGAGCAGCCAAAAGAGGGGATTTTTTTGTTGGTGGTTTGTTTTTGGTTTGTGACATTAAAAAATCTGCAACATTGGCAGGCTTTTACATAAGGAAATATAAGAGTAAGATGGATGTTTCCAGCATTTTTCTTTTTTGATTTCAAAGGAAATCAATCAAATCTTGCTTCAGACAAGATTAGTTCTACCAGCTTCAATCGAGAGGCTTTTAGGAAGCCCTCGGCATTAATAATCAATAACAGCAGCCTACATTTTAATAGTCCTCATCATCCTGGGCAAACCAAGTAGCTTTTCCATCTAAGCTAAGCAAAATATTGAGGACACTTCAGCCATCAATAAAAACAGGGTCTCCTCCTTGGCAGGAGCAGGCCTGACAGTGCTGACCAAGTTGGATTCAGGACAGAACCAGAGGAAATATTTTTATTTCCGAGAAACACCATGGCTTTTCATCTTCTTCCTCACAGGGCAGGAGGAAGAGCTGGTCCCCATCACCAGGGGAGCTTTGGGTTGATGCCTTGCTGAGATAATGATTTAATCTCTTTTGGAGCAGGTTTTTCAGGGATTCCGCAAGCTCAGCTCTCCTCGTGCTTTTGGTTTTTGGTTGTATTAGCATAGAAATAGAGAATTGTGCTTTTGGAGATGTTTCCATCAAGAGTCAAACAAAGAATCCTGTCCACCCCAGGCTCAGGGGGGAAGTGGAGATCCAGGCATGATCCTGGATCCTCAGTCCACCTCCACGCACTGCCTGAGCATGCTGGGTGGATGTGGAGCAGTGATGCTGCACAGGATGCTTGAGACACTGCCCTGGGATGGTTCACACAACTCCCAGCCCATTCCTGGGGATCCTTGAGGGGGAAAAGCAGCAGGACAGCGCCCCAGTCACCTCCTCCTCTAATATGCACCAGAGGACATCCCAATAATTCCCATTCCCTCCTCAAGCCCCAGCACAGACTTGACCCTACAAGCCCCCTCCACTTGCAGGTTGTCCTTCCTCCCACCCAGAGCCGGCTGGGCACAGATGGGGGGATGGTCCAGTCCCTTCCCTCTGCTCAATCCTTGCTGGTTTTCTCCTTTCCATGCTGGAAATACATTCCAGACAACTGCCCTGCAACCACTCAACTTCCCCATCAGGCCTGTGGCGTGGTGAGGATGAAGTTCTGGGAGCGAACTGATCACAGTGCAGTTCCCGTGCCAACACGTGAGGGACAAGCCCATGCCAGAAACTTCAGGCTCTTTGACAACCTCTTGGGACAGAGCTTTTCCCTCCCTAATTCCCAGGAAAGACAAAGTGACATCAAACTCAGGATGTGCCTGCACGGTGTCCTTGGATATGGATCTGCTCCCCAGAGCAGTGACACTGGATGGGAGGGACGTGATGGAGGAGTGGAATCCATGGCAAGGATTTTTGGGGAAAGTTCTCTCCTATTTGTGTGTGTGTTTGGAAAAGTGTTGCTCCAAGGGATGGGATGGGGTGGGATTGATTGGTTGGGAAAGGAGGGGAAGGAAATGGGAAGAGAAGGGGAAGAGGAAAAAAGGGGAAGGGAAGAAGGAGGAAAGAAAAAGGAAAGGAAAAGAAAAAGAAAGGGAAAAGGATTGCATGCATCGGGTTTTGGGGGACTTGGGATGGGGTGGGGAGAGTTGTTGACATGCTTGGCCAAGGAGAAATAAAAGGGGAAAGGGAAAAAGAGAAAAGGGAAAAAGGAAAAAGGGGAAAAGACAAAAAGGGGGAAAGGTAAGGGAAGATAAGGCAAAAGGTAAAGAAAGGAGAAGGAAAAGGAAACGGAGAAGGAAAAGGAAATTTTCGAGCAAAGCCAGTCTGGTTAGTGTGTAGCCACTTCCCTGCCCCTCACCCACCGGGAGAAAGCACTGACACATTTCATTCCTGCATTTCATCCCTTTCCTCTCACAGAGTCAGGCTCCTGCCAGCTCTGAGCACACCTGCTTTTTTTTTGCTTTTTTTTTTTTTTTTCCCAACAGGAAAATTATTAAAATAAAGCAAGTTCAGCAGAAGAGCTGAACCTTGCCTATGGCCTGGCAGGGGTTTTTCTCTCTACCAGCAGCTCTGAGCTGCCCAGGGCTGTGGATCTGCAGCTCCCAGGGGAGCAGTGGCTGGTGGGGATGAAGCTTTGGAGCAGGACTCACTGCTGGCTTGCCCTGGGGGGGCATGTCAAGCAGCAGCAGGATTTTCTCGGTCCTTTCTGCTTTGTCACCCGCTGTCACACCTGCAGAGGTGACACCGGGGAGGTGGCACAGCTGAAAGGGCACATCTCAGATGAGGAATGTGTCCCTTCCCTGAGCTGCTGCTCCCAAAGCAGCCCAGCCCAGCAGTGCCAGCTCAGCCCAAAGCGACCCCCCAGAAGGCAGCACACGTCAGCCCCGGCCACCGGCTCGTCAGCGCGATGGCCCCGATGACGCAGCTGCTAAAATTAGAGCCACCAAGGTGCTGACTTGTCCAAGCCTGGCCACTGTGCCAGGCAGGCTTAGCCTTCCCCTCCCAGCTGCAGGTGTGGGAGGTGAAGCCAGCAAATCCTCACAAAGGCGCTCAGTGAGCTAAACCAGGGGGTTTGGGAACTTGGGATGGGGTGTGGGGAGCTGCTGACATCCTTAAACCAAGGCACGAGTCCAGGGAGCAGCAGAGAATCCCACAGGATTGGCTCCAGAAGCCCTGGAACTAGGATTTCCAAAGTACATCTGGGTTTGGTTTTTTTGTTTTGTTTTGTTTTGGTTTGGTTTGGTTTTTTTTTTTTAATTTCTTGAATGGTTTCATGGCCCAGGCACCTTCCATGGAGAAGGTCAGGTGCTGCTCCTCAGGAACAATGTGAAGCAGCTGCCAAAAGGGGGAAGACTAAGGAAGTAACTTAGGGAAGTAACTTGAGAAAACACCCTGAGCCCAGCTCTTCCATAGGGAACGAGGCACCGAATTCCCACAGAAAACCCTCATCACCTGGAAAAAACACCTCCAGGAGCACTGATCCAACCAGGAACACGATTCTAGCGGCCCCCAACCTCCCGAAACACCCCGAATATCAGAGCCCACCTGAGCGCAGGGTAGCAGCCCGGCCCTGCCTTACCTGTCCACGCTGATGATGCACAAGGTCATGATGGAGGCGGTGCAGCACATCACGTCCATGGCGATGAACACGTTGCAAAACACCTTCCCAAAGAGCCACTCGCCCCCCACCAGGTCCGTGATGGTGACAAAGGGCATGACGGCGAAGGCCACCGACAGGTCAGCGGCGGCCAGGGACACCACCAGGTAGTTGGAGGGCTGCCGGAGCTTCTTGACGATGCACACAGAGATGATGACCAGCCCGTTGCCGGCGATGGTCATGAGGATGATGATGGAGAGCACGGCCCCGATGACGACCTTCTCGGTGTCCCCATAGAGCAGGATCTCCTCGCCGCAGTCGGTGGCGTTGGTGAGGTTGGAGGGCGGCAGCTCGGGCTCGGCTGGGGCGGGGGGTTCCTCAGTCATGAATGGATTCGGGAGCGGTTCCCGAGCCGGCCGCTGCTGCTCTGCGCTCTCCACCAAGAGAAGGTGCTGCTCCAGAAACCTCCTGGGGCTGGCCCTCAGCAGCATGCTCCGAGCTCGCCGCGAGCGCTCCCCCAGCAGTGACACCTCCAGTGACAAACCAGAACATCTTGTCACAAACAGGGCGAAGAAAATCGAATATCCCCTCATCCCCTCGCCCACCGTCACCACCCCCCTCCACCCCTCTCAGCTCTTGCCTCCCCAAAGCTGCGGCTGCATCTCACGTGCTCGGCAGGAAGCCGCTTCCCAAGTCTCCTTAAGGACACGCGTTTTGCCGGGGGATGCTTGGAGGAAGCCGCTCTCCACTTGGGAAGGAGCGCGGGCTGCCTGCAACACCTCCCTGGTCATCCATGTGCTTTTCCAGGAGAGAGAACGGATTGTGGATCGTGTTTCCCTGCCGAGCTGTGCCTGCTGCCGTTGCACTTCTCCTCTGCATCCATACATTTAATCCCTTGCAGAGCCTCCTCTGTGGATGCGACAACACGAGCCACAGCACCAGCGTGGGCACAGCCCCCGCCGGCTGCATCCCCTGCACACGCAAACTTCAAAGCCGGGACCGCAAATCCCCGCTCCTGGCATGCAGTGGCCACACACGGGCTGTCAGTAGCCACGGGAGCGGATCCATGGCATGCAGCACCCCAGGGCACCACGCACAGCCCAGGCATCCCAGCTCGTTCCCGGAGCCTGAGCATCACCACCACGCACAGCAGAGAGGCTCGGAGAGCCGCGGCCGCGCTCCCACGCCCGGGATCTCACCCCTGCAAGTATTTCCCGGCCATCCACAAGGAAACTTCAGGGCAGGGCTCACCCTTGGATGCTCCGAGCATCACGCTCAAACCCGCATCCTCTTTTTTTTGTTGTTGTTATTGTTTTGCTTCAAGCCCCATTTTCCCCTTGAAGTTTTGTTCCAATCCAAGCCGGATTGCGGCCCCTTCCTCCCCTTTGCAGCATCCCCCGGCTGCGGCGGTGCGGGGGTCCCGGAGTTACCTGTGCCGAGGGGGTGAGACATCCTCCAGGCGAGCCCCTGCGAGCTCCGGGCGGGCGAGGAAGCAAAGAGCCACCCCCGGAGCATCCTTCTCCCCTCCCCGCCTCGCCGGTCCCTCCTACCGCCCTCCCCTCGCCTCTGCCGGGCAGGGACCCAGATGGTCCCTGGCTCCCTCGGAGCCCCAGGGAGGAGCAAAGAGCGGGGCGGGGGGGTCCAGGCTGGATCCTGCGGCGATGGGAGGGAGCGGGGAGCGTGTGAGGATCTGGAGGGAAAGGCTGGAAGTTGAGGAGATGCCTCGGGGCGCTGAGAGGCAGGAGAAGCAGCCTGGAGCCCAGCAAGGAGGGCAGGCACAGGGAAAAGCGCAGTTCCCCGTGATTTTTTTTTATTTTATTATTTTTAAGGATTATTTTACAGGAGAGGGTTTCTTCCCTCGTTCCATGCATTTTCCAGCCCTCCTGGCTCGTAGCGGGTCCCGTGTTCATTCAGCTCCGCGCTGAGGAGCAGCAAGCAGCCAGGGAGGGGCAGATCTCCAAAGATGAGCCTTTCCTAATCCTAGGAAAACCGAAACAGAGACTATTAAAAAAAAAAAAAAAAAAAGACCACCAAAAAAAAAAAAAAAAAAAAACCGGGAAAGAACACGGAGAGATCCACATCCACTTCCCCCCCCACCAAATGCTCCATGGGGACTTTGGAGCTGGGATCACTCTGATATTTCAACCCAGGGCATCAGACCTCAGTCACAGTTTGCTCCTCCTGGGGAGGAAGATGAGGAGCAGAGCCGTCTCCTACACTGGCTGTTCCCAAGGCTCATTCCCTCGGGAATTCAGCCCCTCTGCTGCCTTCCCGGGGGGATGGACATCCTGCATCCCTCGGGATGGGGCGGTTCGGAGGGGAGAGGTGCGGGGATGCGGCTGTGGAGCTGTCCGCAGGCTCGGGAAGCGATTCCCGACGCTCTGCCCCGAGCTCAGCGCTCCGGGAGCGAGGTGGGAAACTCATCCCAGGACTGAGCGGGCACCCAGGGGACATCCTGGAGGGCTGAGTCTGGGAAACACACCTTTAAATCTCAGTGATGCCAAGCACTGCATTACCTCCGGGCAGAGCTGACATCGATCCCCAGGGATTTTTGGGAGGGAAAAAAAAAAAAAAAAAAAGAGGTGCATCTGCAAGGAAAGCGCCAGTGAGCTGAGCCAGGGCTGTTAAAGCTGTGCTTAACGCTGGGGTTCCTCCTTTGCTGCTCGAGCATCGCAGCGTGTGTGGGAGGCTGGTGAAAATAGCTTCCTCGCCAGGCCAGGACGTGCTGGAGGAGCTCCGGGATTTAATTTTTTTTAATTTTTTTTTTTCCCCATGACAGGTGGGGTTTTTTTTCCCGGCCCCTCCAGAGCGGTGACGAGGCAGGGTGGGATGGGGCTGATGCACAAACCCTGCACGGCCTGGGGAGGGGGAGCTCACTGAGATGTACCAAATACACCTGGAATTTCCAAGGAGGAAAAGGGGCATCTGCAGAACTCCCTGCAGCAGGAATCGCCGGATTCTGCAGTATCCAAAGCCATACAAATTCAGCCAAGCAGAAAAACACCCCCTAAGGACCGGCTCAGGCAGTCTGGGGCCAGATGCCTGGAGAATTTCTGTGCCCGAGCCACAGATCTGCTCCCACCCCGGGGAGAGGGGTTAGAGGAAGGATACGGGGTAGGGGACAGCCTGGAGGGGTTTTTCCAGCCTGGAGGGGTTCTTCCAGTCTGGAGAGGTTTTTCCAGCTTCCCTGGGGGCTGCTTTTGGGAGAACACCACGGCAAGGAGCTCCTGTGCGCTAAGGAGAGACAGGGAAGGATTTTTTTTTTCCTCGAGGCATCGTTGGGAAGCAGCTGGTTCATGCACAGAGGTCGAGTTCCTGTCCTGGCAGAGAGCAAGGAAGGAGAAAAGGTGATTTTAGAGGTGAGGAGCTTCCTGGGCCCTTTGCTCTGGCTTTCCAGGACTTTCAGCAGAGCCTCAAAATCCTCCAAGAGCTCCAGGGAGCAGAATTGACCCCACTCTGTCTCATCCCCGCCCCATTTCTGCAGGATGAAACCTGAAATTTTCCCTTTCAGACCTCCTGCAGGTCTGGGAACACCAGAGGGGAGTTTCCCCCCATTTTTCCAGGGAAATGAGCTGCTCTCATAACTTGAGGAGCAAAAGCACTGAGGGAGGGGCAGAAACTCACTCCCAGCTCATGGGACACTCACCAAGCAGCCAGAGGGCACATTCTTTGCTTGGGTTGGTTTTGGGGAGGACAGAAGGGAAAATGCCAATTTTCATGTGAAGAAATAATTAAAATAATTATTATTCTTCTGGCTAAAACCCTTGGTGCAGCATTTCTCCAGCCCCAGGCCACGGTGACCTTGCTGAGACACTGCTTCTGGGGCGAGCTGGGAAGCACTAATTGCATTTAATGGCAATTAAGGGGAGGAAATGGCCAGCGTGCCTTAGCTCAGCACTCACCGGAGCTTTCTGCCTTTGGCTGAGAGGACAGCACAGGTTTGGAGGAGCAGGGATGATGCTGGAGGGGGCGGGATGAACCCCAAGGAAGATTATCCGTGCCAAGCAAAGCCGGGAAGCAGAAATCACAAAATAAAAAGTTTCCTGCACCTGCCGCAGGGGAGGGGAGGGACGACCAAAATCCTCCCAGCACATCAGGAAGGCAGTGCCCAGATCTATTATTCCATTTTCTTGTACAAATGGCTACTTTATTAACAATTAATTGTTAATATAGCGCCCTATTAGGTCTAATGGCGAGGTAATAGGCGCAGGTGTTAATATGCAAATTTGGAGAAATCTCATTAACTCCGAGGTCCTGAACCTCCCGGTGTTTCCAGGACCAGCATCTTCCCTGCGGCACAGATGTTGACATTTCTCCCTCCCAGCAGGCAGAGCCTGCCCGGATGGATAAAATGAACCCCTTGGCACTCTCAGCTTTTAAGGAGCACCTCGAAGGGTGGATTTTACCTGCAGGGAAATTCGGGATGAGCCGGTCTGGGGCACCCAAACTTTCTCTGTAGATGCCACGGTGCTGCTCCCGTGGCTGTGATCAGGAATAACAAAATCGGAGGTGTTTTAGTGACCCAAATCCCATCCCCTTCTCTCCATGGGCATCTCCTCCTTTCCCTCGGAGGCTCTCCCAGAAATAGCCCTGATGAACATCAAGGAACATCTCCCCAGAATCACCCAGCAAACAAAAATAAAGTGGTGGGAACGTGGTACCCAAGAGAGGGTTGGATCTCCCAGAAATTAATCCCTTGCCTTGGGGTCCAATCCCACTCCCTTGGGATGTAATTTAGCCATTTATCTATAATTTAAAACTCTGAGAGAGGATTTTAGGGTGTTTCTTTTCTTATTGGTCCTGCCTAAAATAGAAAAAAAAAAAAAAAAAAAAAAGAAAAAAGAAACCTTTCGGTTGTTTTTAAAGGCTTCCAATGCATTTTGCTGTTTGAGCAGGTGGGGAACAATTGGAAATGTCACGGGGAAAACGCCATCCAAAGGAGACATCCCAATAATTCATCTCCAGAAGGTGGATTTGCTGAAGAGAAGTGTTTTAACCCTGTTCCGTGCAGCCACACTCCCTCTGCTGGAGTCTGCACAGACAACAGGCAGCTTTTAGTCACCCAGATTTACACATTTTGGTTACCTGGGAGGGCTCTCGGGGGTTTCTCCTTTCTCCATTAGGGCAGGATGTGCCCACAGCCTCCTCCCGATGTCCTGCACAGCTGGGACTGCCCTGGCGAGATGGGGATGAGCTGGGGGGGACATTTGGGGATGAGGAGGTGGAAGAGAAGCCCCCGACAGCAAATTTTTGGCTTCAGCCCCTCCTGTCCACACTGAAGCTGCCCATGGTGGGTGCCAAAAGGATTTTTAGGGGGGCTGATGAAATTAGGCAAAAACCCCAAAAGCCTGAAATAGGAAAGAATGGGAAAAAAATTATTTAGGTGAAGTCTTCAACACAAACCCCTCAGACCTGCAGCTCTGGCTCGAGGCTGTACTCACCCATTTGCCAGATTTTTATTGGTGATTTTATTTGTTATCCTTAGTGCTGATAATTTATCCCAAGTGATGGAAGTGCAGCTTTTCCTCCTGCTGCTCTCCCACCCACCTTTTCCAAAGGTTTGGGAAGGGTCCGGTTTTAGGTATGTACAGTAAGATAACAGAGTAATTTTGGGGGCTCAGATCGAGAGCTCCCCTTTGGTGCCTGGGGAAAAACCTGGAGAAAAGGAGGCTCAGGGGGGACCTTGTGGCTCTGCACAACTCCTGACAGGAGGGGACAGCCGGGGGGGTCGGGCTCTGCTCCCAGGGAACAGAGACAGAAGGAGAGGGAACGGCCTCAGGCTGGGCCAGGGGAGGTTCAGATTGGATATTTGGGAAAATTTCTTCATGGAAAGGGTTGTCCAGCGCTGGCACAGCTGCCCAGGGCAGTGTTGGCATCCCCATCCCTGAGGAGATTTAAAAATAGTGTGGATGTGGCACTTGGGGACATGGGTGAGTGGTGGCCTTGGCAGTGCTGGGGGACTGGATGATCTTAGAGAGCTTTTCCACCCTAGATAATTCTGTGATCCTGTAACACCTCTGGACCCTCCCCAGCAGGGATGCAGAGCAAACACTCCTGGCCAAACCTTTCCTAAAGCAGAGCAGGACAGGTCCCTGGGGAGCAGCAGGAGGAGCGAATGTCACTGCAGGACATCAAGGCCAACGTCGAGCTGGGAGCGGGAGCTGAGCCTGCAGGGAGGGAGCTGGCAGGGCTCTGTCCCCTTGGAGCAAACCACTCCATGAAAACCTTTTCTGCCAAGTTTTTTTTGCTGCCTGGCTTTGGGCAGAAGTTTTTGCTTGAAGGCAACGCCCTGGAAGTGTCCCAGGCCAGGTTGGACAGGGCTTGGAGCAACTTGGGCTAGTGGGAGGTGTCCCTGCCCGTGGGATGAGAGGAGATTTAAGATCCTTCCAACCACAACCACATCGTTTCTGCTTCCCACATAGGATTTGGGGCTGGTTGACCTTGAGTCAAGCCCTGCACCCACCAGCTTCCCATTCTGAGCCCGGGGCTCTCCGTGCTCGGTGCCCGGGTGATGGAGGGGGGTGGGCTGAGGCTCTCCGGAGGCTGGAGCAGATTTTGGAGTTTTGGGAGTGAAAACCGTTCCGGTGTTCTCCTCCCTGTCCCTGTTCTCCTCTCTGTCCCCTAGATGGCACCGGCTTTCAGCACATCAAGCTCCCCATGAAAACCAGCAGGTTTTGGTGCCTGCGAAGGCTCAGGGCCAGAAACAAACACAAAATCCACCCCGAACATTTAAAAGGGGAAAAAAAAAAAAAGCTACAATTAATTGCTTTTTTGGCTCATACACTGAAAAATTCAGATTTCTGACCCTTGATTTGCTGCAGCATTTCTGCTGCTTTCTCTTGTGGTCCATCTCTGGGTTCTGCATCCCCCCAAAAATTCAGGGGACAGGGAATAAGTGGTTCCTTCTCCCTAGCTTTGCTCCAGTGGATATCTGGGGTCTATGGCAGACCCTGTCACACCTGGGTCACTCCAGGAAGATATTTCAGTTCTTTATAGGGCTGGGAAGTGCAGGGAGGAATATTCCAACTCCCTTTTTTAGTTTAAACCAAAGCAGGAGATTGAGGAGGGAAAATTACTGACAAAATCATCACTTTGAAGACGCAGCCACCCTAAATAATCCCTTTTTCCATGCCCTCCACAGCACAGGGTAAACCCACACATCACATCCCTGGGGCCTGGCTCTTCCTTGGACACCTCATCCATGAAATTTTTGGCCGTCTCCCATTTGAAGCCTCCTGCCAAGCTCCTGGCAGAGCACCCCGTGTGTCCTGGTGGGGAAGGAAGGACAAGGTGAGGGAAACACCTTGTCCCCACCTGACCCTGACCCTCCCCAGCTCTGCACCAAATGCCACCAACATTTAAACCAAGATCATCATGAAACCTGCTCTGAACAGGGGCACTTGGCACCTTGCAGAGGCTCATCCAAAAGAAATCCATGCAGTGACATCCAGAAGGTGCCAAACTGTTGCCCTGATTTTTAAAAGTGTCATTTTATAGTTCTTTTGAAAGTTTTAAAGTTCTCATAAAACTTCTTTAACCTTCTAATTATGTTTACATATTTCTGCTGGAGTTCTCACGCACTGTTCATGTAAATAATGATTGTTTTGCATTCTTCTTTGTGAGGGGAGAGAATTAATAAACTGTTAGTTTAACCAGTGTGGTTGGAGAGGTGGTAATTCCATCCTCCAATCCACGGTCACCTTTAGAATTCCGTAACTACCAGATGTTCAAGTAAAACTTACTCTTTTTCTCTTTTAAACTTACCAAACTCCTGCGTACTCATTTTGCGTCCAATAGCGACACCAAACACGCCCCTCCTGCTGCTCAGCATCCATCCCCAGGGATCTGCAGGATCCCCACACATCCAGAGGGCTCTGTTCGAGCACAGCCACTTCTCACCCATTTTTCTGCCCTGTTCTGGGGCTTTCCAGCCTGTGCAGGAGGGAGCAGCCCTGGGCTGGGGCAGGTTCAGTGCTCTGCTCTTGGCACATCCCAGCAGTCCCCATGGCAGAGCAGGGAGCATCTCCCATCCCAAAAATCAGAGGCAACCCACCCAAATTAACAGCACCCAAAGTGCTCCCCCTTTTCCTGGGGTTCTGTCCATTTATGAATTGGGATTTTTTTTTTTTTTTTAATATATAGATTTATATGAGGGTCACCAGCATTGCTTTGGGGCAGCTCATGCTGATGCAGATCAGAGCTGGAGGAGGAATCCCACAGAACCTGGGGAGATGCAGTGGCTGGAGACCAGGGACAATAAAATATAGATAATAATAATAATAATAATAATAATAATAATAATAATAATAATAATAATAATAATAATAATTCAATAATATAAATATTGACATAATATCAAAATATCAATGTACGGGGATTTTAAAATATTATAGCAATATATCAATATTGCTATAATAATAATATTAAAAAATGCTGCAATTTATATATTGGCAGGCTGTGGATTGTCCCAGATCCTGCTCTGAGACCCACGCAGCCACTCCCAGCCTCACCTCAATCTCAGGTCCTCGTGAGCTCCTCCAGGATCCTTGAGTCACAGGAGGTTGGAGGGCAACTGGATGCTGGATCCTGTGGCAGGTAACAAATTCACTCCTTGGAGAATTCCCCAGCTCCCCAGTGACAACATTCATCAAGATTTGGGCTCATCTCTGGTTTGGGTGATGCCAAGGAAGTCAGAGCCAGCTCCAGATGCTGTCAGTGCACCAAATCAGGTAAAAGGTGCAGTTATTCTCCATTAAATGATGAAATAATCCAATTTTTGGCTCCCCAGAGTCTCACATGTCAAACACGTGCTCTTACAGTCACAGCTGAGATGCTCAAATTCTCCTAGTGCTGGGGATTACACAAATATCCCCAGTCCCCAGAGAAACACTCTCAGCACTGGGAAAGAAACCCAGACTGTGCCAGGAACTTCAGATTAAAGAAAAGACGGGGATTGGGCAAAAAGTAGAAATATATAAACAGCACATTTCTTTTTTATTTCCATTTTAAACACAGAGCTTCCTTATACAACCAAGGAATTCCCTCTCCCTCCCTCCCCCTCCAAGCAACTCTTATCAAAAGAAATCCTTCACTGGAAAATCAACACCAGATCAGGGACGTGCTCTGGGAGAGCCTCTAAAGCAACGCAGTATCCATGGGCCAGAAATCCCTGAACAGGGATCTCCCTCACTTCAAATCCCTTCTCAGCATCCTGGGGAAAACCTCCTGGTCTCCCAGTGGAGATGGATTTAACCAGCTACACATCATGGGGGGAAATAAACCCAGCACTGCTACACGTGGCTGGAAAGCCACCCCATGCTGCAGGGAAGGGGGATGCAGGGCTGGAGATGAGCTGGGTCTGCCCCTGGAAGGTTTCTCCTCTTAAGCAGGGCTTATCCTGCACTGACACTCTGTTGTAAAATGCAGGCGAACCCGGTGGGAAGGAATGGGGATGTCCAACATCATTTCAGAAGGCTGAATGATTTCTTTATTATAACTATGCTATAAGGCATTAATATACTATATAAAGGAAGATACTAAAACTACATGCTACTTTCTCTAACTACTCAATCTAACTACTCACAACTTGTGACCCTGTTTGCCAGAGTCCAGACACAGGTGGATTGGATTGGCCATCAGGCTCAAACAATCCTCACCAGAATCCAACCAAGCAATCACCCCAGGTAAACAATTCTCCAAGCACATTCCACATGAGAAAAACAAGGAGCAGAAATAGAAATTGTTTTCTCTTTCTTTCTCTCTGTGCACCTCTATGGAAAAATCCTGAGAGAGAGAGAGAGAAATGTGCTGCCACAGACACTCCCTCCAGGGAAGGCAGGAGGGGAAATGAGGGAGAATTTAGGATATATATGTGTTTAGGATACGCCTTTCTCAGGTGGGATCACGGGGAAGGGCTTGGTTTGCATTAATTTGAGGTTGTGCTTTGGATAAAGTTTGGGGTTTTTAAGCAGCTGAACTGTTGCAGTTTTTAGGAAGAGAATTTCTGTTTCCTGGGGTAACACCTCATGGAATCTCCTGACTTGGAAGGAACCCACAAGGATCACTGAGTCCAGTCTTTCCTTTGTAGGGACAAGGTACAAACTCACACCAACAAATAGGACAGGGAAAGGAGGGGATAAACACCT
The DNA here is from genome assembly GCF_031753505.1 of Anomalospiza imberbis. Classification (NCBI taxonomy): domain Eukaryota; kingdom Metazoa; phylum Chordata; class Aves; order Passeriformes; family Viduidae; genus Anomalospiza; species Anomalospiza imberbis. The sequence goes on from NC_089684.1 coordinate 70,690,242, forward strand.
CCAGAAATAGCAGAGCCCTCAGTCACTGATTAAACCAGTGTGACACCACAGGCTAAACCCTCCCAGGGTCACTCAGCAGCTCCTCACTCCCCAGTGGCTGCTGTGCTCTGCAGCTGGATCATTCCTTCTCCCATGGGAACGGATCCACTTGGACCTGCTGGGCACCTCAGAGCACGGCCCAGCTTCAAAGGGACACATCCAACACCTCCTGCAGCTGCAGCTTCCAGACTTGGCCACTAAATGCCAGGATCATAATCACTTTTTAATATCAGAAGTGGTGGAGATGGGAGGGAGCTGCCAACACCTGGGCAGGCAAGGGGAGCTCTGCAGTGAAGGGCCTGGAGGGACAGGACACAGGGAATGGCTTCCCACTGCCAGAGGGCTGGGATGGATGGGAGATTGTGAAGGAATTGTTCCCTGGGTGGGTGGAGAGGGGCTGGGATGGAATTCCCAGGGAAGCTGTGGCTGCCCCTGGATCCCTGGAAGTGCCCAAGGCCAGGCTGGACGGGGCTTGGAGCACCCTGGGACAGTGGAAGGTGTTTGTGCCATGGCAGGGGATGGAATGAGATGAGCTTTAGGGTCCCTTCCAACCCAAATCATTCTGTGATTCCATGAAGATGTGATTCCCATAAAATCCTGCTCCAGCAGGCCAGCACTCCCTGGAGGTGCTGTTTGAAATCAGTGGCACTGGTCCCAAATTTGAGCAGTGTGATGCTTTGAACCCCAGAGAGGTGCCAGCAGAGCTCCCAGGGGAAGCAGCTCCGGACAGGAGGGGACACGGCCTGAGCTCTGTCACCGCCACCAAAGAGCTCACCCCCAGCTCTGGGGATGCTCCGGGCACCCAGGGCTGCACCTTCTGCTCCAGCCACCTCTGCAGAACCACCCAGGCCATCCAGTCATGGAAAACTTACCTAAAACAAGCGCTCCAGAACACCAACTCTTGCTGCTGGGCAGATGAGAACTTCTCCCAGCCCTCCCAAAATCAGCACTGAAATCAGTCCCCCACGTGTTGAATTTGATATGGAGGATTTCCTGCAGGCAGGCCCCTGATCACATCACAGACACCTCACTGCTGCAGAGCTCCTGGTTCTCCCCCCATGCTCAGAAGTGCCAGCATCACCCAGATCAGGAGGGAGAGACTTTATTTTCAAGCTTTTTCCCCCAACTCTTTGCATTTTGCTCCCCTTCTGTGGCTGAGTGACCCTTCTGTGTGCCCCTGCTGGGGCACTGCTCCTGCAGCAGCAGGAATTTGTCTTGTGGATGAAGAGCAGAGTCTCCAAGTGAGCAGCTCTTTGCAGGAGAGGCAGATGGGGAGCAGAAGGCAGCAGCTCCCCCAGGACAGGCTCTTCAATATTTAATGTGACATCAGAGCAGAGCCAAGCGAGCCCAGCTCATGCAGCGTTTTGTACAAGGCAAAGAAAGACACAGCCAGGGAAGTGTGAAAGGAAAACACCCAAAAGCCAAAGAGCAAAGTGCTAATTTGTGATTCTAAAGCTTGTACTGCAACAACTCCCTCCCCTCTGCTCTGCCCACAACGTTGATGGTTTGCTCTTTGCAAGCAGCGCTGCAGCCACCAGTGGAATGGCGAGGGTTTGGTCCTTCAATGCCTTAATTAGACAGGAAAACAATTAGAGATGATGATTCTCTTCTAACATGCACAGGCCTCCATACAGAAAACAACCCAGCCCCACCCCATTATGTCTATTGAGGTTGTTTTGGAAGCTTGGCAGATGAAAGGAGGACATCCCAACTGGAACAGGGGCCATAAAGGAGATTTCTGACGAGATGGGGAGGAGCAACTGCTGGACAGTTATCAATCCTCATCATTGCTTGTCTGGCAAAGGAGCCCCAAGGAGCAGCCACTGCCAGACACAGGCTCAGGTTCTCCAGGAAACATTCCCACTTGGCGTTTCCCCAGTGGAAATTCCAGAGCCAGCTTCTAGAATGGGCTGGGGAAGCAGAGAGCTGGGTCAGGAGATGACAGCAAACCGCTTGCACTGAGTTTTGGGGGAACAGACACAACAGGGGTGCTTGAGCCACCCCTGGCTCTGCCCATCAACGTTCTAGGCAGGTGAAAACCCTGCAAAGGGCAGATTCAGAATGCAACAAACAATAGAAAAAGGTTGGAAAGGAGTAACATGAATGCGTGACAATGATGGTGCAGATGCCTGTGGGACACACTGGAAAACAGGAGCTGCTTTTGGTGATGTGACATCTCAGGTCCCTTTCTTGTTGCTGAGAACTCCACAAAACCTTCCCAAACCAAGCCCTTCCCTCCCACCTCTGAACATTCTCCAGCTCTATCCAACTTTGGGGGAACTTCCTGCTCCTCCCAGGAGTGTCCACAGAGGAGAGTGCAGCAGCAGCTCCTAAAGCAGCCAAATCTCAGGAGCAGAAGTTTGCGAAGTCTCAGGCTCTGGGTGCAGCTGGGGATGTGGAATTTTGGGGAAGAACCTACAACTGTACATAAGTGTGGCCATCCACCCTGTTTCTTTCCAGAGCATCCCAGTTCCCTGGATCATCAGGAAGCTCGTGTTGTGTCCCACAGTGCTGGGGCTCACCTTGGACCACTTCACCAGCAGCAGCTCTGAGCCAAACCAGATGAATCACTTTACTCCATCCCCATCCTTCTGCTGCACATCCAAGTGGAGCTTGACATTTATTAAATAACTTCAAATGTTGGTGCCAGGGAGTTTGGGGCTGTTGCAGTGCAGTTGTCAGCCGTGCTTCCTAAGCAATCCCAAAAGTGCTGCACTGCTTGTTCAGCAAGTTCCACCTTTTCACCTACTTCCCTTCATTTACATGGACAAACATATCAAATCCCACACACAGCATGTCAAGGACATCTTCAAAAGCAACAAAATAAAGTCTCAGACCAACAAAACCAGTCAGGTACAAATCCGATTTTAATTGTCAAGCTCACTTCTAGCTCCTACATTCAATGCAAGGATCAAAAACTACAAGTTTGAGAGTAGAATTTTATTCTATCTCCAGTTTCTGATCGTTTTGGCAGCTGTCAAATGCCAACTTCCAAAATCCACTCATTTCAGAAGCTTTTCCCTGCCTTGCAATGCCAGGCGAACCCCACGGACTCTCCCAACAGCTCTTGACACCTTTCAGACTCAGTTCTTTGGCAACAGTTATACAGAGCATTGTGCGTATACAAAGAGCTTATAATAAAACTTCTTTTACATTCTAATTGTCTTAAACCTTCACAGAAGTATTAAAGTGCTCAATCAACTCTGAACAAACCCTCCTTCCCTAGTCAGCTACTTCCTGGAAACGCCTGCATTTAAGTCAGCAAAACCAGAAGCAAACAAGAAGAGAAAAGGCATGGAAAAATAAAATAAATCCTCTGCAGGATCACAAAAACCCCTTCTGAGACAAGAGGCCTCGAGTCTCACATCTCCCTTCCACCCAAATACTGAGACATAGGTCCAAATGTTCAACCAGTCCAAGCCAGCACAGCTTTTTTTCCCCCCCTCAAGCTGTGCTGATTTCCCACCAGCTGATTCTTTGGCCCCTGACTTCTGTAAGAACAAAAACCCTGCAGAACAGAATCCTACTGATGCTACAAAGAAAATACAAACACTGAAGTCACACCAGTGAAGGAAAATAAAAGATACAAACCAGAGTTGTGGTGGTTATTTAACCCTCTCTGCTGCCTGGATTTTCAATTCTCTCTGCAACATTTGACCCTATCTGAAATTGATATTTCAAATTTAAATGGGGACATTCTTGGCTCTTCTAAGTGGGGGATGGAGGGTACATCTCAAAACTATTTCATCTGGTAAAACCTGCAGGCCAGTCCACCCCACTATGGCTCTGTGCCCGAGGAAATCCCACCCAGAGCCTCAAAGAGGGCCAAAGCCACATTCCCTTGGGCACATCCTGTCCTTCCTCCAGCCACAGCACCCACAGCGTCACTTAAACCATCCCCTAGGGTGACTTCTTCCTGTGGAGACACCAGGAATTCACCCACAGGACACGTGTGTGTTACAGCTTTACTCAGCCAGAGGATGACACCTCTGATTGCAGCTTTGCTTAAATCTTTTGACATCTGTGGGAAAAACATGTTATTTCAGCCTCAGCAGCCCTCTGCACTCCCTGGCTTCCAGCAGGTCCTGAACTGCTGCCTGTCACCTGCCCTTTTGCTGTTGACTGAAGATCAGACAGAGTTCTGCCACCTCTGAAATCCTGTCTGCCCCTGTTCCTACACGCAGCCCTTGCTACACTGCTCTGAGTGATCCTGGCACAGAAATGACTAAAAAGCCAGGGAATTTTGGGGAAAGTGTTCAGAAACCACGTTTGGGTTTGTACCTGCTCTTGTCAGCCATGGCAGGAGCTGCTCCTGCTGCCCCCGAGGCTGCTGAAAGCCAAATTCCCTGCCTTGATGCACTGGGGTGGCCAACCTGACCCTGAGACTTCCCAGATCAGCTTGGTGCCACATGAAGGTCATGCTTTTGCTATCTGTGACATTGTTTTTCTTGCTAAGCTGAGGGGTTTCCCCTACAATTCCCTCAGGGAAATAAATCCATGGATCTCTCACTGCTCTCCTCCACCGAGTCTCAATACAAAGGGTTTCATAAGAAAATGAAAAAATTAGTTCTGCACACGTGTTTGAGAGCCGTGGGCAGCTCCACAAAAATTAAATACCTTCTGATCTTTAGTGCAAATACACCAAATCTGCAGTGGCTTGAGCCTGGCTTAGCATCAGCACAGGAGCTTTGCACCCAAAGCCTTCCTCCCTCATGGCTGGGTTGGTCTCCCTCACCATGCTGGGGTGGGAGGAAGAAACTCTGCATCATCTGCTGGGCAAGCAACTGGTAAGAAACACTTCTCTGTGCTGATAAATTCATATTTTACATTCCTCTTCTTCCCTCATTTCTACTCTTTTGAAAGTTCATCACCGAGGTCCACGATGTTCTGAACATTTTTAGCTGTGACCTGTGATGTGCCAAGCACTGAACTGAAGGGCAGCTTGTTTCACAGTACTCCAAATAAGAAAACTGACCCTAGTACAAGCAAAATTAAATAAACTGAAATATAAAAGACAGCAGAAGTTAAGATTCATCCAGAAATATAACATCTGGGGAGGGGGGAACTGGAAATCAGCTACGCAACAGAAACAATGAAATGACCAACAAGTATTGATTAGGTGAAAAGAGGAAAACTTTCATTGCATTCTGTACATCAAAATTAAATGAAAAATTCACATGTTGGAGCCTCGAGACAGAATGATGAAGGTCTCAAGCCACAGGAAGGAGAAAGCAAAGAAAACACCTTGAAGAAAGCAACACGTGAACAAAAGCAGTAACTGAGCAGCTTCCAAAGGAATAAAAGTGACCGTCTCTCAAATGAGAAAAAGCAGCACTGAAGCAGAGAACAAGTATATGGTCAGGACATGGTGGGTAACACTGACTGCACAAAACACTTGTGAATTTGGAAAGAACCAGGCCTATTTGTATATCTATGCAAAATATATACACAACTCCATATGTATATATGTACACATAGGCACTACTGTACATATGTATATGCAACCTCGACACAACTGCCCTCTGGGTGCAAGCAAAAAATGCTGCAGTTGTGCAAAACCTACAATTCTGTGTTTGATTACCCAGGAGAAATGGGAGAAAGATCCAAACTAATGCCCAAACAGCTCAAACCCAGCAGGGGTTTCATCCACAGGGCCATAAGAGCCCAGCCTCTGAATGCTCCCAGCTCATTTGCTGGGATTAAGAATTCATCCAAAACTGTGGGTTGAAGCAGTACACATTGCAACTGTTTCCAAAACCATGAATGTGAGAAAACAGCCACCATCTCTCCTGACATTAGTGGCTCAGCACGGGGCCATCCCACCCAGAACAGCAATTTGGGAATACTGGGTGCACAGGGAACTGGATTCAAAGGCCAGGCCAGGGCTGTCATTCTATAAAACAAGGGTCAGTTGCTGTTCTTAGTGTTGGGGAAGAAAAGGATGTGGTGCATTAAAAAAGCCACCCCCACCCTCAAACAAGGGAACACAGGACAACTCTGGATGCTCCAACCACGCAGCCAGGCTGATCTTTGGGGTTTGTGTGGTTGGGGATGTGGAAAGTAGCGTTTTCCATAAAGCTTGTTCGCCTCACAGCTCCAGGGAGCAGCGTCCTCTCAAGCCCAAGGCTCCCTCGGTCTGGCACAGGCCCCGTGGAGCTGTGACAGGAGTGCATTGCCAACGTCAGAGCACGAAGAAAGTGGTGAAAGAAAACTGCAGGAGATGGTGCCACGCCTTGGCTGGCCCCAAAGGGGATGTCTCTGCTGCTCTGCAGGCCAGGGAGTCTCAGTACTCTGCATCCATGGCATCCAGGTACTTGGCCTCGATGATCCTCGGGAGCAGGTTGTACCTAAGGCAGAGCAGAGAGTGGGGTCAGTCCCCGTTTGTGCAGCATCTTCCTCCCTGTCCCAAAGCTCCCAGGTGAGTTTGGCCGTGACACTCACCCAGTGAGGGGGACACAACGTGGAGACAGCAAAACCCCCCCAAAAAAGCAAACGCAGCGTTTATAGGAACTGCAGTGCCAGGCTCCCTCTGCAAGAGCCTCCTCCTTCCAGCTGGAAAGAGAACATCCTCATCCTCACAGGAGGAAGTCACTTTCCTAGAGCTCTGTCACCACCAAGTCTCAGGGTGACAAAAATACAGAGGTGAAGAGCCAGGACTCCAAACAAGACCATCCTGACCTGGTGTCTGGCTTCTCCACGTGGAGACAGGGATTCCCTTACTTGAAATTTTATTTTTTCATTTGATTTTTTTTGCAAAAATATCCTCACAAATTAATATATTTGGGTTAGAAAGGCACTGTGAAGTCGCTCTCGTAAATCTTGTATATAAATAAAACTATTCACATACGCAAATAAATTTTAAATAAAAAACAAATAATATATTTACCTAAATAAATAATATTATATACATTATTTTTAAAATAAGAACTAACGCTACTTTCATTCTACCTTATAAATTTATATACATAATACATATATACTACCTTAAATTATATACATCATTTTAAAAATAATAACACTACTTTCATACTACTTTCACACATTAAAATCAAACTTAAATGAATTGTAAAAAATATTTTAAAATAATAATTTTAACTAATTAAATATTTTATAAATAAAATAACCTATAATAAAATGCAAACTACAACTCAACAACAACCACAACAATAAAAAAAAAATTGCACATTTATGTGGCATTTTCCCTTGTTTAATAAGGAAGCGACTCTTCAGCTGTTAAAATAACTCATAAAGCACCAAAAAATCAGTTTCAGATTTCAACAGCTGTGCAAGAGATCCCAAACATCACTTATTAATGAGAAATACCAGGATCTCCTTAAACAGAGCCATGATAGAATAAAATGCTTGAGAGCCACGGGAGCCCAGATAAGAGAGAACTTGGAGAGAAGTTTCTTCTGTGGGCAACCAAAAACTCATTATCCCAAAGTTCTGGATCTAAGCCAGGAACTGGGAATACCCAAAGAGATCAAGTTTTCCTCCAACTGGCTGTTTTCCACTGCAATAATGGATTTCAGTGGCTTCTCAGTATCTGTCTGAGACCACACCAGTGATCCCTCACTAATGACCACACAAATCATGTTTCTAAAGCTGTTGGATGGATGGAAATGTGGCTTTGGGACGTGGCTGAGATCTGGATGGGACACCAAGCCATGACTCACTCATTTGTGTTTGATTCTTGAATTTGCCCCCTGGCTACTGTCCCATCTCCTCTTTCTCCCTTCATTTATTAAAAAAAAAAGGAGAAAATATATTAAATATTAAATTTCTTCAATTGCCTCATCTGTTTAGAGTGCCAAATCTTTGGGAAAAAGTCATTAACTACAGAGCTCATGAATCATGGTGCTGCCTTCTTGGCTGGAGGCCGCAGAAACTACATGAAGGCAAAAGAAATCAGAGGAAGGAAAGCCAAGGGCAAATTTCCATGTTGTGCCAGGCAGCAGCAGCATCTTCCCCTTGGCAGCACGGCTGATTATCCAGCTGCTGGGAAAAAACTAGCCTGGAAAGAGTTAGCAACACAGAGGGCATAAACTGACAGCATCTTATTTACTGAAAAGAAGATATATTTGCATATTAGTATCTAGCTCTGAGTACAAAATCAGGTTTTTGACTGCATTCTTGCCACACTAATCGAGTTTTTTATACCATGTCCAATACCTGAATTTGGCTGAGTGTGCCCCATGTTTTCTGTTCTGCACTGAGCTGCAATTCCCACAAGAGCCACTCATCCAGCACTGCTCACAGTTGGAATATTTACCAGCCACTCATCCAGGCACCCCAAGTGCCACCAGTGTGAAGGGCATTACAACCAGAGGAACAATAATTTCTGTGTTTTCCAAGCCTGTTTATCTTTTAAAATCCAGCCCAAATGGCTCTGCCATGATCCTGTTGAAAGCCATGGTAGCTCTAACATTTGCTTTTGTTTCAGAAAGGACTGGACCCATCGTTATCAGCCAAGGAAAACATCACTGCAGGTGGTGCAGATTAACAAACTGGCAGCCCTGAACTTTGGGATCAGAGGCAAAATCTCTGGGACTGCAAGCTCAAAGTCAAGCAGATATCACTGGTGCCATGCTGGCCTAAAAATAATCAAGTGGCCTGGAAACTTGATCTGCTCCTTCCAAGATCTTTTTATGGCCTCTCATTATATCCAAAGGACTGACAGCATGAATTATTTAAATGAAGAACGGTGGGCAGTGGCTACTAATGAACCCCAAGGAAGAAATTAGTTAAATTTCTTAACAATTCTCTCTCAATTCTCTCTCCCTCTAGGATATTGTGGGGTCCTCCCAGATTTAAACATGTATTTTAAGTCTAAATGTGGCCAGTTTCACCCAGCTGATCATTGACAGGGACATCCAGCAGTGCAGGAGGTCTGGGAGGTCACCACAGCACTGGGTAAGAGATAAGGACCCCTCTTAGGAGAAGTTTCCAGCTCTGCTGGAAAATCAAATTACAAAGTGATAAGGAATATTATCAAATACCACCTAGAGGTTTGGACTTTGGCTTCTTAGGAAGATCAGGCATCTCACAGGCACTAAAAGGAGTGTTTTTGCCTCCTGGGAAGCTGGAAGAAGAGGACTTGCCAGCCCAGAACCCTCTGCACAACTCCCATCAGCAGTGAAATCCTGATTCCTCCTCAGGCCTGAGCAGCTGGTAAGAAAGCCCTCCTCATTACCCACTTCCAGGGGCTGGTTAGTCTGGAAAATGCAGAAAACTCTCCTGAACCACTCAGACTTCACACAATAGAAGGGACTGGAAGGGACCTCTGGAGATCACCCAGCCCAATCCCCCTGCAACAGGTGACACAGGAACGTGTCCAGGTGGGTTTGGAATGTCTCCAGAGAGGGAGACCCCACGGCCTGCCTGGGCAGCTGTTCCAGTGCTCTGCCACCCTCAACATAAAGAAGTTCTTCCTCATGTTGAGGTGGAACTTCTTGTGTTTTAGTTTGCTGCCTTTAGTCCTTGTCCTGCTGCTGGGCACCACTGGAAAGAGTCTGGCACCATCCTGAGATATTTATATGGATTGGTGAGATCCCCTCTCACTCTTCTCTTCTCCAGACTAGACAAGCTCAGATCCCAGTTTCTCCTCTCCTCAGCCTTCCAGCAATCCAAGCCTGAAGACACCAGGCATGGGAGACAGGCAAAAAAGACAGCCAAGCTTCCTACCTGATGGGGATCATCCCTATCATGATGAGGGGGAAGATCATCTTCATGTAAGGCAGGGGTGACATTCCAAAGCCACAGAGGATGAGGAGCTGCAGGACCTGCAGGCCTGTGAAATAGTGGATCTTCCTCTGGGGAACTCTGCGGATGTAATGGGTCGGAGGATAAGCGGTCTGGGAAGAGAAGAACCACACGTTAGACATGCAGGGACCTGGACTTGTGACAGCAGAATGGGGCTTTGGGACACCAGGCTTTGAGGGAAGTCATCCATTTGTACAAGCAATGCAGCACCATCAGGGTCCTTAAGAGGTTCAGCAGCTGAACATGGGATTTGTAGGGTTAATTCCAGTGCCTGAAACCACAGCATGGGCAGCAAGTCCCAGAGGATGACGGGGCACTGGGAGCCTGGAGAGAAGACAGGACAGCCCTCAGGGCCAGGACTGCCTCTGGGAACATCTGGAGTGCAATGTAGGATCTTGGGAAGTGCAGGAATGAGATTCCCTGAGGAGGACTGGGATTGGCAGGCAGAGGTGCCTGTGGGGTGTGCAGGGGGAAGGAGAGCAGATGCATCCAGGTGCTGTTCCTGTCGATGGCTCCTCCACCTGACACCCAGCTCCTCATTATTTTATAGCCTTGCAAGGCTCCAGGCTTGCCCCTGCTGCTCCCATCTCTTGGCTGAACCCCTTTAGGAGAAAACCAGGAGATGAGGAAAGTGCGGGAAGAGGCTGTGCTCACACTGCAGGGATTTTCTCAGCTCCTATAAGCCAGCCATTTTTGAGAAATAAGGGGGGAAAAAATGACATTAATAGGCAAAATATGGTGGTTTCTTTTGACAGTTCCTTGCTCATGTCTGAGCACAGGCTTTGACTCACTGTCTATACATCAATGAAGAGGATGAGCAACTGTCTGCTGGCACCAGCACAGCCTCAGTGGCTTTCAGATTGTGTCATGACTCATGAAAAGGTTCCCACAAAAGGGAGTTTTCCATATTTGAGAATACTTTTTAATTTTTTACACCAAAACCTGGAAAATTCCACACATAATTCCTACTAAAACCAGAAGTAATAAGTCGCATACATCAGTAGCTGTTCAAAAATTGACATGACATGACAAATGTGATCTTTAGCTGAATTTCACAGTTTTAACCTCTGGGATGTAATATTAGAGATTAAGACAGATTAGAAAAGATGCAGAGCCAAATGTTGGGCTTATTAAGCCTTTGACCCTTGTTATATAAGAGAAGGTGAGCTGGAGATTGCTCCAGGTACCACCTACACTCCCAAACAACATATTTTTTTGCACCTGTAACAGAGACAGATTTAAAAAAAAACATCTTCCAGGTTTGTTTTCAGCCCACATCAGAGAGGTTTCAGTAACACATGTAATTCCATTTTGAGTTTAAAATCCCATCTTGCTGTATTTCACACAAAATGAAAGTGTGAAACAGCACCAAAAAAAATACCTGCCTGAAGCTTTGTTGGGGAAATCAAAGATCATGATTTCCTGTTGTTGTGCCTATTATATTTTATATTATTACTTTTTAAAATGTATGTACTCTGCAGATGACACGACAGCAGAGAGGGGTTTAAAACTCCCAAAAAAAACCCTCACCAAAAAAAACAACAAAAAAAAAAAACCCAAACAAACCAAAAAGCAAAGAAACCCCACACTGAGAGAGCAAAAGTTTGAACAGCTGGGTTGCAAACACAACTCCAGGACTCCGGGTACCTGTTCCTTGAGCAGCAGAGCCACCCTTTCAAAGAGCTGGTTGCCATCGATGGAGGTCAGGGCGATGTAGAGGAAGAGGCCAAAGAGGACGGGCTTTGGGATCCACTGCAGGGGGAACGGGAGCAGCAGCAGCGACAGCCCCACCAGGAAATTTGCAATCAGGCTTGTCAGCCGGGTCTCCTTCACACTCACAATCCTGGCAGCAAGAAAAGAGGGGTCAGGAGATGGGATGACACCCCAAGATCTGTAAGTGTTTATCCCAGTGGTTGCTCCCTGGAGGAGCAGGACACGTGCCACCGGGGAAAGGGAAACTCATCCCCACCACTGAAATCAGCACTTCTGGCCCCGTGCTGACATTGAGGAGGCAGAGCCTGGCTGGAGCCAGGCCAGGCACTTAATCCACAGCTCAAACAGAGCAGCTGGAAAAGTGCCAAATTCCCTTTCTGTAAAGCTCTACAGATCCTATCCTGAACTAAATTGCCCTCGAAACTGATTCTGTTTAGCACAATGCAGAAAAGAAAAAAAAAAAATCAACCAGCCAAGAATCCTCTTTCTGGTCAGTAATCCTTCCCTTGCTTTACCCTGGGCACATGCAACTGGCTTCTCTCCCAAAGAAAACTCATTGACTTCTCCAGGAAATAAGGAACGTCTTGGAGAAATAAATAAAAAAAAAACCAACAAAAAACAAACAGAAAGTCAGCCGTCTCCTGACAGCAAGTCAGCGTTTTTGATGGATACGAGGATCTCCCTGTTTACATGGAAGGGAATGCTGAGAGCACCACACAGGGATTCAGTCCTGCTGTGGGCAATTGCCTATTACCATGCAAAACATGTCATTAATTAATGCAAATTTTCCAGAGCTGACAGGCCACAAATTGAGCTTTTTTGAGGGGAAGACTGACAGGGAAGCAGGCAGCAGCTTTAGCAACCTGCTTGAGGGGAGGCTGCTGTGTTTTCTGTGCAGTCCAGCTAAACCTGTGAGCATCTCCTCCCAGTCTGAAAAAAAAAAATCAGAAACAACAGGAGGAAAGAAAACCCATATCTGTCAAGACTACTTACAAGGAGAGAAAAGGAGGATTCCTATTTTTTTTTAGAAGATAAATCCAACAATTCAGTGGCTAAGCCAGTGAATAAATACCCCTATTATGAGGGAAAAGTTTTGTCCAGAGGTTGTTCTGGTGTAATTTAGTGACCTCATTCCCTGGATGAAACCCCTCAAATTCTGAATTAACCCTATACACAAAGTTCTCTGAGGATTAACACCAAAGATCTATCAAAACACACTTCCCTCCTTTGCACATGCACTGCTGGGACTTCTTAACCCCTTTTGTTCTGAAGAAGATTGAATTATTGCAATATTAAGTTGGAGAGTTTTGCTTAGAAGTAAAGTCAGGGTGAACTTCAAATCTGTTTATACCTTCAAGAAGGAAAAGGAAGCTGAGGGGATGAAGGAGCCTTCCACACCTGTATTTGGAGAGGGAGGGAAAGGGTGACAGCCCAAAGCTTGCTCTGAGGATTTGGACAACAAGGCAGAATTAACACCAGCAGTCATGAGACCTAAGGAACAACAGGTACCACAAACAGCACACAAAATCCTGAGAACAACACTGGAATTCTTCTGTGAGTATTCGGGCAGGTCCTACAAAAAATCCAGGATTACCAGGACAGGGTGCACAGAGGTGTTAACCTTTAAGTAACCTTCCAACAGGTTTAAATTACAGCTTTTCTCCTTCCAAACAGATTTTTTTGGATCCCCTACATCCAAGGGGTCCCTGCCAGTGCCTAAAGAAGCTGAGGGAAAGCAGAGTGCTTCACTCTTGCCAGCTGGTGGAACTGGGACATCACCTAAATGGACTGAGTTTGGCATCTTTCCCACTGGCTCCAGGTCTGGCTCACCACAGAAGTGCTGGAGATGAACAGAGCCAAGCAGCTCAAAGTGTAACTGGAAGTGCTGTGCCAGAGCAATTCCAGTCTGGCCACTCCAGAGCTGCCAGCACCATGATGAGACTCCGTGGTGGCTCAGAGGAGGAGCAGTTTAAGGATGCACTGATTTAACCTCATCCAGGTAGAGCAGGAATTCCTCCAGCACCAGGTCAGCCACAGAGGAAGAATTTCTGCTATTTCAGACAGAGATCTCTCCTCCTTCTGGGGAGGCTCCTGCCCTGCAAGCACACACAAGTCTGCAAGGGAAGTCATGCAAGTGGAAGAGCTCAGGAGCAAAATGAGCTACAAAACCACATTTCAATCAGATGCAAGGCTGCAAGAACAAGCTCAGAGTGGCAGCCCTTAGGTAAGAGATTTCTGAAGTTCATGGAATTCTCTGCAGCCATCTCTCAGGGATGCAGCAATCACAGCACTGTGTTTGATCACAGGCAAGATGTACTGCAATTGCTGCCAGCTCCTGCTAATGCCACTTATTAGTTTGGAATATTTTATCAGAACATAACTAAAATTGCTCATAATTGACCAAACATGATATTTTAAAAACTGATGTTCCCAGCCTTAGATTGGTCTTTTGCTAATTCTAGCACCTCATTTCCAGAATAAGAACATCACAGTCACATTAAGTCAACAGAGGAATCCTTGATTTCCATGTGTTCAGAATCTGGTTTGGCCCTTGAGGAAACAGCTCCAGAAAGTCTGTGCTGTGATGGAAATAAAGTAATTAATGGAGATTAAAGAGCATAATCCAGGCTCGTTGCCCCAAAATCCTCTAAATATGGCTAGCATGGGATTAGCCATTCCTGAACTTCTCCAAGTAAGCAACAAGGGCTGTTTGCAGATTGCCACAGGAAACTTAAATCGTTTCTCTACAGCGGAGAAGAAAATTTTGCTTTTGCTGTGACAGATCTTTATCCTTGTTTATATCATCATCCCGTGGGAGCTTTGATTTGAGTGCAAGGCAAGGAGCCTGACAAGGGAGACAGAGCTGATTTTCTAATTGAGCTTCATTTCTTTTTCAGCAGAGCTGGCTAAGGGGGAATGAAAAAAAAATAATAAAAAAAAAAGATGACTACATTGCTTGGAGCCGCCTGTTCTAGCCCCAGTGCTTTGCAGAGAACAAAAAGCTTTGGTCTCAAAGGGAGTTCAAAGCACTAGGAAACCCTCATTCCCTTTTTCACTCCCAATATCCAGTTCCCAGCATCGATTTGCCTCCAGCAGAGCAGAGCTGTGCCATGAGGGAACACCCTCAAGGAGATCAGGGCAGACCTCAGCCCGTCCATGATAACCACTGGAGCTGTATTTAAGTCAGAGTGGCCAAAAAGGCGTCTCTGGCACTTTTTTTTTTTTTTTGGGGACAGCTGGGTGAAGGAGGAGAGGAGAAGTGCAGGAATTAGTCCTTAGTTCAGGCAGGGGACTTGACTTTGTCAAAGCAAAGCCAGAATACAGAACCAAGACAGGGGGAAAACAGGAAAAAGAGGCACTTGGATATTAAAAGTGACAACAGGAGACACAGGAGGGAGGTTTGGCACATGGGTTTCAAAGTATGAGCTCTGCATCTCTCAAAGAAACAGAGAGTGGAGGTATCCCAGAGCAGATCATGGACATGAGGAGCAAGGGCACTGATTAAAACCCTAAAGAATTCAAATTTCAAAGTTGATTTTTTCTTTAAATAGGGCTTAACATTTATTCAAGAGAGATACAGTTGTAGAAACAACCAACAGCAACATATCCTAATGGGAATACAAACCCAAGGGACTGATCTCCCAGGAAAAAAATCTGTAGAAGAGTTAAAAGGAGCAGCAGAACTCAGCAATTTCCAGATGTGGAAGGTGAAATCTGTCCATCCCTGACCCAAAAATCAGCTGTGCCTGGCTGGGCGGGGCCATTTGGCACCAAAACAAGCATGAAGGCAAGACTGAGATTAAGATAGACCCACTCCATCCCCCAAAGTCAATGATCACTTAGCCTCACTTTTGATAAATGGCAATGCAGAAAATGGAAACCAAGGCAGGATAATTAAAACTAATGGTATGTGAGTGGAAATTACCGCTCCTGTGGTAAAAGCACTCAACTGCAACAGACTGAGACCAAACGGGCCAGATCTGCTCCAGAGCAGAGATGGTTTCATGAGAAAAAGGTTTTTAATTCTTTTTTAATAGGTCTGTGATAAGAATGCGTTGCTCAACTCAGAGCAACAGAAGAGTTGGTCTTAAATAGAAACCCATGACCCAGCCATGGCTTCACACTTGTTTTTGTTTAAAACACAGAGAATTTAAGCATCTCCTTCCCAAAATGTGGTGGGAGATGTTATGGGAGCTCTGAAATAATGGTGCATTTTTCCTCCACTTTGTAATAACCACCAGACAGGTTTCAGGCAGTGAATCAGCTCTGGATTCTTTCTGCGGAAAGCATCCGGAGAGATCCGGCCAAAGCATCTCCTCAGCTTTCCGCAAGGCTGAAACTGAAAATGGCCTTGGCTGACTTTTCCAGAGGAGAGTTTGCAATGGAGTGGGTGCATCCCTGTAGGATGCTGCCACTGGCCAGAGCATGAATTTGAGTGCTTGAGTGAAGGGGATGAAGCCAAATCAAGGTTCACTGGGTGCACCTTTCCATCACTTTCATATCTGGAATACAACACCCAACACCCCAACCACGCAAACCCACTGTTCCCAAAGGATTGGGAAGCCACCAATGAATGCAAAGAGATCTACTTACGTCTCATAGATGTGTCCACTCTCCACCCTCTCCTCCACGTAGGCCAGGGCCCGGACATGCATGGGGGAATGCGGGAAGGCCGCGTGGATCCAGGGCAGGCCAAAGACCGACAGCCCCGTGTTGATCAGTGCCACCAGCAGCAGGTCCCAGTGATAGGCTGTGCCCTTCACCAACCTGGAACGAGGAGTTGGGGACAGCAGTTACACCTGGTGCAAACCCTACAGGCTGCCTTTTTTGAACACACACAGAGATTTCACACCTCTGGATTTACCGTGTGCATGGTGTCAACACTAAGCAGTGACATGTGATGGTTTGCTCCCCAAAGCTGTTGTCATCTGGAAAGAACAACTCTGAGCAGAAAGGCAGCCCACTAAAGTAACAGCCCATGAAAATTTCATCAGCGTTTTTCTCCTACATTTATTGCAGAGTCTACACAAAATCCATGTGTGTGTTTGCTCGCAGAGTCCACAGAAGGAGTGGATAAAATCCTGAGCATTTGCTGTCAAAGTACTGACACTGAAATTTCTTATTTGCAACCCTGATCTCTCTCCTTCCTCATGGGCAGAACACGTGCTTGGTATGCTGCAGCAATCCCCTAATTATGTAATTGCTAGTGCATGATAAGAAAATGGGACAGGAATTCATTAAAATTCAGCTCCTCCTTGGTAGTCACAGAATCATGGAATGGATCACAGAATGGTTTGGGTTGGAAGGAACCTTAAAGATCATCCTGTTCCAATGCCCTGCCATGGGCAGAGACACCTTTCACTACTCCAGGTTGCTCCAAATCCCATCCTACCTCTCCTTGGACACTTCTAGGGAGGACAGCCACAGCTTCTCTGGGCAACACATTCCAAAAGGTTGGTAGCCAACCAAGGAAATTTGCTCCTAAGTTCATCAAATGCTGCAGAGCCTCCCTGTTGTATTTTTTAGGGGACGGGGAATCTGACAGCCTGCACTGAGGAGTATGAGCACACCCACTTTGCCAGGACTGTGCAGAAAGCAGCATCAAGACTGAACTCACATCTGCTTTAACCTTGCCATTTTTTCCAAGGTCTGCCCCTTTCCTGAATATTCCTATCTTGTACCAACTGCTGAGATATTATGAGTAAAGTTTAGAAAAAAAGCTGGGGAAGGATTCAGCTCTAAGACCTTAAACCCTCACTGAAAGGTCTATGGCTGTATCTCTGCCACTGGAGCACTTGACATCCTCACACAACACGAGGGATCAGCTGAATTCTCTCTGGGCACCACCAGCTGGAAAGGGAGCATCATTTAGATGTGTCAGTGCCACCCAAACAAGCTCCACTGAACACCTCAGCACAGACTTGGAGCCATCCACGACACTCCTGGACACGAGGCACATGGAGCTGGTAGAGCTGACCCAGCACGCGAAGATCAAAGCCATTGTTTGGGCAGCAGAAATGTTGGGTGGGGCTTGTTTTGGGACAAAAGCCTGCTCCCACTGGGAGTGTCCCCCTCCATTGACTAAGGAGGCTGTGGGGTGAGTGGGTCAGGTAGGTGTCTACCCTGCAATGCCTCTGGAAGGTGCTGGCAGGAAGGGTGGGATTGCAAACGTGTTTCCTGCATTGGCTCACGCTTTGGAAACACAGCTCCTGCTCACGTGCTGGTTTTTCTGAGCAAAGGCACCTCCAGCACCCTCAGGGTCATTGTTTGTTGTCCTCCCCATTCTTTTCAGAAGGCTTTAAGGACATCAACCTCTTGCAATTAATCCAGAAGAGGCCACTAAGATTATCAGAGGGATGGAGCACCTCTGCTGTGAGGAAAGGCTGAGAGAATTGGGATTGTTCAGCCTGGAGAAGAAAAGGCTTTGGGGTGACCTAATTGCAGCCTTCCAGGACCTGAAGGGAGCTACAAGAATGATGGGGAAAGACTTTACAAGGGCCTGGAGTGACAGGACAAGGGAGAATGGACTCAAACAAAGAGTAGATTTAGGTGAGATATTAGAAAATAATCCTTCCCTGTATGGGTGGTGAGGCCCTGGCACAGGTTGCCCAGAGAAGCTGTGGCTGCCCCACTCTTGGAAGAGTCCAAGGCCACATTGGATGGGGATTGGAGCAACCTGGGATAGTGCAAGGCGTCTGTGATGGTACCACAAGCAGATGGTATCAAGTCCTAGTTTTTACATCTCTAAAAATCCCGGCCCCAACACCTGATCAGCTCAGCCTTGTACTGAGGTGCTCTGAAAAACACTCTGAAAAACTCCAAAGAATATTTTATATTCCTTAAAGACATTCTAGTGGAAAATACCAAAAGTGTAGAAGAAATTAATCTTAGCCAAGAGATGGCCCACTTACATACAGATTGCAACACTTAAAGGGATATAATAGAGTTAAGAGGTGGTCAAAGGAAACTAAATTAGTGTAGCTGAATTTGAGCTTGTCTCCTCTCTCCTAATACTGTGTCACTCCAGCTACAACATGGAGAATGCAAATGGATATTATGCAAGGAGAGAACCCTCCCACGCATCACATTAGCAAAATATCCTCAGAGACATGGTAGTTTCCCTGGAAAAAAGTCATCCACGTTCATTCTTGACATCACATCTAATTGCAGTTGGCACAAAAACATCAGAGGGAATATTTTAATAGTGCAACATCTCAAGTTTGCACATAAGTGAGACTTGGACATATTGTTTTATTGCACTTCCACCTTTTTTCAGTTGGAATTTACCAACTCCAAACCCTCCTGATGCTCAGCTGCAGCACGCTGTGCTACAACATTTATGTAGGTCACTGACTTCGCATTTTTCAACAAATTCTCTGTACTGCAAGAGCAGTGCAAGTGTCCACATGTGTCAGACACTCCCTAAATACCTTGAGGTGCATCCAAAGACCTCAAACTGTACAAAATATCCACTTCACATTCACTATGTCACCCCTGGTCTCCCAACCTCTTCCTGCAAAATGCCTTGAGAGCTTTAGGTGACAAACAATGGTGTTGGGCAGAGAGTAAAGAAGAAACAGGTCGAGGTGATGAGTTCATTGAGGATTCATGGTTTTGGCTCACTGCCTCAACACCAGGCTTTGGGGATGGTGAGGATTTAAGCAGCAGAGTTACCTCCCCCTGTGACAACAGGAATTCTTAGAAACGCATCCTGAATCCTGAATTGCTGATGTTCAGACAAGCTTTGGGCTAGCAGTGGTGGTGACAGACCCAGGAACATCCCTCCACAGAGGTAAAAGCAGCACCAGAGGCGTTACCTGTTCTCCGGGGCGTTGGTGAGGGATGCGACGATGTTCTGCTCGATGAAGAAGAGCATGGAGAGGAGAAAGCCCAGTCCCATGGCGCTCATCACTGACCCAATGGACAGGGACTGCACAGGGGCCAGCACAAACAAGCTGTCAGAGGCGTTGTAGTTAAATTTGGACACTGCAAAGAGGAGGGGAAGGACGTTAGGAGGCACCTTCTTATCCAACCATCCATGTTTTACCCACATCACGAAGTACTGGGAAGCAAGCAGGAAAGCAGGCGTGATGCTCTGGCATGTGGAAGCCTGGAGGCCATGGAAGATGGGTCCATCTGGCTGGTTTGGTGTATTCTTTTCCTCCATCCACTTACGACTTGGCTGCCATCCTGATGGGACAGACCACTACTAGTCCTAGCGAGGCATTACAGATATTGAAGCAAAACAAAAGAGGGAAACTTGTTTTCCACAGATGCAACATGTTTTTAGATGAGGAAGCCTTATTTCTAACCAGCACCATAATGCTCAGCTCATCAACCCACAGAGGCATTTGAGAACTTCCTCATCTCCAACAAGCTGTGCAAGGCATTTTAGTATAAAATATAAATCAAAACTGCTACCATTGGAAGCAATCCATGATAGGGATAAATCACACATGGCCACACAACATTTTGCAATCCAACTGGATGGAATGGCCATCACAGTAAAAAAAAAAAGCCATTTCTTATTTGTTTCCATACATTTCCTCACATCACCCGCTCACGTCACTGCAGGACAATGCAATTCCTGTCCCCATTATCGCTTCCTGATATGGAAAAGTTGATCTATCTGGCCAATGAATGGTGTCTCATTTTTAGATTTCCTTGTGTAACTTAGAGCTGCCCAGATGCTCTGCACCATTTCACCTAAATTAGGAAAACAAACTGGAGACAAAGAGGACAAACTGGGATGACCAACTCCATGTTGATATGACTGGCAACAACCCTTCCTGCCTGCTGATTACTCTGCCCTTTGTTCTTTGCCAGAAATTGTTCATCTCCCTTATTGTGACACACACCTCAAACTCATTGAAAAGACACATCTGGATAATTTTTCTTGTCTCAGCCTCATTTAATCAGGGTTTTGAATTACATAAATCTAATGGTGAGGAAATTGGAGCTCTTGGAGGGAGGTACACGCAGTATTTGTGAAATTACATGGAAGAACTTTACTTATTAACAAAACTCTTCTAG
This sequence comes from Anomalospiza imberbis, assembly GCF_031753505.1. Lineage (NCBI taxonomy): Eukaryota > Metazoa > Chordata > Aves > Passeriformes > Viduidae > Anomalospiza > Anomalospiza imberbis. The sequence continues at coordinate 70,710,789 of NC_089684.1, forward strand.
GATTTCACTTCTCTCTTTCATAAATCCCAGTATTCCAGAGAACAAAACGAGAACTTACTTTCAATTTCCTTGAAGATATAGGAACCCACAACAGAGAAGGTCAGGACTGAAATGGGTAAGGCACAGTCGGACAGAATTTCACGTACCCTCGCGTGCAAATATGGGCTGCAAAAGAGACAAAAAATTACCATCAGCACCCCACTGTCAGAACAATCACTCAATCCAGACAACATTTAATACTTTAGAGGTGAAAATTCAGCCCCATCTTGCAATTCTGAAGAGATACTTGGAGTGACAAATTAGTATTTCACTCAGCCCTAAATCTTCTGGAACCTAGAGCCTTTGAAGGTTGATGAATGCAGAAGCAAAACACAAAGAAACAAGAAAATAAGATGCAAGCTAGGAAAAAAAAAGGCCTTCAAGCACCAATTTGTGTCTCATTTCCACTTTACTTTAATTGCTTCCTGCATCTCAAATGAAGAGTTTTAAGAGCAATAGCAGCAAACCCCAAATTAGTGTCAGTGTTTGACTCCCAGGAGCACACTGAAGGTACATTCCCAGTAGACCTGACTGCACCATCAGGAATTTTTGCCCAGCAAAATTGTTCAATGCCTGTTTGGAGGGAGATACAAGGATCCCAATGTGAAATGGGAACCCAAAGCTTTTTTAGAAAGTCACTTGTGAGGTCCGAAGATGGAAGGGCATCATCCACTGAGCGAACATTTTGTTCTGCTGGGAATATTTCCAGGTGGCCCTGGCAAGTTCATCCCTGCCTTTGGCTTCCACCAGATTTTCTTGGGTTGCAGAATTGGTAAGGCTGCATCTTGAGTGCTGTGTCCAGTTCTTGGCCCCTCAGTTTGGGAAGGACGTTGAGATAACTGACCACATCCAGAGGGGACAACGAGGCTGGTGAGGGGCTGGGAACACAAACCCTCTGAGGAACAACTGAGGGAGCTGGGGATGTTCAGCCTGGAGAAAAGGAGACTCAGAGGTGACCTTATCACTCTCCACAGCTCCTGAAAGGTGGCTGTGCTCAGGTGGGGTTGGTCTCTTTCACCAGACAGCAACTGACAGAATGAGAGGACACAGCCTCAAGCTGCATCAAGGGAAATACAGGTTGGATATTAGGAAAAGTTTTTCACAGAATGAGTGAAAAAGTACTGGAATTTTCTGCCCAGGGAGGTGGTGGAGTCATCATCCCTGGATGTGTTTAACAAAGCCTGGATGTGGCACTGGGTGCCAGGGTTTAGTTGAGGTGTTGGGGCTGGGTTGGACTCGATGATCTTGAAGGTCTCTTCCAACCTGGTCATTCTGTGAATTAAGATCTAAGCTGTTAATGACTCCCTCAGAGAGAACATGAAATAATCAGCAGTCTGAGCTCCAAACAAACCTTTTCTTGAACTGATAGAGGGTGTGGCCGAGCCAAAGGGTTCCCAACATCAGCATGAGGCTGAGGACGGCGGTCTCACGCCCGTAGTGCCCATCGTGAGTGCAAGTCTGGTTCTCGCTCACTGAGGAGTTCATCAAGAAGGTGGTGTTGATGCCGAGGCCTGGGATAGCATCAGCCCGTGATTTTCCATCTCCTGTGTGCCCGTGGTGGTAATATTTCTTAAAAACTGCACAAACAACCAACAGGCAAGCGTTAGGAGAGGAGTGTGACAATCAAAGCAAGTAAAATAAAGTGGGTTTCTTGCTTGATCACGAAGTATTAACTTTATGCTTCACCAGCTCTGCCTCTCAAGCCTGCAGAGAGAAATCAGAGCTGTTGCTCGTAGGAAGCCAGTGCTTCACAAATTGATTTTTCACTTATTTCAACAGGTAAGAGTTAAATTAATCTAGAAAACAACACTGCAAGGACTTCCAGTGCTAATTATGTGGTTTTGTTCCCAACACTGGAAGCACTGCTGTTAGATACACAAATAAATATTTCTATCTAGACACCTGCTTTCAACAGCCCGGTAAACAAATTCCATCAGGATTCTCTGGAAACACTAAGAGCAGCCAGGCTGCACAGATCCTTAAGTGGATTACACAGTGTACACTAATTGTTTTCCTTCCAAGGCTAGTCCAGATTTTAGAGGTAAGTGTTGATGATATGCAAAACCGGGCAGAACATTTAAATTTACAATGCAAATTAGAGTTACAGGCCCGAAGTAAACATGCACAAGCAAAACACCCAGTAAAGCCCCTGGAACTGTCCATAAATGTTTTAGATCAGCTCAAAGGCATTTATATAAGGAATGAACAGCTGTAAAGACCCTCTTGCTCTTGAGCATTTACTGTGTTCCCATTTCTATGTCACTGGCTGGCTCCAAGTGTATAAATATGGTTTTGGGATCATTTAATCTCTTTGGGGAAGAATAGCCTGAAGGAGCAAGTAAAACCAAAAGATGGGAGTTGGGCTTTGCAGCCCCAGTGTTCCCACAGTATCTGCTCAAATGGCAACATGCAGCATCCACACTTCCCTGTACCCATGGGAAATACAGGAGCATGGAAACCACCACATCAGAGCTTTGCAGACTCACTACCCTTCTTCATTTTGGTCAAAATACCCCTGCAAACTTTGCATCGAGAACTTCAGGGCAAGACCATCCTCTCTAGGAAAAACACAACCACCTGAAGCTTAGGCTAAAATGCTCCTCCTAACATTTCCCTCACTCTCAAATAATAATCTGGGTTCTGAAAGCCCCAAACACTTCAGCTTTTCCATCTGCAGTGGCCACAGAGAAAGCAGGGAAGACAAACTAATTCTGAATATTTGAGAAGAAACTTTGAATGTTCTTGTGCAGCACAACCAATACTTGCAACCACCTTGAGTCTGGCTGAGGCCCAGATTGTGTTACTGCTGCTTTGGAGCTCACCCCAGTGTGAAATGCCCCGAGTTCAGCCAAGAAGCCATTTGAAATGCAGTAATGATCCTTCTTGCACCATCTTTGGAAGGATTTAAAGGTGCTTTAAAAGGAGTCTGGGCATTCCACAAGTGGATGAGGTCAGTGTGGCACGGAGGCCACAAGAGACAAGATTGCCTCCCATTCCATACATATGTACATAAATTTAAACACCACAGAAGGTTTACAGTTCAAAATTTAACCTCTCAAACTGCACTAAGAGCAGCCAGGAGCGAGGAGATCACCTCAAAGCTCTAGAAAGACTCCTCCGGTGAGGAGCAATCCCATCCTGACACCGGTCCAGAAAGGTTCCCCATCGCGTGCAATGGAAGAGGCTCTGCTCTCCTTTATTTCCTCCCTCCATGCTCCAGCTGCCTCAGCCCTGGCAGGACACACACACCTACTCTGCAAACAGGTGAAACTGGGGCCAAGGGCACTGCCATGACCCACAGCCTGGCACAGAATGGGTCGTTAGAAGATTTGCACTTTCCGGCTCTGAGCGCCAAAGGATGCTTTTGTCCTGACAAAAATGACTCTGGCAGCATTTCCTGGGAATTCACAGCTGGCCAGGGAGAAAAGCCTGCTCACCCTAAGTGCTACTGACTCCTAGAGACACATCTGAGCATCAGAGAAACCAGCAGCACAAACAACCCAGGAACTACAGAGAATGTATTTGCATTCCTCTGGATAAGATTTGGACTGGAATGAGTACCAAACAAGTGACTTTGTTTTGGGTCTTGTAGATTTTCTCAAGCTCCCACAGATGGCTATACTGCAATAACATATTTAGGGCTGGGATATATTGCAATAATCTATTTGGGGCTGATCTTTGGTCCTCAGCTTGACTACATCACTCCATGCTCCATCTCTGAGGCTGCAATTCTATTTATATGCACCAACCCAGGCAGGATTGCTTCAGTCCCTCCTGGATAGAGGAAAAAACCTTGCTTTACTCTTGTATTTTAATTCAAGCAACAAGAACACACCAAGACACAGAGGGGAGGCCTTCATCCTGTACCACCTTGCTGGGAAGGATTTGATTCCTGAACAGTTCTGGTTTGTTAACACACCAGAGCTCAGTGAACCTTGTTGCCATCATCCAGAGAGAGCAGCAGAGCTGGGGGTGCCCTGGCTGAGGCTGAGCCCTCCTCCAGCCTCCAACAACACGAGCTGGCTTTGTTTTCCTCTGCCTGCTCACCACAATTTCCTGCTCAGTGCAGATGTCAAGATCAAACAAACACAGCCTCAGTGGCCGAGCCAGGCAGAGAAAACAAAGTGTCACCGGGACCACGTGAACGCTCATGGCTTTGGTTCCCCTCCCCTTCTTTCCTGCATGTCTACCTTGCACAGAATCAAGGCTATGAATGGGCTGGGAAAACATCTGGGAAGAGATGCCATTGTCCCCTGGCACTCAGGAAGCCCACAGTTGGTACCAGCAGGAAAAGGCACTAACAGGACACATTTAAAGAGCACAGAGAAAATATCAGCTTTCACTTCCTAGTGAACTGCTCAACCAAAATTCTGAGTGGGAGGAGGAGGCGGCAGCAGTGAACCATCACCTCCTCAAAAACAGGCAGGGAAGGACAAAGATGAGCCTGTGGCCATGAGTTGCACTGGTGTAATGTTTTTAAATATGAGCTCTAAGAGGGTTAAGGATCTGTGCCTGCCAGCACTGGTGGCCTCCTGTGTCTGGAAACAGCTTTGGTCCCAGCTGTGGATGCTCTGAACACTCCCAGGTGCAGCTGAAGCCAACATGAGCTGGCAAAGGAGTGTTGGTGTGACTTCATTACCATCATTCCTTACAAATTCATCCCTTCACAAGTACAAGGAGAATTCAACTGGTTCACTAATCACACATAAAATCACAGAATGTGTTGGGTTCAAAGGGATCTTTAAGATCATCTTGTTCCACCTCCTCCCATGTTCAGGGACACCTCCCACCTCCCCCATGGGCTCCAAGCCCCAACCAGCCTGGTCTTGGACACTTCCAGGGATCCAGGAGCAGCCACAGCTTCTCTGGGCACACTGTGCCAGGGCCTGCCCCCCCTCACAAGGAAGAATTTCTCCCTAATTTCCAATCTAAACCTGGTTTCTGTCCGTACGGCCACTGCCCCTTGTCTTTGAGGATCTTCTACTCTTCCCACTGCAATACTCTGAGGATTTACTTGCATATTCCTGAAAGTCTGGCAGACAAGACCAGTGGATGCTTCCTGCACTTTTAACCTCTGCTATGGGAGATCAGCTCTGGGCTACAGAAACTTTGTGAATATTTGCTAACTTTTACAGAGCAGCTGAACGTTCTGTTGAGGACCGCCTGGAGACTGTCCCATGCCTCCAGGACAGGACACTGACAGCACACACTCAGCAAAGCTCACAGAGTCAACAGCTATCCCAGAAAAACCTCTCCCTCACTAAGCTCTAAGCAGGATATTTAAAAGATGCAGGTGTTCTACAGAACAAAAAACACCCTCTGATTGCATAATCAAAGCACACAAGGCAATTAAGGATTCCCAGTGAAGCGAGAAAGTATCTCACTTCAAATTGCTCTGCAGCGTTAAGTCTCTTGGAAAGCATTCCCTTACAAGCCTGAGTATCTTAAAAACAAGGAGTGTGCTTGGGTGTATCCTGAAGGATTTCAAAGGATAGCCCAAACTTTGGGATGTTGGACAACAGGCCATAAAAATCAAGGAATGGGGCATTGTCCAACTCCTCACTGGGATGAACAGAAATGCTGCCACTCACAAGGTATTTCTGCTACCGTGATTCACCTTCTCAAATACCTCCTGCCAATCCCTGTGGGGAGGGAGAAAAGTGTCAGAAGAATCTGTTAAACCCCACGGCTCTCCATGGAGACGTAGAATTTAACCCAGAAATGGGAAAACCAAGTGGCTGGAAAGGGCAGAGGAGCTTCGGCAAGGTGCTGGAGGCACCGCAGTCCTTGTAGTGACATTAAAGAAGGGTCTCAGAGCTCAGGGAAAACCAGGAAATCTCAACCCATCTTTCAACTCCCCTCCACAGAGTCTGAATAATGTGTCGAGGAATAAGGACTTCATACACTGCATTTAAATTGTTGTTTTTTGTTTGGTTTTCTTTTTTGCCAGGACCATTCAAAACTAAACTGGAATCAGGAGAAGGCTCTCACATCTCTCACATCAGTAACATAATGGTTTCTCCATTTGGTGAAAGCTTAGAAACCAATTCTGTCTCAACCAACAGAAATTAGAGCTGCTAAAAATTCTGCACACCCAGGTAAACTGCTGACAGAGGGCTGCTTCCATCTCACACACATTGATTTTCTTTTTTTCCCTGAAGACTTTGAACACAGAACAAGCAAACATCACACATTTTTGCAGCCTTGTGCTTGCCTTTGACAAGGCAGCAAAGCAGAGATCTGCTGTGAAAAACACTGTTGCAAGACTTACCTTTAACAATGCCTTTGATGGCATCAAGCACAAATGTGATGGATATAAAAAGTGCAATTATTTCTTCTGTTGACCTGTGGAAAAAGCCCAGAAATTAATAGAGCTGCATTCAACTCTGTTCAAAGAAAAATCAGCATATTCATCAATTTACATGAAAATATACCAATTTGAGTTAGGCTCCAACTTAGAAACAAAACCCAGTAAATCAGAGAACTTCTTTCAAGCTGGAACAATAAGCCAAAATGATACTTTCCTCATCTCACAAAATACATTTTGCAGCAAGTTCATAATTAAAGAGCTTGTGGAATGTGTAATTTTTCCATTTGAAGAATAATCTGATCAAAATATGACTTCTTGAAAACAGCTACCTTTTAAAGAGCTTCATCAGGAGGCTGAAATTAAAGAGGGAGTAGATCACAAGGAAAAAGCTGTTCCAGAGTCCAATCCAGGCATAGAAAGCACTGAAATCCAAGTTGTAGTCATCACAGATTCCTTGGATGACTGCAAAAGTGAAGCATTTATGTGTCACAATCAACTCCTGTCATTGCCACCCAGTGATTCCCATCTGCTCCAGGCCAAAAAGAACCAATTTCAAGACTTCACCCCAACGCATTTATTCCAAATACCATTAAAAATCCATATTCCTGCACTTCCAGAGGGACACTGGATCAACACAAACTGTTCTCCCCTTCCATCATGAAAAATGGGGAGAGACACTTGGAAAAATATTCCCCCCCATACTGCTCAAAGCATTTTTCCTAGGGATTGAGGCCGCAAAAGCCTGTGGAATTTGTTCTCACTGACATTTTGGGATGCTCTTGAGCAAGGGGTCTCACAGCCGCTCTTTCCAGCTAGTCCTAGCCCATCCTCTGATTATCCCCACACATAATGAGCTTGTTCCTTTGGCTGATCTCTGGTTCATTGAGATCATCTTGCAGTACCTGGAAAGCTGCTGATGATACTTTAAAACATTGATTGAAAAAACCCCAAAACTCAACAAACCCAAAAAACTTTGTCTCAAGCTGGTTAAACACAGCCACATGAGAAAACCATTACTTAAACAGATTTCCTCATTGAAGCTGAAGAAATCCTTATTTTCATGAAAATAAAAAAAAATTTCTCTGCAAAAATTTGAACTAAACCAGGAGCTGGTCTCGATGATCCCTGTGGGTCCCTTCCAACTTGGGGTATTCTGATGGTGATGGAAAGGGGAGGAATTCCATTCAGGTTTTGCAGAATCCCAGAACACCCTGAGCTGGAAGGGACCCCCCAGGATCATCGAGCCAACTCCTGGCCCCACACAGGACACCCCAACAATCAATCCCATGATGTGCTTGAGAGCCCAGTCCAAGCACTCCTTGACTTTGTGCCCTGTAACTCCCCAGGGGAGCTAGCTCCCATGCCCCACCACCCTCTGGGGAGAGAACCTTTCCCTGAGAGCAGCCATTAAACATCAGTTTATCAACCAAACCCAACTCAAGCTCTACAAAGCTCTCCCCCAAAGTGCCAATCCCTCAATCCCCTGCTGCAGAGCTGTAGCAGACTCACCATTGATGTAGAGGGCCAAGGGAGCTGTGGTCAGCAGCACCACCAGGGGCTGCCCCGAGAAGAGGGCGTAGAGCAGCCCTCCAATGCACTGCCCGAAAATTGTCTTCCGCACATCTGGAATTGGGGAGGATGGAAACAAAAACAGGGATTTGGGTCAATCCCTGCCTCGTCCAGGAGCATTCACAGGGCAGAGAAACCAACCACTAATGAGGAGAAGAAATGTTTAAAGAGTGCAGAGGTAACACTCTCATAAATCAAAAAGTGACTCTTTATTCATATCCATGATTTAGGCTTCCAGATGTTCGGCTAATTGGTGGACTGTGGGATTTTTTTCTGCGTATTGTTATATTTTATATATACATTTTAAATGTATTTATTTTATTTTAACACCTCTAAGACCTAACCAGTGCTTGTTTGAACTGTGGCTGCAGCACAAGCTGCTTCTACAACTGGGATAAAGGATGATGTTTAGTTCTGTCCCAGGGATTTCAATACTGGCAATCAAATTCAGGTCAAAAGCACAGGAGCTTGTGCCAAGAAAATTGTGCAAATAATTACATTAAGTCAGCATAATTCAAAAATAAAGTAGCATACGTCTGTATCAGTCCAAGTCAGCTTATAACACCCAAAGCAGTGTTCAATTTTTCTGGCTTTCAACAAAAGTAATGAACTTAATTAGAAAAAAAATCCTTCAGTTGCGGTTTTGGGTTTGTTTTCCCCCTGTAAACAAAAACTATCAGAACTTTCTGTGACCAGAATGACACTTTGAATACATGGAATCAAATGCACAAAACTGATAAGCTTAAGAAGCACAAAACTGATGAACTCACCAATAGCTCCTCGGGTATTTTCATCATTGAGGGATCCAAAGGCAATGGATGGAAGGAGGCAGGCAAAGTACAGAAAGATCATGGTCGTGATGTATTTCCCTATAGCTTTGTTGTTCCCAATAATACCTGGGGCAAACCACAACAAAAATCATGTTGGTAAAGCACTGAAAACCTTCTCACATCAGCCATAGGCGCTGCTAGTTCATCTAGAGAAGCAGAAATTCAGTCCACACCTTAAACATGTAACTGAATTGTTCATGTTTGACTCTGCACAACCCACACTCTTCTGTTCATCTGGGACCAGAAATAGCACCAAAATTGCCACCAGACAATTTTTTGACATCATCAAAACAGGAAATACAAGAAGCCTTTTGCTCAGTTTTGTCAGTCCCCAGAGCTTGGAAGAGGATCAAGGCAGAAATTTTAAGTTTAGGGTTCATAAACCCCCACCCCTGCCTTTTTAATACCAACTTTTCAGGCATTCTGGACTGTGTCCCTAATGAGCTTCACGACAATCTCTTGTCTTCCCTACTCTTGTCTTGGGCAGGAAAACATGAAGCACTTCATTTTTCCCTAGACAGAAGTCTAAGGCTGTCGGTTTGAATCAATAATATGCTACCCTGAGCCAAAAAAAAATGGCAGTAGGACACAAAAACAAACAGCCCCAGAGGTCAGGAATGGCTACACTGCGGTTTGCTTTAACAAGTCCTGCTGAAAGAACAGCCTTTCTCTTTTCCATCCACTCACCCCTCTCATCTCCGTCGGAAAAAACACAGCAGGCCAAAACACAAAGCAGCCAGAAAGAGAATTAAAGTGTCAGAATATGAATTTAAGAGCCTCTGAAGTAGCTTCCCTTCCCCTTCCTGTTTTCAGGCTGATGTTGATATGAGCTCACTGGGGATGCACAGGAGAAAGGATGAGATGACAGCAGCTGATGTTGCTCCAGGAGAACACAAGTTTTTCCACAGAACAGAGAGGATGCACTGGAAAAATCTCCTCAGCCTCCAGCCCGCCTGTGCCACCATCCTTGATGGTGCTGTTCCTCTGAGATGGCTGGAAGAGCTTGAAGCTGCCCAATTGCCCTTTCTGGAAGGCCCCAGAGCAGAGAATTCCCACACAGGAATCTGCTCTGAGCTCCCAAATGCCCACCTAAGCTTTTGCAGCATCAGTCCTTTGCTGAGAGAGGTAAAACCCAGTGAGTTGGATCAGATAAAGGAGGGCTTGGCTTTTGAGGTTATTGGTGCCACACTGAAAATCTTTATCACCAGAATGAAAAGAACAAAAATCTCTCAATGACTTTGGGATCTTATCTAACATCTGCTTTCTGCACCATTTGCAGGGCAGAGATAAGGATGGGAAGAGGATGTAAAAACCCGAAAATCAAAGGTGATGTGTAATGAACAGGCAGCCACATGAATAAAGGACACCTTGTGAGGTGCCTGCTTGCAGGCAGGAGAGGAACAGACACAAACAGCATTTCTGGTGCTCAGCATCCTCAAACTCCAGGCTAAAACCTGACAAGAGACACCTCAAGCATGCAAATATGAGCTTGACCTTTTGGGAGTCATCAGACCAGCTGTTCCCAGGCAAATTCCTTTCCATGTATTGGGAAGATCCAGAAACCACAGGTCACATTCCTGAACACTCCTGACAACCCAAAGGGCCTGGAATTTAATTCTCACAGATGAAGACATCCCGTGATCCTGAGTCCAACAGCTGCAGGCTCCTACCTCACACTCCAAACCGCTCGAAATCTTTGGAGAAAAGGAAGGATTTGGCAAGACAAACAGGGCTGAGGGGTGGTTCCATGAGTGGACATGGTCACATTCTGGTTCAGAGGATTCTCTGCCACTCCTAAGTATTGCTTTTTGGACAAGGGAGTCTTTCCAATATGAAAAGTCGGGGCAACAATGCCTGGAAGCTTTGAAATAATTTCTGAAAGGACAACCAGGTCCAGAGAAGCAAAGAGTATCTTTTTTAAAAAGGTTCTGGTAGTTAAACCATAGTATGAGAGGGCAGAAGGAAGAAACCTTGAAGAGCATCACAAAAGCTCATTTTCAGTTTCCATCCTGGCAAAGGAGCCCTTGCTGGTCATGGAGGTCCTTATGTACAAGGACACGGCCTCAAGCTGCATCAAAGGAGGTTCAGTTGAACATCAGGAAGAATTTCCTCATGGAAAGGGTTGTCAAACACTGGAATGGGCTGTCCAGGGAGGCAGTGAGTGCCCACCCCTGGAGCTGTCCAAGGAAGGACTGGAGGTGGCACTCAGTGCTCCGGGCTGGTGACAAGGTGGGGATTGGGCACAGCTTGGACTCAATCTTGGAGGTTTTTTCCAGCTTCAATGATTCTGTGATTCATCCTGGCTGGGTCCAGCACTTTCTTTAATCCATAATCAGCCAGATAAGATACTAGGATCAAGAATCCTTCTGGTGGGCAGTGAAATTCACTTTGTAATGGAGACAATAATTACACCAGATTAAACACACTCCTTCCCAAAGCTGCTTGCTCACCCCTTTATTGCAGTCACGACCAAACATTGCCCCTCCTTGTACAGATCCACCTGCCACAGGCACTGAAATCCAGCATTAACCACAATTTACCTTTCTGCCTTTTTAAAGCCAAACATTTTCAGGATGTTCTGCAGCCCATGGACTGCTGTGGCTTCATTCAGAAGGTGGTGAGCTTCATTATGATGGCATTTCATCTGTGACAGGCTCATAAAGCCACTGAAAAATGTGTCACTCCACCTGCACCATGGAAATTTATAGCATAAAAACCAACTCTTGGTCCAGCTGTGGAATTTGAGTAGCTGATTATTTCAGGAGCATTCCCCTGAAATTAAGGTATAGCTACACACTGGAATGGGGAGCAATTATGTTCATCAACGTGACAGTTCCATTTTACCTGCCTGGATTTCTGAAATGTCACAGTTTGTAGAGACAAGGTTACAGTTTCAGGGGAAACTGCAGCAATTCTGACCTCACTTTACTTGGGATTCCACAGCAGTAAGTTAATGACCAGCAGCCCTAAAAACTGGGTTTACAGGTCCTGAAGTCTATTAATTGTATATTTACTAAATCAAAATCACAACTCATGGACATTCTCTGAACTGCCTGTTCATGTTTCTTCCCAGTTCTCTGAACTATCCCGTGCAAAGAAAGTTTAATTACACTGACCTGCAGCACAGCAGCAAGGTCATTAAAGCCCTAATTAAAAAAAAAATAGCCAACATTTTCATATTAAAAACACTGTAAAATTCAGAATTACAAGCTTCTCCTAATGCTCTCAAGCTGGGCTTTCATTTATGTGATGGTTGCTGGACTCTGCCCAATGTTGTGAAGATGAATCTTCCCTGAAGTCCTGTGAAGAGTAAATCACAGAACAAGTGGGACTAAGAACTCAACTGGAAAAAGAAATCCACTCGGGGAGTTTGGAGCAGAAGCCAAGCAGAGAGCCATGAAAAATCAGATCAAGGCTCAGTCCTTTCCCTTTCCATCTCACTTCTTCAGCCCATTTCCCAAGAAATCCTGGGTCTCTTGGAAGGAAACATCCATCGACAAAACATGATGCAGCTTTAGAACATTCCATCCACCACTGACACAAAGAGACCCCAAAGCAACTCAGGTTGGATGTTTTGGGGAATCATGACAAGTCCAGGATGTTAAACTTTGGTACCCAAGTGGTATTTAGGGATGAAGGGCTGCAGAGTGATGTAGGAGCTCCCTCATATCTGACCTAGGGCAGGAGAGGCACGGAAGAGAAGGAATCTGCAATGCCTTTATTTCCCCTCCTTCCTCAGGAATGGAATCCTGACAAGCAAGGTGGCCAAGGCAACCAGGCAGGAAAGCTGATGGGATTTGGCACACACCAAAGCCAGTCCATGGTCAACATTTCAGTTCTGGGTTCAGATCAACGTTTCAACTCTGAGCTACCTTAGACAGCCAGCAAAACAAAAGTTCTCTTTCAAATCCTATTTCTCCAACGTTTTCAAGACTTCCAGCTAAGCATGCCCACGTTGCAGGGAGCTTAGGAGATCTCCCTCCTGCAAAACACCACAGCAGATCCCAAGGATGCTGCCAGCAGACCTCAGGAGCTGGTTAGAGACCCTCTGCAGGACCAAGGACAGGGAGAAATCCACACTTCCAGCAGGACTATCCACCCACCACAGCCAGGTATCAAAGACACAGGCCCAGAAAAAACAAGGAGAAAGAGAATAAACCTCAGTTCTCCTCTTTTTCCTTCATCTTCCCTCCCCAGGAGGTGAAGGAATACAGATATGTAAAAACAAAGCATCAAAGCTCACCACAAAAATCTCAGGCACCTCACATTTCCCACTGGGCACTTCAGGCACTGCAATTGTGTTTGTTCCTCTGTGTTGTACCAGAAAATAACACTGAAGAATGAGGACAGCAGCTTTCAGGAGTTTCAGAAATCTTGTATCTGAGTCCAGGCAGAATCCCCTTTCACTCAAACCAGCCTCAATATAAAGAAATTTCTGGAAGCTCCAGTTTGAGCCTTAAAGAGTAATAAAATTGACACACAAGTGCTTTGAGCCAATTGGACAGGATCAGGATGAAGTTCAGTCACACTGGTTTTTTTAAAGACAGAATTCTACACAAAAAAGTCACAGCCAAATGGAGTAAATTTCCAGTTTAAAGGAAAACTACAGGAGTTCTCAGGCTCAGTATAACCCAACTGTTCATCTTCAGATGCTCCTGCTGGAAGACATCTATTAAAAGCCATCTTTATCACCAAAATCCTGGGAAAAAAAGTTTAAAAAACTCTTCCTTGATCCTTTGACCCATTCAATAAAATGCACAAGACTTTGCCACAAAACAAAGTTGACAAGTTCCTAATCTGGAGTAAAAGGGGAAAAAAAAGAGAAATACTTTTCCTTTAAGGATAATTTTTCAGTGTGAAGCGGACCAATCCCACAAAACTCCAACAGGCCAAAGATTTGCTGGTCCTACAAAAAGTCTCATTATTTATCACCCCGCCCCTGATGGGTTTATCTGTCTAACCCCAAACCCCAGGATGCTTCTCAGATTAAGGATTTAGAGACTCCAACCATTCAAAACGCAGCATCTTTGTAATTCAGAGCTCTTTGATGGTGCACACGTGGCTGTCTGGAGTGCAGACACTGGGATAGTTCAAATCCCTCGTGTTCTGATGCACCACTGCTTTGAGATGCTCCAGGAATTCCACACTCCTGATCACCTTCAGTCTCAGTGGTTTATGGCAGATGCTTCATGCTCCATCTGCTTTTCATTTTAAGCAGTTCCTTAAAGAATTCATCCTAGTTTCTGGGAAGAAATGGCCATACTAACACACAGTGCTTTTTCACAAAACCCCTTTTCCCCCATTTCCTATTGAAAGGGCACAACTGCTCCTACACTGAGAACATCCCATTTGAGCTGAAGTAGTTCTGGAGTTTCACTGGGCTCTTTTCCACTCTCCAGAAGCTGTATTACAAAACACTGACATTTTTTAACCCGTGGTTGCGTTTGATCCCAATTTTATGCCCATTCTGTACATCAGTGTGTGCAAAGCTTGTAGAGCTCACAGCCAAGAGCCCAGGGCTGAGGCAGCACCCACAGGGTCATTTGGATGCAGTCAGAGCCACAATATGGACCCTGAAGGGGGCTTCCAATTCTGCTGATAGCCAGAATTGGCTGCAGGACCAAAATCTGATGTTTTTGTGCCTGCTGGGCTCACACAGGCACAGCAGACACTGCTCTGTCTTGAGGTGAACATGGGTCCCCAAAAGGTGCGTCTGCAGCACTTCCCTTCTCCATATCCCTTTATAATGAAGAATGAGCCTCTGACAGCTCTAGAAAGCAACAGCCAAAGGGATGAAGTGTCCAGATTGGGAGCTGAAGTACCCTGCCAGACCTGATGCCAGTGATGCACACGCCAAAAAATTCATGTTTCTGTTTTATCCAAATCCTTCCTGCTCCCCTGAAAATTGTTTTACATCCTCCATCCTCTTCAAAACACCTCAAATCCTCAGAGAAATCAGCATGAGCCCTCCCATCACACCAAGTCTCATGAGCCCTCCCATCACACCAAGTCTCCTGAAAATAAGTTCCATCCCAGCAGTGCCAAAGCACCTGGAGAAAGCACCCAGCACTCAATCCCTGTGCTAAGCCAACATCTTATTCACGCTCCTCTGCTGGTTGGAAGGGAGTGAGGACACACATCCACAGCCTTGACCAGGCTTCTCTGAAGCTCAAGCTGCCTCTGGAAGGTGGCTTTGCAAGAGAAGACTCTAAAAATTTGGGTTTGGGTGGGCATCTTGGCTTTTTTATGCCTAATCCAAGTAAGATCACCCTCATTTCATGAGCCTTCACAGCACTTGTGCACTGAGGAAGGCAGGGACACACACTTGAGCTAAGGTGGATTTAACAGCAGGATGGGATAAATCCCTGATTTAGCTGATAAATCTCCAAGGCTCTCCCTGCCTACACTTTAATTCTCTGTTTTATTTGAACTTTCTGGGTATGAGATTGAATATATTAACCAGCTCCCCAACAAGCTGCAAGAAACCGGTTTTGATGTCAGGCCGGGGCTCTGTAATCCCGCTTTGCCCTGAAGATTCCGCCCAGCCTTCAAGAAAGTGAAAGTCTGTGAGTGAAAAGGGAGAAAACAACTCTAAAAAACCCCAAGGCCACTGTGGGAGCTGCATCAGGCTGAGGCTCACTATAAACACTGTGTGCTGCTCCTGTGATCTGGCGGCAGCGGACGAGCCGTATCCTGTTTTTCACAACACCGGGCTGAAGTTACTGCAGCTCACATTTTGTTTAAGCATTCCCAACTCCCACAGCATCACTATAATTAGTGTGGAGCTAACTTGCAGAGGCAGCAGAAAGGGCCTATCAGGCCAGTGCTGAGTAATTAGATTGCAAGGAGTTGATCTGAGTCTACACACGGCAATAACTGATCCATTTAATCACTGCTTAATAAAAATTAAAATCCTCATCCGCGCACAGCCAGCACCTTCATTAAGGAAACGCTGCAGGAGCCTCATCTCTAGTGCTCCACGCTGCCCATTCACAGGCTTTTGCCAAAACACCCTTTTAAACAAGGGCCAGGAGAGCTGTTACACATATCAAAGCACACACTGAATGCACACTGTAAACAGGACATCACATCACAAAAAAAAAATCCCCAATCGGGGCAGAGCTTCCATAAACATTGGCACACGTACCATCGGTGAAGTCCAGCGCGTACACTGGGAATCTTCGTGCAATGTCATCAGAAATCCCCTTGCCAATACTGAGAAAGTCGTGCAGCTGAAGAAAGGAAGGAAGTGCTGTGTCAGTGTAAAGGCTCATGCATTGTTAAAGAGATTAAACTCCTTATTCAACCCTGATAGGAGCGAGAGAGCTCCTTTTGAATAGGGCATTCAAATCCCGTCTTGTCATGATAATAAAAATAAACTCACCGGGATTCGATTTATATCCTCATAGTATTGTAAAAGAGAAAGTCCCCCAGACCACCCTGTTTTCCTCCCTTCCTTCCCTTTTCCCCCTCCCAATCCTATCTACATCCCTGTTTTGCAGGTGAGGGAGCTGAGGATCCACTGGATGGATCAGACATTGGGTGCCATGGGGTTAAACATGTCTGAGGTGCCTTCCCCATCCCTCCACACAACTTTTCCTTTAGATGCCAGCACAAAAATCCCCCTAAATCCACCAGAAACCTCTAAAGGAGGATCCTCAGCAAGTGCTTCTTCCTTGGCATTGCCATGGCAAAGGGAGACCACAAACAGATGTGAGGGAATTCAGGCTGTCTACACCTCAAACTCCACCAACAGAGAAAAAGCTTGAATAAATCCACACAACCAAGCCATAATTTCTGCCCAATAAAACACAATAAAAACACTGGGGAAGGGTTCCAAAAATCCAGCATGTTCCCTTTTATTCCTGGTTTGGGGGCCTGCAAGGTGCAGTGGGATTGCTGATAGGATCTGCTGCTCAGCACAGGCAATGAGGAGCTTGTCAGGAATATGTGACAGCTGCTGTTGACTCTCAGCCTCCCAATCCTCACAACTCCTTCCTTATGGAAAGCACATGGAAAGCATCAGGGTAGGCAACACTTACAAATGAGGCACCTGTCAGATTTTTTCCTGTTACTCTCAGAGCACACAAACCACTCTGAAAATCAAATGCACCTTTATGCAGTGATAACAACCCCAGCTGCCTCAGCTAAAACATTTCATGTATTTGTTGCAGAACCAGGCACAGAAGACTTATAACTTCTGCTAAGGAGTGTAAGGGGGGAAATAAAAATCACAGACACAAAATTTACACCGACGGATCATCTCAAAGCAGCAGGGAGCTCTTCCTTTGGCTGCTTCATGTAGAAATTGATAAAAATGACTGCTTTGGAAAGGTACGGTGCTCATTTAATGGACTACACACAGCTTTGCTTTCTCTCCTGGGACTCACCTGTTTGCAGCACCTGGAAAATCAGAACCACAAACAAAATAAAGAAGGGAATCTTTTCCTTTAGAAGGAAAGGGCACAGCAATCACTGGGTTTGGGGTGCAAAAGAGGACCAGCTCCTTTATCTGTGACCATAAAATCTCAGATTGCAGCTATTTAAGGCAATTCTGTTGCAATTTGCCAATGCACCTGTAGGACTTTTCGAACTTTAGGACAGTTTCAACTCTAACCTGAACAAGCAGGATGAGGAGACAGATGTGTTGCCAGCAGACACCATCTGCATTTTAAACATTTCCAAAAAATCTCTGTGCTTCAACCATATTTGGTGGCAGAGTTGGACATCAAAGCCAGATGCGCTCGAAAAGCAATTTAATTTTTCCCCCCAGAAGGAGATTCCTGAAGGCATGAGTCAGCCAGAGAATCACAATGGCCTCAGACTGGGATGTTTACTTATCATGCTGCAGTGAGCACGGGGAAAAGGATGCTCGGGGTGTCTCGTCTTCCAGGGAAGGAGGAGCATGGCTGCTGCTGGCCTGGGGCAGCAGGGAGGG
Source organism: Anomalospiza imberbis (assembly GCF_031753505.1). Taxonomy (NCBI): domain Eukaryota; kingdom Metazoa; phylum Chordata; class Aves; order Passeriformes; family Viduidae; genus Anomalospiza; species Anomalospiza imberbis. The sequence goes on from NC_089684.1 coordinate 70,728,475, forward strand.
GGCTCTGGGGAACAAAGCCTGTTCCAGGCAGCTGGGAGTGTGCTGAGGAGGAAAGCACTGCCTAACTCATCCCACAAGGCACCAGGGTTATGTTTAAGACTCGCCCTGATTTCCTCAGGCACTCATTTCTTGTGCGTGTGAGTGTGAAACGAGGGTAGGGGGTGTCAGTGGAACCTCACCAGTTGGAAAAGCTGTTCCTTCTCTTGGGCTGATCCTCTCTGCTCTCTACCCTCAGACTCAACCTGGGCTGCACCAGAGATATCACAGAATGGTTTGGGCTGGAAGGGACCTCAAAGCCCACCCAGCTCCACTCCCTGCCACGGGCAGGGACACCTTCCTCTAGCCCAGGTTGTTCCAAGCCCCATCCAACCTGGCCTTGGACACTTCCAGGGATCCTGGGACAGCCACAGCTCCTCTGGGCAACCTGTGCCAGAGTCTCATAGGGAAGGATTTCTTCCCAATAGCCCATCTAAATCTACCTTTTAATGCCATTCCCCCCTCTCCTGTCACTCCACACCCTTGAAGAGGTCCCTGTCCAGCCCTCCTGCAGGTCTCCTTCCAGTAGGAGGCTGCTAAAAGACTGAGTACAAAAGATAAAAAAAAAATACAAAATGCAAAAGACTAAGTTTACTGGCCTCCTTTTTGGTTTCACTTTTATCCCCCAACCTAGCCAAACAGATGAAGTGCATGAATTTTTCCACTTTGCATTCAACAAATCTCTCCCAGCTTCTTGCCATTATTTGGGTTAGAGGAAGAGGCTAAGCCAGCACTTAGAAGCTACAAATCCAAACAGAAAAAATGTCCTCCAACAACTCTGACCCTTCCTCAGCCCTCCCCAAAAGTGCTGGGGGGCTGCAGGAGTATTTTACAGAGGTCAGGGACATGAGTCTGTGCAAAACCACTACATCCTCCATATCCCCCTCCTGCTGATGCTGAGCACACACACAGCCCCCTCAGCAAATCCACACAGGACACAAAATCAGAGCCAGAAAAACATCACAGCTGTTAGGGGCTCCTCCATGAACAAAATCACAATTAGATGCCTCAGTAAACAAGAGGATTTCAGGCTGACTTAATTATGATTGAGTACATAGCCTTGCCTAAATAATCCTCTGAGATGAGCCAAGGCAAAGTGACAGTGCTGTAGGCACAGCAGGGAATGTGACTGTCACATCCCCCTCAGTATTTCAGCAGAGGTAAAAACAAGCACTTGCAAAAATCCCACTCACACCCAGAATTTAAGGTCCGTTTCCTCTCCCATCACTGCAGGACCCAAGAGGCCAGATTTTCATGTCACCCAGAGACTTTACACCTTCCTGAGAGCTCACTTGTCATAGTCCAGGGGCTCCAGTGAGGGTGTTTATTTCTCCGGGGGTGGCTGACAGGTTGAAATTACACTCCTGTTCTCACATGGGTTTGTGCTCATATTAAATGCTTCCTCTCCACAAGGGAGGAGATGCTGGAGATGGCTCTCAGGAGCTGAGGAATCCAGCCTAGGAGCTCAAATCCACCTCACTTCTCCAGGCAAACCTTGGCTTGCCAGGAAATCTCCTTTTGCAGCTCTTTGTGCTGGCAGGGCAATGTGGGGATACAAAGGCAGCATCTCCCAAGAGCTCAAGGATAAAATGGTTTTAAAAAAACACAGCAAATCCAGGCCCACAACTTTCAATGCCAAAAGCAAGAGCTGAAGGAAGAAGTGTCACCCTTTAGAGCACTGGCTTGGAGAAATCAGGATTCTGCCTGGCCAAGGCTGCTTTTCCAACCAGGCCAGCAGGAATCACCAGTCTCAGGGCCAAAATCTACAAGCTCAGTGTCGCATCCAGCCCTCCTCACCAAACCACAGAGCAAAAAACCCTCTGGAGACATTTTTTTTTGCTATTTCTAGCAAAACACAGAATCAGACACTTTAACTGCTCTAACAAAAACCCATTTTAAAGGCCAGGTGTAGAGGGTTAAACCTACTTTAGGTAAATCACTACTCCAAATATCCCTGCCTTGCACGACCTGGGTTTAAAGAGGGTTTCAGGACTTGTTCTGCAAAGTTAGGAGCAGATATGGGGTCTAGCAAAGTTCAAAGCACTACCTATAAGCAAGGGGATTCCACAGGAAAAACATGAGCTTTGCTCATTTCCAGATGTGCAGATCAAACCCCTTAAATCTACTCCAGGGGGGAAAAGAAAGTGATAAGTGAAGCAGCTCCTGCACTGCAAGCAACCCAAAGCTTTGGGGTTATTTGTAATGCAGAGACAGCAGCAGCATGCTGGAGATGGCACAGTTTGTTTTCCAGGTATGCTGTCTGCTTAAAGAATGGATTTCTGAACGGAAAAACAAAGCAATGACCAACACACAGGAAATTCCAGAAAAGAAAGCTGAGTTACAGCATTTCCCTCGAACTTTAAAGTACAAAGCAAGTAATGTTTTACAGAGCTACAGATCAAACAGGCAGAATTCAGGCCAAATACTGACAGGCAACTTTTAAGTGAAATTACTGTGTAGAGATGGCCAAGAAGCCTTTTGGCTGCAGGAAAGACAAGCAGCAGCTTCTTTCAGAGCCTTCTGATTTTAAGGATTAAGTACCTTGGGCTGACAAGGAGCAGGGATCCATTAATCCCACCCTTGACTAAGCATCTGGAATCAAAGTCCTGTAACCATTTCAACCCCCAAGTGCTCTGCACCCCTTCAGCACCTGCCTCTTTCAAGCGGCTTTTTGGAGATTTACAGCAGAATCTGAGGAAGGTGGATGTGCACACTGCAGAACTTTGGGGAAGCCTTGGTGTTGGGAGCTTGCTGGGAATGCTGCTGCATGCACTGGCCTCAGGTGTTCACCTCCTCAGCCCAAATCTCCTTGGATGGATGGATGGATTTGGACACCAGGGCATGGCAGAGGTGCTGGCCAAGCCTTACCTTGAGTTGTTTGTTACCGTGTGACTTGTGCCCATCTTTCATTCCTGAGGGTCTCTGATTGGCCACCGTCAGCAAGTGGCGTTGGTGCACCAAGGCCTCCTTGAACTCCTCCTCAGTTTTGGTTTCCAGAAGCTTCTGCCGGAAGGTTATGTCTGAAAACATTGTGGCAAAGGTCCTGCCCACCTCTGTGGCCGTTTTGGTGCTTTTCTAAGCAGGGAAAAAAAAAAAAAGACAGAAAAAGTGCTTGAAAACCATTTAATTTCATTTCTGAAAGGTAAATCCCGTAATTCATCCCTCTGAAGAGGAACCTGCCCGGCTCCCAGGAACCTAGAAGACACCTGAGGGAGGAGGGCACATGTGGAAGCTGTTGCAGATGAACACACATCCACAGCAGAATCCTCTGGAGGCACCAACACAGGTCCTGAAGCCCTGATTGATCTTTACTTGATCAACTTCCCAGAAACCAACACAAAGCTGAATCATGCTGAGTGTGCATTTAATCCCTGGTTTCCCTTCAAGACAAGACAAAAATCTTTGCTACTTAACAGCACCTCAGCATTGCTGCTCCTGGGGTGGAAGGGTGCTGCAGTCAAGGTTTCTGCAGGTACTGATGTCTTAGCTGAAAGACTGAGATTATTGTGCTCATCTGATTACTATTTTCTGGGCATTAAAACTCAATTCACTTGGCCACTCTGGGGCAATTCTGGCTGCACAAGTAGAGATTGAGAGCTCTCAGCTCAAGTAACCACTGGCACAGAGGAAAGGATGGGAAAAAAAAGCTGGGAACACACATGGAGCTCTTGTCTGTCTTCACTAAATGTGTGGAAGGGACAGGAGTCTTGCAGACGTGAAAAAAGTGTTTATTTTCATTAATATTTCTGTGAGACACAGGCCTGATCTGTGGGGGTCCAGCTTCCAACAGAATCCAAGCTGCTTTCCTACTGCAGGAAATTAAATGCAAAGGGAAGAGTGAAGGAGGCTGAGGTCCCTACCCCTGCAGAAACCCACCAAATCCAAGCTCTCCAAGTGACCTGCTCACTTGCTCCTACTGTGGCCAGGACAGGTAAGATACTTGCCAAGACTAAATTACACAGAACCACAGCTCATTAAAAGCTCCTTCTGGTGCCAAGTTTTAATCCACCCACCTCTTCTACACTCCACACTCAGCATGCAGCAGCTATCAGAGACACCCAAACATTCCCCAGCCCTGGAGAATCTCCAAGCTCCTCACTCTGCTGTGAAAAGAAGAGTGAGCATCTGTGATTGATCCCAATTGCTTCTCATGATTCACAACTGAACAGATGAACAATTTCTCCATGGACACAACCAAATAATTCAGTGTGGGTGACGCAGAAGCGCAGGCGTGGGTGGCACTGAGCTGGTCCCAGAGTCATTGCTAACACTGTCCTTCCTCCACCACTCACATCACCCTCCTCTCTGCCATTTGCTCAGAAAAATTGTGGCTGCCCCATCTTCCATTTGCTCCAAAAAACTGTGGCTGCCCCATCCCTGAAGTGTTCAAGGCCAGGTTGGATGGGGCTTGGAGCAACCTGGGACAGTGGGAGGCGTCCTAGAACATGGCAGAGGTTGGAATGAGATTGTCTTAAATGTCCCTTCCAACCCAAACCATTCTGGGATTCCATCACCAAGAATGTCCCTTCAAACACTCACTAGGGCACATTCATTTTAAGTTTCTAGGGAGATGTTTGGATTTAAGTGAAGGATTTTGCCTGGGACTTGCTTTTAGAGTCTGTGAACCAGCCTGGATTTGCCATCACAGAAGAGGATCCACCTTTCACCTCTAAGCAGCAACAATCCTTGGGCTGGATGCTGCAGGGATTGCTTCAACATTCCCAATGCTCTTCCCATTTTTCCTTTACCAAGGAGATGAACAGTTTAGAGAGCATAGATAATTGCAGGAAAACTCTTTTTTTTCTTCCTTCTTCCATATTAGCAAGGCCAAGAATCTGGATTCCCAGCATAACAAATGCCCATTTTGTGGACTTTCCTCCCCCTCCGCTGGATGTGTTGCTGTCAGCAGGTTAATTATTTTAACTGCTGCACCAGAAATGCGCACTTGGGGCTGGCTCCACCAACCCATTTAAAATAAAAAAGCACATTGGCAAGTGCAAGGTCTGTTGGCCTCCACTCCCTTCCCTTAATTTGATGCTGACCACTGGAATTGCACACTCTCGGGATCCGAGCGGATGCGGAGCCGTTCGCCGGGTGCTTTGCACGTAGCTGGCCCGAGATAACAATGAGGGGGAGATCCATGGAACTGCATACAGCTCCAGGTGTTCTCCCTCCTGCTTTGCACAAGGAACATCAATATGTTTTCAGCCTGTTGGCTTCGAGGTCGATGCCAAAAGCATCAAGTGGCTCGGTTGGGAAAGACCTGCCAGAAATCCTGGGAAAGAAGGAAACACCAGTATTCCCATTTAAACATGGGTGGTGGTGAAGGGGGGAGGAGACAGGCCAGAGCAGCAGGTTCCAAGGTCACACAGATAGCATTGAAGAGCAGGAAATTGAATCAGGACATATCCTGTCCCAGGAAAGGTCCCCAACCTCTCCAGCACCTCTCAGGAGCACAGACCCAGCAGCCCCAAGGTGTAAACAGCCAGCTGGAGTGTGAAAAGGTCTTGAGCCTTGAACCATTCAGCCATCAGCTGGAAGAACCACCTTGGTCAAGCCAGTGCTTTCTAGGAAGACAGGATGGTGATCCCCAATTAACCTTGAGGCACCCCATGATATCAGAGTCAGACTTGGATCATCCTTGTGGGTCCCTTCCAACTCAGGATATTTTGATTACAGTAAAAGTGTTCTGTGCCCTTCTTGTCTACACTAAAGAACCAGAACCTGAGCAAGCTTTAACCTTGCTGTTTCAGGTGCTAAAAGCTCTGAAAGGTCCAAAGAGCCTCAGGGACAGGCTGACCTTAAAAGCACTGCAGCTTCCAGAAAGTCTCACCCTCACTGCAACAGAGCTCAAAAAAGAATCATCTTCCTCTTGGCTACATCACCTCCAGCTGCTGCAGCTGGAGGGAAAATGTCAGCCCCATCAGGGAAGTTTGCTGGGAAGCAACCCAGACCTTTGCCCTGGGGCAGCAGCTGTAGGCTCACAAGGGCCTTTCAAAAGCTTGGCTTTAGCAAGGAGCTGCACTTCTTACTTCTAAAAATAGCAGCTCCAGCTGGAGAGGGGAATCCATGGAGTGTTTAGGGCATCCCAGGTGTGTATGGGGACTACAGAGTGTTCTCCTCCCCACCAGGATACAGGCCATGAGACAAGCACACAGCCCACTAATCCACCCCTCACCAACAGGATAAATCATCTAGACAGCTGCTGAAAAGATCTCAGGCCTTTTCACATCCCCTTGTGTTTTAAAAACAACATTTATTAACCCTTGGAGGAGCCCAAGGAAAAGAAAACTCAGGAGAACCCCCTGAAGTTGTGGAGCAAGAAGACAAAACTCACCATCTTGGGAGGAGCCAGGACCAGTATGACAAATCTGACTTCACAGGAGTTCTCACCCCAGTTCTGAGGCCTCTCCAGGCGGCTGATGCAAACGTGACGTCGCTGAAGGGACTTTATAGTGCAACTGTTGGGGAAAATGGGATTGTTAGACTGGGCCCCACAACACCAGGCATGATCTCCTCTGGTGCACAAGGCATACAAACACATTTCACCTTTGAGAAACACATGATGTTGTTGGTTGAAGACTTCTGAAGTCTTAAACTTTTAGTTACTATTAGCCCAATTCTCCCTTTTGTGCAATTTGACATCCATGTCTTTATGGGAAATACCTTTCAAGATTTCAAGGTGTAATCTGCCTTTTCCTCCAGCTGCTTTTTTAACAGACAAGAAAACAAATGACAGAGAGCACAAGACACAAAGTACTTACAGAGCTATAGAAGCTTCTACACACACAGAAAAAAACCCTCTTATTAAAAAACACCTGCATTATTGGAAAGCAGATTACACTTCATTTCACCTGCTCTCCCAAGGTGCCTCTGGAAACACTAAGGCAAAATGCCAAGCCAATATACTCCCACTTCTGCCTCAGGCAGACCTCTCTGTTGTAATGGCTTTCCCCATTTGCTCCCAGCTGTTGTTTTCCCCTTTCTGGCTCCCAAGTGTTAAAGAAACCAGGCTGACCTCTCTGCTCAAGACCCACAGGGAGGGGATTAGTGCTTGGAGGGAAATCCTTGGCTGTAATCCAGGGGATGGGATGGATGCTTGACTACCAGAACCAAGACTAGCAAAAAAAGTTGTGTGGAATAAACACAGGGATCATCTCCAGAGGTTGTGAAAGACCACACCTGTCTCCACCCTGGGATATTTAACCAGAGCTGGGACCTGCTTAGCTGCCACTTTTCCTGCTGGGAAACTTTGGGGCTTGCTGCAAGGGCAGCAGGGCAGTGGCAGCCTGGCATGCAGCTCTCCTGTTCCCTTTGAAGCCACCAACCACTTCCCAACCCTTCTGTAAACCACTGGTGAAAAATGCACACACAGTTTGCCTACAGACACCTGGAAGAGGTATGGAAGTGTTTTCCTGCCTCAGAGTTATTTACCCCTCCTTTCACCTGGTTCAAAGTTATTTCAGCTGCTTGCTCTCTTTTGTTCATCTAACAAGCACCTATCACAGTCCTCCAACAGGAGGATCTATTTCTCTAATTTCTCTTCCATAATCCCATCATATTTCTTTCCTTTTAAGATGTATTCTCATGCCCATGCACCCTGAGGGCTGTTCCATTAATAAGATCTTTGGCTGGAGATATCCTAGTCTGGACCATGTTGTATTTTCTATCAAGTTCTTCACTATTTGCATTTTTAAAAAAATTAAAAATCACACCATTAAGTATTTTCTTACTCAGTTTGACTTCCTGATCTCAGACTGGAAGCAGCCTGCTTCTGCAAATTAATCTCATAGAGACACTTGTCTGAGAGCAACCAAACAGCTTAATTAGAACAATACAGGGCATGAGAAAGATGACACTGTTTCATTTATTTCCTAACTTCCCTTCACCACAGCCACTTGTTCTTTTTGTACTTGAATCAGCTTTGGAAGAGAGAGAGATCAAGGCAGGTCCTAAGGTGAGGAATAAATATCTTTTGAAGTAATTGAAAATAGAGTGCAAGCTACACTTGTTTTCACAACCAAAGCCAAGCCCCTGGTTGCAATCCAGCTGTGGCTGGACAGCAGACAACTCTCCTTGTGTTACAGCTCAACAAGCCAGAGGGGACATGAACTCCGGGCTTTGGACCAACTGGAGAACCTTCAAGTGGCCCAACACCTTCAGTTCTCTCACCTTCCCCCACCTGGCCACCAGCAGTAACTGATTACTGCACCATTAGCATTAATTCTGAGCTCAGTTCTCAGCACTTGCATACCTCAGCTGCTGAGCTTGATGCCTTGTGAGGGCTGACCTAAAACAGAGGCTGGACAGAGCTAAAGCATAAAGTAGGGATTTATTAGAAGGCCTCAGCAGATCTAGCTTGGGCAGCACAAGAGCCCAGCCAGGGCTGCACCCAAGGTGAACTAAAATGGTCACAAAATGCACGACCGCTCACGGGGGCTCACATTTATAAGTTCTGGCTCATTTGCACATTGGAGTTCATTGTCCCATTCCAGCTCCAGCCCATGCAGTCCCATCCTTCTTGTTTTTCTCTCTTCAGCCCACATTGTTTGTGCTCTTGGGCCTGAGATTTGGATCATTTGTCCTTGGTCCCCAGCTGGAGAAGGAATTGTTTTGTCTCCCTACTCTGTGCAGAGAGCTCACCATTCCCTAATATGAAGCCCAGACCCACACCCTAAAGCAGCACAGAATCTGAAAAATAGAAAAGCTCAAACCTGAGGCATCAAGCTCATCGTTTAATCTGTTTTGAAAAGGAAGGTTTGCTGGGTATTTTGGACATAATTTCTATCCCAGACATGGCAGAAGCAGGTATCAGCACCTGTGGCTCACGGAGCTGTACCAACACTCCCCAGACACCTTTCCTTCTCTACCATGTGCACCAGGCAGGACCTGATCAAGCAAGTAACTACTGAAGTAAAAAGCAATTTGGAAAGCCTATTATAAAGTGCAATAATAAAGCAAGCCACATATTCTGGAGTTTTCTTTCTCCCTGGAGTGACAGGGTTATGTTTCAGCTCCATGAATTGTCTCCAGGGCTGTTTTTTCCAGAGACAGGAGTCCTGCCAGCAGTGCCACAATCCCACTTCAGCTCAAGAGCTTCTTGGGTACAGAGGGGAAAACTGGACTGTAAAAAACTGAGCTTTGCTATTGGGTCTCTCTCATACACAAGATCATTTTCATGGTAGCCACCAAAAATCTGTGTTTCTCTTAGTCAGGAGTTCACTGTTTCCTTAAGCTGAGGGACTGGGCAAGAAGAGGATCCCACAGCACTGAAAGATTTCACACAGAGCACATTTACAAGACACCAAGAAATTCATTCTCATTATCAACCCTTTTTATCTGGAATAATTTTATCCAGAGTGCTGGAGTTTGAGGTTTCTCACACTTCTGAGAGTCTCCTCCAGCTCCTCTGTAAAGAACTCCAATGGACACTGACACATGGATCTAAATCCCAATATCACACCAGTAAAATTGAGATTTTCCAACACCTAGGTCAATGTACAAATAATTTAGATCAATAACACCATTACAAATCAGGCTGGAGTTGATTTAGTGAGGACAAACCTGATTAAAACCAGATTTAAACAGGTGCCACAGAGAAGATGGGATGTTCCTGAGCCTGGCTGCATGGAGGGGAGGAACAGTGCAGAATGCAGCCTCATCTCAGTCTGCTCTCCCTCTGTTATATTCATTTATTTGGGGAAAAAAATTATGTTTCAATACTTCCAATGCAAGGCCAAGTCACTCCTGCCCACTCATCATTCAGCAGCTCAAGCTTTTCTTCAAATTTAAGCTATTATTTAGCTGACTCAAATCCTATTCCCTGATGTAGCACTTACAGCTCCCACTTTTGTTTTAATTCCAGAATCCAGATACAAATACAATACAAACCAAAACTGCACTCCCAACTAGAACTGTGCAAATATTTGTAAAAGACATAAAAAAAAAAGTTCCTGTGTTCACATGGAGAAATCCCAAGTCAAGCAAGACCGCAGGTAAAAGTCAGCACAGCTCAGGCCAAGAAGAAAGTCACATTCAAAATGAAACAACTTTTTTTTTAAGCAGCACTTAAACAAATTCCCACTAAGAAAAAACTAGCTGGAGGGTAAATAGCCCCAAAAAACTGAGAACTAGCAAGACATTTTCAGCTGACTCTAAATCAAGTCTGGTTTGGTCAAAGCCTCCAAGTTCCTTTTTGGTTTGAGTTGAGCTACATTTGATTCTCCCTTGGTTTGGCCAGAAAGCTGAAAAATCTATTTTCACCCAGTATTAGTCACCCCAGGAAATGCTGGACTATGATTTAATGAGATGCCAGGTTGTGTTCTCAGCAGTTTTATCTTGATCCCCCAATAATTGAGCTTGTAAAAAGGGCATTTAAATTATAGCACAAATTCTGCTTCCCTGTGCTCCTCTCTGCCTCTGATGGTGCTGAGGGTGGCACTGGGATGGTGAGAACTGGCAGTGCTCCACCAAAATCCCAGATCCACCGAGTCCCATATGCCCCAGGTCTGCCCCACACCCAAGATGATATCAGAGTAATAACACATTGCTCAATCAAATCATAAAAAGGGTCACATTATGGAGACCTAAGAGAAACAGAAACCCTCTTTTAAAAGGGCAAGAAAGGAAATTAATTCAGAAACAAATTATCCCTTGCAGTATGAAAAAGTGCCCAGCAGAGGTAATCAGCCAGCCAGCCTTTTCCTGTCCCCACACAGAACAACAATGACACTTCTTGTTCCCAACCACTGCCAATAAATCTTCCTTTGCTGAGCAGCTCCAGGCACCAGCTTTGAGAAACCAGGATCTGCAAGTGAGGAACGAAGCTGTGGCCAGGCCAAGCAGCTCACCCACAGCTTGGCACAGGCTGGTCTCAGCCACAAAACCCCCACTCCAGGCTGGAAGTCCTCTTGGCCTGGGAAATGCACCTTGCTGAGCTCCAGGAAGACTCATCCTCTCCAGGGAGAAGGATTTCCTCCAGGTCAGTGTGTATTGAGAATCCTTTTCCATCACACAGCACCTGGAGGAGCTCTCCAGCACCACCTGGGATGGCCCAGCATGAGGGAGAGCCCCTTAAAAGAAAATTAATTGGTTCTCTGAATTCAAAGAACACTTGCCAGATGTTGGCTGTGGCACTTGGGCCGTGGTTTAGAGGTGAACACGGTGGTGCTGCACTAATGGCTGGACTTTTCCAACCTTCATGATTCTATAAGGAGATATCTCATCCCTGTACAGGTACTGCAGGTAGCAAAACAAGCCATCTTTCTTCTTCAGGACCCAAATTCCTAATGCAGAGGTTGAATTTGAGGTTTTCTTTTCATGAAACAACACCTACAAAAGCTTCAGCTCTCTAGCATAATCTGGGAAAACCCAAAAAGGGTGGAGAGGCCCTTAAAAAAATCATATGGTTCTCTGAGCCCAAAGAACACTTGAGAGATGATGGTTGTAAATTCTAAAGAGGCTCTTGCTTACAAGGCTCCAAATCTTGTAATCATTCCTCTAAATGAAAATATTTTCTTTAAGCAGTCCAACTGTTTTAATTTCCCATTTTGCCCTTTAAAAGAATAATCTGAGGAAGAAAGAGCAACTGAAGCATCTCTATTTGCAATCTATTCAACATCTGAATCAGAGACAACGTGACTTTTCTAGAAACCCACAGACCTCTGGGTCTTGAAAAATCCTTAAGCACACGAAATGGACTTGCATTACTTCTGTTCAGAGAGACACCAGTCACATCTTTCACAATAATACATTAAATTTGGCATCTTCCTCCTCAAATTTTGATTACCTCAACAGCAGTCTGGCTGGTAATCCAGTATCACCCCACAGTACCTATTTTTGAGAGGCTACCTGAGTTTTTCTGAGTTAAACTCCTCCACAGGAGTCACTGCCATGACAGGCTACATCAAAGGCAGAAATTCTATAGCAACACAGAGCACACAAACCACTGAACCACTCTTTGCTTGCAGAGAGGCTTTCCCCCCCTCTGCTCTGCCTGCTAAAACAGCTTTAGGAAATCAGTTTAATGCCCAATCCATGTGCCTTAGCAATCCAGCCAGAAGAAATGGCTCTACAACTACTCCATCCAGACTATGGAGCAGCTTGATTTCATGTTTTTCTAAGGATTCAGCCCTGGAAATCAGCAGTTCTATCAATCTGCTGGCCTGGAAGCTGGGATGCCTGGGGGGTTCTATCAGCTCAGGGATATTTCTTCCATAACCCACTGAGCTGATGTTTCTCCTAGCAGGACATGAGGGAGAAAAATCCACCAGCACTCAGTTAAGCAGTTTTAAAATCATATATCCTTCACTCCAAGAGGAAAAAAATTAAAAATCAGGCATGTTCATCTTCACTTGTCAGGCAGTTAAAGAAGGAGTGGGGTGTGATAGAACTTGGCTTGTGACAGAGTCACATCTTCACAAGATAAGGAGGGGTTTCTTGGCCTTTTTGAGGCACAAAATTGCAACACCAAAGCCAGCAGCTCCCACTGGAGCTTCTTGCCCATTTTTCCCAGTACAGACATGGAAAGCATCCAGTTTACCCCTCTGTGCTGGGATCATGGCAGGTCTGGGTGCTTCAGGGGGAGCTCCAAGCACCCTCCTGGCAGCACCTCTGCCTGCTTCAGTCATTCCATGCTGCAGGTCCTACCAGCAGCTGAGCTTCCTCACTTAAACAACTGAGGAAAACAGTCCAGCACTTCCCACTCTGAGACAGGACCATCCCTCATCCCAGGTTCTCCAAAGAAACAACCAGCAGCAGCTTCCCAGGGAAGCAGCAGGAGATCTTTGGGCCAGTTTGTGTCTTCCTGTTCTGGCAAATGCTGGGATAGGAGGAAAAAAAGAGTTTTGTCCACGGTTTCAAAGGTATGAGATCTTGTCCTGGGCTGATGAAGCTCATCTATAACTCTCAAGATTTGCCTTCTAGTTAGGAAATGACCATGTACACAAGCAGAAACCTTCATTCTTCCAGAGCTGGACCCTGCTGGACACTGGGGCATGAAAAGCTTTGATAAACTCAGCTCTCATTTTAACAGAAGAATCCCAAGTTTTCTATAAGCTGATGTATTCTGGTGTGGCCTCAGCAAGTTTAGGTTTTGGTCATTCCTGACAAAACCACCCCTAAAGCCTGCAGTGAATCAGAATTCAGTTGTTTCTCTGGACTTCACTGGAACATTGAAATCTTGAGATCTTCAGTTCCTCAAGGGTTTGTTCTGCCCTGTGGGTGAAGCACAGATCCATATGGGATGTCTGACCTTGCTGAAACCATCAGGAAAGCACCAAATCCAACAGAAGCAGAACAATTATTTCAACCCCAGGTTTTCCCCACTGCTCTTCTCACAAAGGATAAATCAGATAGGAAATAAGAGCCTTCTTTCCAGCACAAGGGAGAGGGAAACACATTTTTGTCTCCATTAGGAATGTTCTTCTGCAGCCAAGCTCTGCACAATTTGGTGAATATCCTACAAAATTCCTTCCCTTCTCACCCCAAACTAATTTCAGCTGTTAATACTTCCTCTCATCATCTATGCAGAAGCAACACCACCAAAACCTTATCTCTGAACTGTTCTTCCTCATTAATATTATCTTATTATATCAATTCAATCTCATCCACCAGGAATTAAAAGTTGGTTAAGGTGCACCAACCCAGCAATGCTAATTTAAAATTTAGCAAAGAGTATAGAGCAAATGCAAGGATAAAGAAGAGCAGATATCTTAAAGGTTCTTCCCACTCATATGGAAAATTTTTTCATCAACAAATTCCTTTTACTTCAGAGCTTTGGAAGCTGTTTTGCAATCTGACTTCAAGAAAAATGTAAGATCTAAAAATATGGTTCACAATCTGTTGCACAATAACTCCAGCAGAAATACAGTGCAATAATTAGATAATTATAGTTAATAACTCATCATTGCTTTCCCACCACTTTCTTCTCCCTCTTCAGAGCAACAAAAGGAAGAAACAAGGAAAGTTTTACACAAGACACCTTCAGGCTGTGAGCTTATTTTTTAAATCATCTCTTGTCATGGAAGCCAGGATTACTCACATGGATGCATTTAAAGCTCTGGCTCACTTTCCTAACAGGCTGAACCCACCCTTTTCAGTCTCATGTATGTAATCACAGCATTTGTATCCTGACTTTTAAAATGTTTTGGTTATTAAGGCAACACTCCCCCAAACCCTCCACAGAGCTGTCTCACCCCACAGGAGAAATTTCCATCCTCTGCATCAGCAGCAACTTACTGCTGTTACCCTTCCTATGGCATCCAAAGAGGAGAAGACTGCTCAAAAGTCCTCTTGGTTGACACCATTTTACTTTAGAAATTCATTTTCTTCTTCGTAGTCCTGCTCTGTACATGCCAGGTGTAAAAAGGTAGCACACAAAGCACAAAATATCATCCAGCTCTCTTCTCTCTCAGGACACAGCCCTGATACGCCATCACTTCTTTTTCACGTGGAGATCACATCCTTCTCTTGCATAAGAGATTCAAAACAAAGGGGAGATTTTTCCTTATTTGTTGATGGTATTGTCTCCTTTTTGATTTTTTTAAAATCCTCTATTTCTCTCCATTTTCCCCAGCCATAAGCAGAGGGCAGGAGAAGAAATGCAAGCAGAAGGAAAATTATTGTGACAGTTGTCTCAGCAAACTGGCTGTGAAGGCTAAAATATGTGCATGCCTTTAGGCACCTATCCCAGCCATTTCTCTGGGAATTGCCATATTTCTTGACAAGTGGACTTTAAGACTGCACAGGAATAAAGCAACAGAGTCAAAAAGGCACTGCTTTGGTTGGCTCAGGGACTCAGGTTCTGGCTTTCCTTGTGAAGGGACAGCCTGGCTCACCCCACAGGCCTGACTTGGAGACAGAACTTCAAACCCCAGTTCTGGTCAAGTGCAAGCAGGGGTGAAGCCACCACATCTCATAAATCCCAGGTGACAGAATTCTTAAGGGCCTGCTCCTCCAATGTTTAACAGTGCTGACAATTAATCAGCGTCCAAATTAATTGTCAGACAAAGTAATCAGTGTCTAAATAGCGTGGAATGTCTGACTTCAATTTTCAGCTACAAAGTTTGGATGGTTCCATCAAAGGGACCTAAGAAATCTTTTGGTCCAGGCTCCCAGACTTTGGCAGGCAAAGCAGTCCATGAACTAGTTTGTTTGTCCCCTTGAGAAGTTCCTTTATTAGCATTTCTCACTAATTAGCATTTTCTGGCTCATTTTTTCAGCATTCTTAGCTTGTTAACGGCAGATTTCTATAACATCCAAGAGCTGAATGCCCCGGAGGGGCTGTGGTCACCTACTGCATGTGTTTGCAAAGAAAAGCAGCCCAGAGAGAGACAGATCCCACAGGACGGATGGAACAAGCACCACCATCTTAACCCAAAAGGGCACATTCTGAACTTCTGCTCCTCCCAGCAGCAGGAAAAGGTTTGGATGCCAGTGATTTTGCTCATCTAACCCAGGTACTTACATGATACAGAGCCAGGACTGCTGATACTGCACCCCCGTGACTGTGGCTGTGACCCCTTGAATTGTGTCTGATAAGAGGTGAACTGAGAAGAGAAGAGAGGGAAACATCACAGGCTGTCCTCATTTATTCTGCAGCTGTAAATAACAGTTCTTTCTAAATGGAAGCTGACTGCTAATCCCAAGCATTCCTATCTGCCCAGTGGACTGATGCAGGGGTGGGGGCTGACAGAGAGAGATGGAAACATTTGTCCTGCTGCTTTTGAACTGTGTCCTTAAACTATTCACAGCTTAGAAAGGCAGCTGCTTTCTCCTCCCAACATCATCCTACTGCAGAGCTGGGTTATTAGATTAGCATTATCCACCACACACACACACAGACAGGACTGGGAGGGGTGTCACCTTCCCAATCCCCTGCCCTCTCTCCCCCTCTTCCCAGCTACTGCTCTCACACTATTTTATGGCACTACTTACTTTTTGTTCTTTATTGGCAGAAAGCCTAAATTAAAGGGATTACAAATGCGAAGCTCTAAGACAGGTAGCAAGAAGTAACCAAAGCATGAACATGCTTACTACATGCTCAGGACTTGACATATCTGTTAAACAAATTCACTCAGGCTGTGACAGTTACATTTGAGGTGCGATGGACATGATTGTACATTCATTCCTGTTGACTCTGAAACATCAGGGGTGCCTACAGAGAAACAATGCTCAGTTAAGCTTCTTCACATCTTGGGCTAAAAGGCAGCGATTTTTAGACTACACTACAACATTTTTTTTGATAGCTTAAGGTGACACCAGGGCCAACAACCTTGGCTAGGGCTGCCCCAGTTGAGCTTCTGGAGGAAAATCAAGTGTCTCCAATCTCCTCCATTGGGCTGGGAATGACACAAAGGATCAACCCTCCCCAATTACTCATCCAAAGCAGGCAAAATTCCCCAGCCTGTGTGAATTCAGGTGGAGAATCACAAGGCAAAGGAGCCACTGCTGACAAGGACAAGCAAACCAAAAGGGTCCACACAGACAAGACACCCCAGTGCTGCTGACTCCTCACCCCAGAGAACACCACAATGGGTGATCTTAATGAAACAGGGGCAAGACTCCACCAAAACTCAAAAACCCTGGAGAAATGAGGCCCTTCAGTCTGAGTGACATGGAAAAAAAAAAATCAACCCATGGGGTCACATGCAACGTGCAAGCCTGGGGACCACACAGGGAGTGTCCAGCACCCCACCACGGCAAGGATGGCAAATAAACAGCAGCCCACCAGCTAAAGCAAACCAAGAGCTGATTACCGTTCCCTTCCCGTGGGGTCCCTGAATCTGTGAATAAAGTGTTCATGATCTTTTCGAAGTTGCAACTGGGCTCCATGTTCTCAGGATCCTCGGCGAAGTGTTTCAGCATCTCCCGGAGAACATCGTCCAAGGACGTGGCTGTTTCATCCAGGATGATGCTGGCTCTGGCCAAGAAGCCATCCAGGTCTCGCTGGGCTCTGACCTCCTCCTCAAAATTCTTTAATTTCAGGTACTGTGTTGAGAAAAGGTCAGAGCATGAGACAGCTGTACACAAAATCAGCAAAGCAGAATCTGGGTCCTTCACAAGCAGCTTTGCTGAGGTTACCACCCAACCAAAGATTCTACTGGCCATTCAGACCACAGGAGAAAAGGCATTTTATGAATTAATGCATTCAAGGTTTGCATTTTCAAGGCTTATCCTAACAGTGTGCCCACAGGTCCCATTTATATCCTGACACAGAAAGCAGAATTTTAAAAAAATGTTGTTCTGTGGTGGTTTTGGTTTTTTTTTTTTTAGCCTAGAATAAAGTAGGATAAGTTGGTCTAAAAGCAAAAATACTTAAGGTAGCATTTAAAATCTTCTTTAGGTTCAAGTAATTCAGGAAGTTTGAAAAAACATGGGACAGTTATTTGGACTTAAATTAACACTAAATGGACACTGAGCTCAGCAACATGAAAAATTACCAGTATGAATCTCAGTGCCAAGTCAACCCAGTTGTCCTCAAACTGGGAACCATCTGTCCCCAGTGCTCCCAGTTAGGGAGCCTGAAGTAGGAGGTGGGGAATGCCATCCAGCCCATCAACTTTTCTGGCATTTGCTAAATTTCTGTTCTTTCCACTTCCAAGGAAGTTTTCCTCCTTTGTAGATTTAGCTCTAAAGCATTAATGAATAAAAGACAGCAGAGCCTGAAACTATCCCAGCTCTCTGCTGGTTCCTTCTGCTGTCCCAGACTTACTGGCCTTGAGATGAAGAGACAGACCCAATGTGTTTGTTGTAACAGCTGGGACTCGGTTTCTTCATGCAGGTAAAGTTAATTCTTTATTCACACAACTCATTTTATACAGTTTTTACAGCCCTCATGTGCAACTTTAATTGGTTAATAGCTTTCTTGCTAATTACTCTATTGGTTAGTAAAAGGTATTTAACTTGTCTATCAAATCTCTCTATTCCTGAATTGTTTACATATTTTCTTCACTGATTCTTATGGGACTGATCTTATTGTTTATATAGGTACACTTGTTTTTAACTCTAGAAATAGACTGTTGTGTTAACAAACTCTCATTTTCAAGATGTTTTTGCATGAGAATTTGCAAAGTACTAGCTGCACTTAGAAGAAGTGATAGGCTAGCTATTAATTTAGCAGAGCAGGCCTCATTTTATGAGGCTTTTCTTTTATAATTTTTCTACCTGTCTGCGATATGTGTTCCAGAACCTCAACTCCTCTCTGTACCTGTCAGCTGGGAAGGTGATTAATTGAGTGATCAAACTACAAATGCCTCGTTCCCATTGCACAGTCCTTGGAAATCCACACACAAGCACTGGACAAGGAGGGCTGGCAGTCCTGGCCCTCTCCTTCAGCAGCCTGAGTGAGGAAATGGGAACTGAGCTGTTCTATGGATCTTCCTTCCCATGGGAAAGCTGCCAGGCTCAATTTGTGATGCTGAGAACCAGATTGTCAAGAGACATTGAAACCCTCAGTTCCCCTCAAGCTCAGGAAGAACCAAGCTCTGAATTGCTTTTACAAATCTGATCCCCCATGCCACATTCCCCCTCAGGTACAGGGCCATCCCAGTGCCTTACTCATGTGTCCTCTCCTTCCATGCACACTCTCTTACCTTTTCCATTTATAGACACAGGCAAAAAAAATGCTAACATCTTCCTAATTACTGTAATTATCACAGCAACTATCAAGTTGTCAGTACACATCCATTGCAATTAGCACTGTTTTACTTTGCATCAATCACTCTTTCCACAGCATCCTTGAGAGGGAGGATTCTCTGAAGCATTTCAGCTCCCACCCCCAAGGCTTTGGAACCATCTGCTCGTAGGAGAGGAGACAGTGACACAGCTACAACTCCACCTCAGAAGTGCAAGCAGTGAGTCTGTCTCAAACTGAGAGCAGATTAACACACACCCATAACAAGGGTTTTCAAAATAGCAAAGGTGGCTTTGTGTCACCAACTTCTGCACGAGAGAAGCAATCAGAAGGAGAACAGCAGAAGGAGAAAGATGGGAGATAGCAAAAAATTAATCAAAGGCATTCATGTGGGTTATCTGCCCAGATCACAGAATGGTTTGGGTTGAAGGGACCTTAAAGATAATCCAGTTCCAATGCCCTTCCACTAGGCCCGGTTGCTCAGAGCACTAACCAGCCTGGCCTTGGATACTTCCAGGGTGGGGCAGCCACAGCTTCTCTGGGCAAGCTGTGCCAGGGCCTCACCATCTTCATGATAAAGATTTTTTTCCTAATATCCAGTCTAAACCTACTCTCTTTCAGTCTGAAACCATTTCCCCTTGTCCTGTCACTCCAGACTATTTTAAGTTATCTCTTCCTATCTTTCTTGTAGCTCCCGTCAGGTGCTGGAAGGCCCCAGTTCATCTCAATCAACACTGATCCTGCACTGAGCTGTGCTTGACAGCACCAGCAGCAGCTCATTGCAAGGCAGGAGGATTCAGCTCCAGCTGAGCCACAGGCTTCAAGCAATGCCTTGGGAAAATAATTTCCATGCCTCACGGCTGTTGCATTTCCTTGCTGTTGGTCCTTTATAGGAAATAGGGAGAAGACTCATATTTATCACCCATTTATCATTATTATCAGTCCCAAGATTAGGGAAGGCATTATAGAGTCATGGAATGGTTTGGGCTCAAAGGGAAATCAAAGCTCATCCAGTTCCAACCCCTGCCATGGGCAGGGACACCTTCCACTAGCCCAGGTTGTTCCAAGGCCCATCCAGCCTGGCCTTGGACACTTCCAGGGATCCAGGGCAGCCACAGCTGCTCTGGGCACCATGTGCTGGGGCCTCACCACCCTCACAAGGGAGCATCTTTAACATCCAGTCTAAATCTACTCTCTGGGCTTAAAGAGGCTTTATGCACATTAAACATCACAAGGCAAGCAGCCACCATGAAAGGAGAGAAATCCATCACTCCCTGAGACACACCAAAATCAAATTACTGGAAGCACTGGCACAGCAAAGCCTCAGCAACAGCTCAGGCACAACTGTTCCAGCCAGGACCCCCGCTGGGTTCAGGGGAGATTAATGAATGCTCCCTCACTAATATTTTTAGCTGGATAGTCAAGTCACACCAGGAAACTTGATGCTGGAAACTCGATGCTGGAAACTGCTTAGGAAGAAACCCAAGTCAGCTACCCAAGAGCCATTTGAACAGCTCTGGGCATCCTTGATTGCAAAGCTCCATGTTGCACCGTGACAGGAACAGAAGCTGTTGTGCCAAAAAAGGGGAAAACACCGAAACAGCCTCCTCTGACTTCAGGCAGGCCAAAATCAGACATTCTAACTCGTTGACAAGGCTCAAAATGCAAGCTCTTTCCTGGCTGGCTGCTCGGAGACACCTTCACTTAGAGCCACCAGCAAATTTTTTGTGGTGTCCAAAAAAATCCCTTCCTCCTGAGCAGAGCTCTGCCTGATGGTCCTTTGGGCCGATTCCCTCAGAACCACTCTGTGATGGTGATTAAATGCTCAATCTGTGTGAAGAACCTTTATTCCTGCCCACCAAGTGCCCTGCTAGATAGCAAATTGCCTGAGACACAAACTGCCCTTCCAAAACCACAGGCAGAGACAGGGAAACCTCTCCAGACAAAGCTTCTCACTTCTCTGCTGGTGATTCCCCCTTCCCAGATACTTGGAGCTATCTCCTCCATGAGTCAAGTCCCAATTTCCTTAGCATTTGAAGCACAAAATTTCCACTCATCCTCCCCGGAGGGAAAAACTGGCAAAAGTGTCTTTTTCTCAAGCCCTGCTAAAGCTCTCTGGTATTTGTGGCTCCACAGCACACTAAAATGCTCAAGTATGAACTGTAGGCCAGAAAAAGCAAGAATCCTACAGCTCTGAAAAGGAAAAACAAAATAGAAGAGACATTTATGAGTTAGCAGTTTCCAACTATTTCTTATCAAAGGCAGATCCTGCATTTGGGTTTAGAATTTGCACTTTTAAGTGATTAAGTTCTCAGGTTACTTTCAGTCAAGTGTGTATGACTGAGAACCTTGGCACTAGGATTAGACAAGACAAATTAGGGATAAAGACATTTTCATTCCTGAGCATGGAATTTCTTATTTTAACTTTCCATTATTCTATACCAAACAATGTTTAATTTTTTTTTGGTGGTGTCTTTGTTTTGGGTAGCGTTTTCTTTGGTATTTATTTGCTTTTGGTTTTTTTGTTAACTTGGGGAAAAGGTTCCTAAAGGTATCACACATTTCTTCCAACTACTAATTCAGTCTTCTGAAATATCTTTTCAGGATTTGAGCTGTCTCAGAGTCCTAAAGCAAATCAGAATTAAAGAGCTCTCTGGGATTCCCTAAAAAGCCCCCAAAGCTTACAAGGCTACACAAACTAAAACCTCAAGTTACAACCTGGAACAAAGTCTGCAATCCAAGATCTCAGGCAGTGGCACAGCTGCCCAGGGCTGTGGTGGAGTCCCCATCCCTGGAGGGATTCAAAAGCCATGTGTGGCACTTGGGGACATGTCAGTGGTGGCCTTGGCAGTGCTGAGGGAATGGGTGGATTTGGTGACCTTAGAGGGTTTTTCCAATCTAAATGATTCTGTGATTTACCAGGATCAGTGATGCTACAAGTTCTCATGACAACAGCCACTCCTTCCAGCCCTCAGGCAAGAAGTCAAGACAACTTAATGCACCATGAGCCTCACAACCCTAAAGACAAAACTTGACTTGGTATAAATACAGAATCAGAGAAATAAAGAATGGGTTGGGTTGGAAGGGACTTCAAAGATCACCCAGTGCCACCGCCTGCCATGGGCAGGGACACCTCCCACTATCCCAGACTGCTCCAAACCCTGTCCAGCTGGCCTTGAACATTTCCAGGGATCCAGGGGCAGCCACAGCTTCTCTGGGCACCCCGTGCCAGGGCCTCACCACCCTTACAGGGAAATCATTAAAATACCAACCCAATTCCTCCCTGAGTACTTTCTGTGCCCTTCCATAGCTGAAGGTTTGGAATAACAAAGCCCATAGAGGTGTTTTTTTTTTTTTTGCACTTTCACCTTATCATTAGTGAGTTACAGTCTCAGGAGCAAGTGTAAACTAAGTGTGGGCTTCTAATCCTCCTCCTAGCCTGCTTGTTTCCAGGGATTTCACTCCTGCTGAACCTCATGAAGGACGACTGATTAGCTGGAATAAAGAGGGAACCAAATCTCAGCCATGTCTGCTGGGTGTCTCTGCTTCCAGCTCCAGAGGAGCTCAGCAGCCAGGACCTCTACAGCACACACTTGGATCCCTGTGGAGGCAGCTGCAGAAGAGAAAGTGATGAATTAACATGTCAAGCAATTGTCTGGGACAAAAAGCAGTGGAACAGTCAGGATTACAGAGAAATTGTTCTGAGAATGAGCAGCAGGCTTTTTAGGTTTAAAGAAAGGGGGAGGAATTCAAGAGAAGAAGCATTTAAATGCTTTTGCTTAGGCCAGTGACAAGCAGGCCCTCAGTGTCTTTCAAGATCCTTTTCTGTACTTCTAGATGATGAAAAAAACAAATTGGTCACACAGCACCTCTACTTACCTTCCTTGATGTGTGCAGTAACACGCAGCCAGCACCTTCACTTTCAGCTGGAAAGAAGGAAAAAAAGCCCACATCAGAAGAGTGTTACTATCAGAGGTACCTGACAGGCAGCAGGAGCTGAGCAGGAGGCTCAGGAGGTGGTGAAGCATCACTCTCTTGGCAGGGGATGATCTCTAGAGAAAAGCAGAGACTCAGTTTTTACAACATCTCCCATTTTGGAAGCGTGAACCAAGCACGCTGGGATTGGCATTATCTGATCACTAGGGGATTGTGTCTTGCAGCTTTTTTTGGCCTGGTTTTTGTAACTCTGATGTATTTTTACTCTTCCCTTCTCTCCCTCCCTCTCCACCTCCCCAAAAATCTAACTCCTAATCCTTGAAGTAATCATTTAATCCAATGCATCGTTGTTTGATAGATTGAGGCTACGATTTCATGAGTCACCCTCATTTGGAAACCCTCCTTGTCCTCGTTAAGAAGTCAACAATAAAAGCCAGGCACTTCCAAGAGATTGCAGGCAGTGACTCCAAGATGAGCACATTAATGTCCTGTCAACTCACCACGCTGCCTCCATAAATCTGAGGAGAAAGCAACACAGCTCTTGGGAAAGAAAACTGCTGTTTAGGGACTAGTAAATGTCATTGAATACACAGGATGGGGGAACCCGGGAAATTCCCACTTCAAACTTCCAAGTGCCAACAATAACATTTTCTTAGAGTAACTACGAAGCATTTTTTGGGTATCAGCTACAAAACAAAACAAAACCAAGCCGATTTGCCTAAAGCCCACTCCTTGCAGCCAAGGCAGCCTCTCTGTGGCATTATTTGCTCCACGGGTACTTTTTGTGCAGAGAATCACAGAATGGTTTGGGTTGGAAGGGACCTTAAAAACCATCGAGGTCACCTTCCACTTGACCAGACTGCTCCAAGCCCCATCCAACCTGGCCTTGAACACTTCCAGCCTGGCATCCTTCTCCTTAAGTTCTCCAAAAAAACCCCCAAAAGCCTGAGCTGCTACCAAAATGAAACACATGAACAGCTTTATTTCGAATGAGCGAAGCAGCAGCATGGAAAAAACCCACTAAAGACCAAAACTTTTCCAGAGGCCAAGCTGTGGAAAACTACAGAGATGTAACACGGAGTTACAGTTATTCAGATGAGGGTTTTGCTTCCTTTCCAGATCTCTACTTCCAAATCCTAACCTAGAAGAGCTGCTGCAACCCCATGACTTGGCCACGCACCTTCAAGCCAAGCCCTGTTACTCTCAAAAATATAAGCTGAGGGTGCAACTCACGTTAAAGCTCCAGAACTCTAGAAAAAAACTATTACTTTTTTATGCAGAAAGCTGCTTTAAACAAAATCATTGCTGATTGAACAGAAATTTGAGTTTTGCTCTCAATGGGGTTCAAAGGCTCCAACTCAAAGTGGGAGCAGAGCTGTAGAAACGAAGGAAAGGATTGACTTCATATCCCCCTAAACAAAATGAGGTGGTTCAGAGGCTTTGGTTACATCACCCAACTTCTCCCAAATTTCACTTGGATGCTGCACATGTGATTAAAAGCATCACTTAACCAGACAAGTCTGAGGCTGCAACAGCCCCAATTATTCCTGCTTTTGATGCGTCTTTTGGAAAATACAAGCTGTTTCATCTAAAAAGTGCAATTTATTATTAAAAAGCAAGCACCCAAATAAACCAGAAACATCAAGCATTTTCCCCAGGCTCTCACATCTGTAGTTCTCCAATGCTAACTTACCCAACTTCCAGCCTAATTACACATGCAGAAGTATGCGGGGAGATTTGGAAGTCCATAAATATTCATTGAGGAGAAAACATGTTTTGGTTTATCTGCTTTTGCAAGAAATAGTTCTGGAGAGACAAAAACCACCCACAATACTGAACAATAGCAGGCACATGCTGAAGAGAGAGCTGCAGCCTGTCCTCATGGATACATGGAAATGGCACAGAAATTCTCGTTGTGCTTTTATCAGGCAGCAACTCTTGGTTCCTCTTATCATTTTCAAGGTGCATCAATCTTTGCTGACAGCTCTCTCACATACCCAGCTGGAGGAGCACCAAGTGTTGCTTTATCAACACAAGCAAAAATATCTCATTGCATCTGTTGGAGCAGGATCTTTCAAACCTCTCAAAAAAGCTGTTCTGGGTACAGAAGTGGTGCTCTGGAAAGCCCAGAGCCTCATTCATCATTCATCCCAACAACACACGGCCCAGATTTAATTCAGGCAGGGAGATGGATGGATACAACCATCCCAATTCTGGGCTGGTATCTTAAATGTTCACTGGAGTGCTACAACATCACTCAGGGATAGCAGCAAATCCACTGAACATGACAAAGGGAAGGGAAAAATACACAGAGACTTCTCAAGTGCTCTTCTGCCGTGCTCACAATAAATATCCATTTATTTCCTGCCAGGCAATGTGGGATCAAACCCTGCAGGAGATTGCCCATGGCACATCTAAAGCTCAAGTCCAACCACCACCAGCCTGCCAGTCATTTTCTCCTCTTCCACAGCATCATCCCTGCCTCCCTCCAGCCAAGGAGGGGGTGAAAAGAGTCAACATCCTTGGCCCTTGCACCTCCACAGAGGAGCCCTTCATGGAGACGACATGGATACAGAAAACCCTGGATTCACCCTACGAGAAACTCCCCATCAATCTCCTCAGCCAAGTCTTACTACCAAGAGCAGCAACTTGAAAACCTCAGTAATTTGAGATTTCACACCTGAATGTCACAATTAAGCACAATGAAACTCTACGAGGAGGTTGGGACCACGTGAAATTTTCATGTCTATTTTTGTGGCCCTCCTTGCCGGACAGAGCAGGCAGCAAAAGCCTATTTTAGGCAAGCGAGCAAGCAAGGGGCATTATTGTGTGTCCTCACACACAGCTGAGGGAGAGCTGCCAGGGGTGGCTGAGCTTATCTGTTGGGCTCTGCTCCAGGTCCTGCCCAGGGGAAAAGCCAAAAAGTCAGCAACGCATCCCCGACATCCCCTGGCAGGCACATCAAGGAGCCATGCGCATCCCGAATTTCTGGGATGTGTGCACGCAGGCACGGAGCGTTACTGGGAACGCCACGAGCGACTCCCAGGGAGCTCAGCTCTGACAACGCCGAGGAATTGTCACCATCAGAGCTTGTGGCACACTCAGGGCCCTGTCTCTCCTTTTTATTTCCCACCATTCTCCAAACAGGCCCCATCCAACTTCAACATGAACGAGGAGATTTAATGCTTGGAAGTTTATTTGCTCTAATAATATCCCTGAGAGCAAGCCAGAGAAACAAAATCCCCTCCTTGCTTCCCCTCCACCCCCTGCTTAGGTAACATCTGCCATGCAAGCCTGAAAACAAACCCCTGAAAGTCAAATACCAAAGTTTTCACCTTTTGTCTTAAGATATCTCCTTTCACCCAGGATCCCTTTCCATCCCTTTCCTCATCCAGGTCCCCAGTGCTGCCCTTAACACCTGAGAAAATCCAAAAGCCTTTGGAGCAAAGGCACCACTGGATGCCTGCAGCACCTTAAGACAGTATTTTATTTTGAGATAAAGGGAGTGGAAATTAGAGAAAAAGAGCTTTTTGGCTGTGCACATTTCTTTAGATCTACGAACACTCCCTGGTGTATCTTCACAGTAAATATATATAAGCACAGTAAAATAAATCAGAGCAGAATACTGTATTAGCATTTCCGTGTTTTTCCCTGAAAAATATCAAGGACCTGGTGTGAGTGAAAGCATTTAAGGTTTTGAGGGCTTATTACTTAAAAAAAAAGAAGTCTGTTTTATCTTTGTTTTTTTATCAGGGTTCTGCCCAAATCTGAGACTCAGCCACTTGTGTCAAACCACACCGTGAGCAGAAAAAAAACTGTTCTGCTTTTCAAATCTGCCTTAAAAATATTTAAATAAAACCCCATCACCACATGGCATGACAGGAGCCTGTCAGGAGCAGTGGTGACACCTCTAACACACCATTGGCAGTGAGGGATTGCACAAACAGGATCTCAGAGGGATTCTTTGCTTTGCTGTCCTGAGCCTGGACTAATCACCATCAGATTTGAGTAATTTTGGTTAAATATTGTTAGATAAAGAACTGTGCCTTCATTATCCTGCATTCCCACAACAGGTGATGGGCTGAGCTGAGGCAAAGAGCCTGAAGTCAGCTGGGTTCATCTCACAAATCCCCAGGCCAAAGGCAGGTGGGAATAAGGGTTCTGGGACAGCAAAACCAGCAGGGCAGGTGAAGAACCATCCCTCATAGTCCTGGGTGGGGAACTGGGAAGAGAGGGGACAGTACAGAGACTGATTAGGGGCAAGGTGTCACACCCATGTGCTATAAAAGCTGAATAATTCTTGAAGAAACCCACCTGTGGTAGGTTCTGTCAATCAATTTGGGGCAGGGGGGAAAATGTGCATTTATTTTCCTGCGCTCTTAATCCCACGGGGGGGAATTTAGCTGCTCCCAAGCACCAAGGTGAAGCACGGAGAAGGGAGGCCGCTGCCTCCGTGCAGAACCACTCGTGCTCCCCCCACACCTCCCTCGGCTTCCTAAGCAGCGCTTTGAAAACACCCTCGTCAGGAAATTCGGAGGGAGGCCGTCCCCTCCCCGGCACACAATCGGTGTATCCACTTTCCATTAGAGGGTAGGAAGCCTCGGGAGCCCAACATCCCACTCTGACATCAAACTGCTAAAACAGGAGTTATCAGATGGAACGCGTGGGTCAGCATTGTGCCTCGAGACATAAAAAGGACCTTGGTATTAATGTGAGGAAATGTGACTATTGTGTGCAGAGTGATACCCATTCAAGCCCAGACCACTTGTCTCTGGACGCTACTCTCCCTGGAATATCCTTGGCGCCAGCATCCAGCTTTTCTCCTCATCCCCTTGAAGAAAAAAGTCATCTGGGCAGGGGCTGGGCCAGGACTTGGATGCCGTGTTTTGTGGCGGCGGGCGTGCACGTGTGTGCCTCTGGAGCGGGATACAGGAAACTGTTGAATCTCTGTATCTAGGAATGATCAATTGTGCGCAGGGTGGAACGGCCTTTAATTTCTCCTGAAGCGTAATTCGTGTTCCGCTGCTTCCCCCCCACACCCCGGCAGAGCCACATCCTGCTTTCCAATTGGCTTCTCGCTGCCGGCAGGAGTTTGCCTTGCTTTCCCCAAAACTGCTCTAAAATCACCAGTCTGAGCATCAGCTGCAAGTAGGAGAAGTTAGGCAGCTACAGCTCCACAAATCCTGGATAAATTATGCCTAAAATTAAGGAAATACTGTGCAAAACTTCTTGCAATGTGGGTAAGGAGAAGTTGAATTGTTTCAGAGCCTCAAACTACAAAAACAACATTCAGAACCTCAAACTACAAAAACAACATCCGAAGAACTGTTTTAAAAGCCCAAACTACAAGAACAAGATCCAAGTGATTGTTTAAAACATAAAACTGAAAGAAAACCAAGATCCAAATGATGAAAGTGTGTGCCTGGCTGATTTAAGGGAGCTGCCAAGGAGATAAGAACGCTGTGACTGATGGCAAAGATGTGTCTCCACACGTTCCCAAGACTCACTTGCATGACCTGTCCATTAAATTTAAGGCCCAGCCTAAACCAAATTGCTGTATTTGTTTGCAGGGATTTCATTCCAGGTGTGCTGCAGATAAAGCTTTCCTGGACAAAAGCCTGGAGTGCCAGGACAATGGGGAAGTGGCTTCCCACTGCCAGAGAGAACATTTAGATTGGACTTGGAAAAGAAATTATTTTAAAATAAGGGTGGTGAGGCCCAGTTGCCCAGAGAAGCTGTGGCTACCCCTGGATCCCTGGAAGTGTTCAAGGCCAGGTTGGATGGGGCTTGGAGCAAACTGGTCTAGTGGAAAACATTCCTGCTGACTGCAGGGGGGTTGGACTAGATGACCTTTAAAGGTCACTTCCCACCCAAACAATTCTGTGATTTTACTTGCAAACATTTATTGTGACTTCAGAAAAAGCCTCAGCCTAAAAACCACCCTGATCTTCCCCCAAAAATGCAGATCCCAGGTCCAAAAGCCTCCAGCTTCAAATAAACACCCATCTTCCTGTTAGAGCTACAAACATTTGCTGAAAACAAATGTTACCACCAAAATCCAAGTTGAAAGGACGAAAAGCAGAAGAGAATTAAAAAAACCCCTTTCATCAGTTAACATAAGGATGCACTGAAACACCCAGGAGAAATGACCCAAATGTCACCACTGAGCAGCATTTTAGTGCTCAGGCATCTGCACTGCTTTGGGCTCAGTACTCCCTGCAAAGGCAGCTAGAATTAATTAAAAATAAGACAGGCCATAGCTTGAACCCCAGATTTCTTCAAGCCATCCTGCTTTACACACACCTGTGCACAAAGCCCAATATTTTATGTCAATGGTCAATTGTTGGAGTTTGATGGGTCGTGCTGTGTTTTGCTGGCTCAAAGCTTAATCTCACACAGTGATCTTTTTAAAACAGAATTACAGTGGAGAGCATCCAATTATGCTCATGGAGAGCTGCACACACATCACACAGAGAGGAACAGCTCAACAGGATGATGCAGAGCTGTCACTGCCTCTGTAATTCCACCTTCACTGCCTGCCAGTACCTGCATCCCAGGGTTCCAACTCATCCCCTCCCTAAATGGGAATTTTACATCTTTCAGCTCTATATTAAGGTGGGCAGCAACCTCACAGCAGCTGACCCAAAAAAGTCTCCAGCAGGAGAGAATTTGGGCACCACATTCAGCCAAGAGACCACATTTTGATTCAAACATTTCACCCAGCTTGGAGAACACAGGAAAATTAGATGAGGATGCAAAGATTGCATTCCCATGCTTGGTTTTCCTCTGTGTTTTCAGAGCAGCAGAGAATTTTTAGGGTCCTGGTGCACCAGCTCCCCAGGGGTAGGAAATGAGGTCTTGGGGTTTCTGGCATTGCCTGGAGAAACCCTACTTTTATTTCCCCCTCCTTTCCAGCTTGTCTCGCTCTGGACAGCCGATGCAAAGGTTCAGCTCCAGCTTTGTTCTAGGAAATCAAAACCTGAGTATAAAAACAAACCTCCCAAAGCTCCCAAAGAGTGGCAGCGATGGAAGGGAATTTCTGTGCAGGGAACAATTCACTCCCACACACACCTTGGCTCTGGCATAATTAAACCTCACTTTGGGAATTGGATGTTTTTTTCAGAAGTTCAGGGTATTTTTCCTGGAAGAGCTTAAGAGGCTCATCTCAGACACCCTCAGCCACCCAAAAAGTCACCCTCCAGGAGAATCAGCTGTGTCCTGTGCAGCCACAGACTGATTTGATGTGTATAAAGTCCAGCCTGGAAGAAACTCCAGTAAAACCATCTCTGTAAAGGAACTGATAGCTCAGATGACTCCAACACCTAGACTCTTACGAATTCTTTGCTTAACAGTGAAAAAGTTGGATTTTGGCTACCTGGATCACTTTGATGTTGTAATGGGGGGAAAAAAAAAAATCTCTTTTTTCACATATGCCCTCATTGAAAGTTTGGCTTTTTGTTCTGCTTTAAAAATCTCTAGCCTTCCACTTGAAACAGGACCCCAGCACACCAGAAATCCATTTTTCCTTAAACATTCTAATAATCTCAGCTAAAAATAAAAAAAGGGAATACAACTAATAGCACCAGTACAAACAGCAATGCTTCAGGGAAATAAGGAAGCCTTTTTTTGTCCTGTTTTGGATGGAAGAGAAAACAAAAAAAGCCCAGGAGGACACACAAGGAAAGTGAGCTTCTTCAGATGCAGAAGAATCCACAGCACTTGCATTCCTCATCCCCAAACAATGCACCCCACGGCATTAAGTCCTGACTTGTCATAGCAGAGCACAGCTCCCTTAAATCTTTCAATTAAGATGGCATTTGTAAAATTGCAGGCTTGGAAATTGCTGGATATTATTCCTAAGTTCAAGTCATCGCTCAAGAGTCAAAAAGCAGACTCCAAGACAGTCAAACAGGGGTCCAGGCCGTGCCTAATCTGCATCACCATTCCCAGGAACTGCTCGCTGCAGATCAACTGGGATTTGCATGTAACCCAAAAATAACTTTTAACAAACTTGAAGGGCTCTCTGACATTGTGACATCAAGAATAATCCAGAGCCTGTGCATTTAACCTCTAAAATAGCCCACAGAGGCAGGCTCCAGTTGCTGGGACAAATCCAGGCTGCTCTGTGTCCAAGAGCTGCGTTTTCCCAGGCACATCCCACAAAACCCAACTTTCACAAAATGGGTGGGAAAGGACCTTAAAGATAATCCAGTCCACCCCCCTTCCATGGACAGGCACACCTTCCACCAGACCAGGTTGCTCCAAGCCCCGTCCAACCTGGCCTTGGACACTTGCAGGGAATAAAGAGGGTTAAGTTTTGTCTAGCTTCAGAACTACTTATCTTACTAAAACTGAAAACATTTTCTAGGAAAATATAATGGTTGCTACATCTAAGCGAGATTGCCACAGCCACCAACTGTGGCAAGCACATTTCTCTCTCTCTCTCAGGATTTTTCATAAAGGTGCACAGAGAGAAATGAAAGAGAAAACAATTTCTATTTCTGCTCCTTGTTTTTCTCATGTGGAATGTGCTTGGAGAATTGTTTACCTGGAGTGAACGCTTGGTTGGATCACGGTGGATTGTTTGGGCCTGATGGCCAATCCAATCCACCTGTGTCTGGACTTGAGCGAGAGAGGGTCACAAGTTGTGAGTTAGTTAGATATGATAGTTAGAGAAAGTAGCATGTAGTTTTTAGTATCCTCTTTTATACAGTACGTTAATGTAGTATAGCATAATTATAATAAAGAAATCATTCTGCCTTCTGAACTGGAGTTAGACATCATCATTCCTTCCCACTGGGTTTGCTGGCATCTACAACAGCCAACCACAAAAAAACCCCACCTGTTTAGCTGCATGACTTTATTTCTGTCTTCTCCTCTGTTCCTCAGACCTGGCTTGGCACTATGTGGGATCTCAGTTTAGATCTGTATTCCCTACCTCTTCCAGTTTAACTTTTCAAAGGATTCATTAAGCATCACCACTGGTTTTTATGGGAAATTAAGCAAAAAATGGGGATTTTGTTCAATTTTGTGCAGAAGAAAAAAAGTTCAAAATCGCATATGAAATGAAACAAAATGACACAAGATTTTGGTGAAGGGCTTGGCTATTTTTCTTCCTCACCATTTCTGACAGGCAGTACTGAGGATACTAAAACACTGTGCCTGAAGCAAAGGTTCAAGGATGGGTTGGACAAGGCCCGGAGCAACCTGGCCTAGTGGAAAGTGTCCCTACCCTAAAAGAAATTACATTTAAGGTCCCTCCCAACCCAACCCACTGTGATCCCACAAAATTCCACCACCAGGAACAACTCCCCCCCCCATCCCTGTTTTTTGGGGGCCACTCACCGGTGGCGCTGGGAGGGCCCTCGAGGTTGACGTTGACGAAGAAGCGGATGCTGTCCCCGGACACAATGGTGGAGTTGACGCCGTCGAAGAGCTCCTCGCTCGTCCCTTCCTCCTTCGCATCGTCCGTGTCGCACTTGAGGTACCCTGACAACGAGATGGGGGTGTCATGAGAGGGCTGCAAGCTCTCCTTGCCCGCCGCCGGCAGGGAGGCAGTGTCCGTGGATCCCGAGTCCGAGTCCATGGCTGGCGAGGCCTCTGCCGCCGCCAGAGCCTCGTGAGGGGCCGCTCTGAGGCCCCGTGAGGCCCGGGGCGTTCAAGGAACGGCCCCCAGCGTGTTTTGGGGTGGCCTCAAGGGCTCTTCCCTCATGCCAGTGGTGTGGGCAGCAAGGCCCAGCCCCCAAAACCTTGCTCCCCTTCAGGTAAAAACCACCGCAGGATGAAAAGGCTGCATAAGAACGCCACCAAAAAAGCAAGAGTTGCGCCCCAGCCCACCCCGAACCCAACACCTCCGCCGAGCCAAGGCCAAGGCCGCGCCGCTGCTTTTGCGACGCGGCAATTTGAAACTGCAGGTGGAAAAATTACCAAAAAAAAAAAAAAAAAGAAGAAGTTTCCAAGGAGACACCTGATATGGACAGAGAGACCCACAGTTCCCCACGGGGCAGAGGAGCAGGTCGCTGGGGGTGGCAGCACTGAGAATGCGAGACAAGTTTCTTAATTACACCAGACAACTCCTTAGCCTTTTGCAAGGCTTTAATTAGAGTTTAACCCAGCCTCATCCAACAGCAAAGTGGTCCCTGCAACATCTCATTATGGAGCAGCTGGAGGACTCTTGTAGCACACTCATGTATCATGTTTAATTAGGAGAATTAGGGACATTATAGAATGTCGATTTTTACATTACCAGGATTATTCAGTAGCTTCTCCTCATCTTCTAACAAGTCTTTTATGCCTAATTTGAAGTAGGAGGGAGATATTTCATTAGCTGGCTCTAGGCACTACAGTGAAATGAAAAGGGGGAGTTTCAAGGCAGAGGCTTGAATTGAAACTAAAATATTGATGGCTTTTTTTAAAGCCTCATATAAGCAAATGTGGAGGCAGCAGCTGAAAGCAGCACATGCTGCCTCTAAGGGATCGAGCCAACAGTTCTCCACCACAAAACACAAACCCAGAGGAGTGAGGCCACAAACAGGAACTCGGTGACACAGGACAGGGGCTGCAGCATTTCCTGCCACGAGCTGATGGAGCTCAGCATCCCCCCAGAGGGCTCAGAGGGCGCAAAGGAGCTGCAGGAGCTTCAAGCCTCCAGATGACTCCTAAACTGCTTATCAAAGGAGTGGGAAACCTGATAAAGCCCCTCAGATTAACCCCCCGCCTGATCTCTGCCTCCTTCACCTTACAGCTTGACAGGAATAAATGTGAATAAGCCTTGCCAGAAGGGCTCTGAAGGCTTCAAAAAGCATCCAGGGTGCTGCTGTCCCCATCCAGCAGAGCACACCGAGGGTATCACCCTCTGCTGCTGGCAGAGCTCAGGGTGTTTGCATCCCTGCACGATGGAAACTTGTCCAGAAAGAAAAAAGTGAGGTGAGGAAAGTACAGGAAACACCTGAACGCTGAGGGCACCGCCAGCTATGGAATCTCTGCTGGCAGATGTGGCAGGGATGTCCCGGAGGGATGGGCAACAGCCAGACAAGGTGCCTGCTGCCATCAGAAGTACTACAAAGTCCCTCACAAGTATCTCAATCCCAAAGTAAGTCCCAAAGTTGGGGTTTGGTTCCTCCAAAATGCATTTGGACACCATAATCTCTCCTCAAAGCTGAGCACCCACAGTGCTGACACTCCCCTCAGTGCCAGGAGAGTTTGAACAGCCCTGCAAAGAAAAAAAATCACCCTGGGGAAGGCTTTTTCCTCTTCAACCTCATCCAGAATTGCAGCCTCAGGGAAGTTTTGAGCTTCATCTCCAACCTTCCCACTCACTGGGTCAGATGGGAGACACATAAGGGTGGTTTGAGCACTCAGCTCTGAGAATATGACTGAGCTTTTTCTCCCCGTCCTAATGGAATTAGATGGGTAAATAGGGAAAAGCCAAGCAGGAACAATGATTTATTCCCCTCCCCAGTCCCTGAAACTGGTTTCATAAGAGGGTGGCAGTGGTGGCCTCTGAAAACAGACAGGGCTGGAGACAGGAGAGAAGCAGCCCAGGAGCTGGAAGAAGGGCAAGGGTGGAGTAGGATCAGAGGGTTGGGCAGAGGTCAGCGAGGACTCTGGCAAGGGAAGCATCCTCTGTTCCTCCCTCTTTAGGGGAGGAAAGAGCAGAACAAAAGGCAGCCGAGCCTCGTGTCCCTTGGGCAAGGCACGGACAAAACACTCGGCTTGCAAATAATCCCCAACCTGGGCTGGACAGGAACCGCATCCCAGACAGGTGTCTGCTTTGTCACTGAACCACCTCCAGGACTCTGACCACTCCTGTTTGGAACCCTTCAGCCTATTTCAGCTGCCAGGAGTTTGAAACCATGAGCAATCCATGCCTGTCAAATGCAGGGTGACCTCGAGGTGACACAGGCTCTGTGGTGGCAGATGTACCTTCCCTCTGAGCTCCAGCCCTGCCTCCAGCCCTGGCAGCTGCTTCCCTCCCCATTCCCTGATGTTCAGCGAGTGCCACCCCCGCTGCTTGAAGGGCAGCAGATGCCACAAGCGACAGCAGAAGCTGTTCAGCTCCTCTGGAAGTTTGATGGTGTTTTGCAGAAGTTCAGAGCAGGATCTGATATGGCTGTTGCAGAATTTGTGCAGATACCAATCAAGTTTCCATATGGAAGCCAGTAACACTTCACAGGCTTTGTCAGAAGCAGTTGTTTCAGAGATAGAGGGCAGTTTTTGGCACTTTTTACTAGCATCAGATTTCCTGGGGGAGAGTTTAAGATCTCCAAACTGGTGTTCCCCCATCTTTATCACTGCAAGTTGGCACCTTCAGATGAGCGCAGTGTTTGCTGAAGTGCCACGAGCCATGTGACAGGGCCAGTCAGAGCTCTGAGCACAGAAAGGGCCAATCCAGCCCAAAATATGGTCTAAGAGAGGAGAGGAGAAAGAGGAGAGAGAGGAGAGTGAGGAGAGAGAGGTTTGGCTGAGGAGGAGCTGGAATGCAGTTAAAGCTGGCTCAGATCAGTGCAGCCCTCCTGCACCATGAAGGACACACTGCAGTCAGGATAATCCCCCTAAGTCCACCCTGCAGGACTCATCTCATGGCAAAGAAATGGAAAAATATGGGAAGTGCACGAGACCAAGGAGAGCAAGCAGCATCCTTCATTGGTGAAGGAACAAAACCTCCTCCTCAGCCTCTGCAGCCAGAAGCAGCAGATGCTTTCACCTTAAATCCTCCTTTACCTTAAGGGCTTCCCTCAGCTCACACTACACAACATGAAAATAAAACCAGAAAAACTAGAAAAAAAGCTCTTTTTTTTTATGTAGGTGTTGGGAAGAAAAAAAAAAAAAAAAAGAAGAATTAGGATTTCTCTGGCGATTCCCCTCCAAAGCATCAGCCCTTCCTCTGTAGCTCATCCCAGACCTGTTGTGCTCTAATATCCCAATATTCACACAAGATCAGGCTGGATGGGGCTTGGAGCAACCTGATCTAATGGAAGCTGTTCCTGCCCATGGCAAGAGGGTGGAACTGGATGATCTTTCAGGTCCTTTCCAACCCTAATCATTCCAGGATTCTATGAGTCCATCCCCAGCCTTCTCTCTTTCCTCACATTCTCAGCTCCACTTCATCTCCCAGCTCCTGCTGCTCTCAGCCCTCTCACAGCTCTGACAAGGTGCCTGCCCTGCAGCTATTTTGCTTTGGAGCTGAGTTTTAGTGCCCAGGGCTCTGTAGAGAGCAGCAGTGACTGCAGCTGCTGCCATCAGAGGTGGCATTGAGTGTCCCACTGCTGCTCTGGTGGCACCTGGCAGCTGCACCTGGGGTAATAAAATCAGCAGAGTTGAAGTGAGCAGGAAGCTCAGCCTCAGCCACGTCAGATATATTCCCTGGAAAAGCTGAAGTGGGAGCAGCACTCCCAGCCCAAGGGCTGAAGGCTTCTCCAGGAAAAGCCAAAAAAACCTTAATCAAGCTCAACTTCCTGGGAGAAAAGCAGCTTATTACTAAAAACGTCCTCTCACACCCCAGGTGATGGGAATTATTCCAGCCACAAACCCTCCACAAGCTCTCGAGGTGCCTCGGGTGACAAAGCCAATTGTGGAGCTTTAACCAACATCTGCAGGCACAAGCCACTAAATCAGAGCAGTTTTCTGGAAGCAACTGATTTTTACCCTCAATTTCCAAGGCAGTCTCTTCTCCAAGCCTGGAAAACTGTTCTCATCTACAGCAGTACCTATTCCCTCTGTCACATCCAAGCCCAGGCTTCCAGAATAATGGAATTGCATCTCCTCCTCTTCACCCAAACTCTCCTCAGAAAGCCAGGAACCTCAAACTACATTCAAAGAGGCTTTTTGAGCGATGATTGGCAATCCAACACTATCAGCTTGTCACGTTAAAAGCCACTTCGGATTTCTCAAGTGAGTTTTTAGGCACAGAAGGGAGCAAATTGTTTTGGAATAGTCCAAGAACCATTTTTGCATCCATTTTCTCAGAGGAATTACAGGTCAAGTACAGAAGGTCAAAGGAATCAATGATAATAATGTATATTCAATAGCTTTTAAAGGTAAAGGAGCATCAAATGGGACATAGGCATTACCCTAAAATCCAGCCTGCTTCTTTTGAGCAACCCAGTGCCTGGCTATAATAGAGTATTAAGGAACTCAAGAGAGATTTAAGCCTAAAACCTGGTGGCAATACTGGCATTAGGTTAAAAAAAAAAAAGTCATGTTCACCTAATTTTTCTCCTCGTGGATTTTTACCTTGCTCTAGCCAAGAACAGACACTAATTTTCAAGAAAGGCATGAAGTTTTAATTAACCTGAGCTCTCAGCTCTCAGAGGGTTTGCTTTGCTCCCTGCAGGCTCCGATTCACTGCACCACTTGGAAAACACCCAAATCCCCAACTTTAGGTGCAAAAGGAACTCAATTATTAATGGAGCATCCACCTCCAAACTGACCTTTACACTCTGCACAGAAAACACGGATTCCTGCTGCCTCCATAGGTTAGGTAACCTCCAGTCAGTTAACTCAGGCAGGGAGACAGCAACTGGAGGATTCAGGAGAGACCTGGAAGAACTTTGTGCAAGTGTTATCAGTTCTCCCATCTCCAGAGCATTCCAGAAAAAAAGAGTTTAAACAGCACCTTACTCCCACATGAACCAAAGCAAGTTTGTGGGCACATCTCACCGGCTGATTCCAGCATAATCACCTACTTACCAAAATAATTTTTTTTTTTCAGATAAAATGAGAGCAATTACACTGATGTAACCACATATTTTAGGTAAACACACACCTAAATTTTACATATCCCTGCTGAGGTTAAACTGCAAAGTCTGGGGTTTGTTTTGCATGACAAGAGCCATGAAAAACATCT
The DNA here is from genome assembly GCF_031753505.1 of Anomalospiza imberbis. Lineage (NCBI taxonomy): Eukaryota > Metazoa > Chordata > Aves > Passeriformes > Viduidae > Anomalospiza > Anomalospiza imberbis. Next base: position 70,765,929 of record NC_089684.1, read on the forward strand.
TCCTTCCTAACAAATTATTGCATTTCAGAGACAAGAACAACTGCAGTCAGCCAGCTGCACCCAAAGCTGTCTCCCACCCTACTAAAACTGTGAGCCACAATGATTAAATAAAGCTGGAGGCCTGCTAGGATTTTAAGCTTTTTCTCTGGTTCACAGCTGAGAGAGTCCCTGGCAAGGCTCACAGGAGATTTAGCCCTGGCAGCCACAGGGACACTGTGCCAGCCCAGGAGCCAGCTGGGGGTGTCCCCAGACCTCATGGTTGGACTGCTGAGGGTTTGCTGCTGAAAATTAATCAGCCGGGAGGACCCAGAGCTTATATTGAATACCTTGGTTAGAAAAAGTCCTTTATTAAGATTCACAGAGAAGTTCTGGTTGCCTCATCCCTGGAAGTGTCCAATGCCAGGCTGGACAGAGCTTGAAGCACCCTGGTCAAGTGGAAGGTGTCCCTGCCCATGGCAGGAGTGGAAGAGATGGTCTATAGGGTCCCAACTCAAATAAAACACTCTAGGTTTAAGCCAAATAATTTGGGTTGGCACAGGCAGATCTTCTGATCATGTAAATAAGGATTTAGAGAAGTGTTCCCCAATGCCAGACCTTCCACAGGTACCTTAAGAGCCAGGAAAGTGTTGGGTGATGCTTCTTGGCTCTCCAGCACTCCCTAGAAAATATGGATTATCTGGAGCAATGACCACCTGATAAGATGATGTCAATCCATTACTTAAGCTCAAGAGCACAGATTAAACCACAACCTCCTCTTGGAAAAGCAAAAAAAAAAAAAATCCAAATCAGAGGTAGAAAGGTGAGTCACCAAGAGCAGAGCTCTCCCAGACCCTGCACCACTGGCTGACCATAACCTCAGCTGCATCCTCCCAACCCTACTCCAGCCTTTTGTCATGAAGAGCCAGATGAAAACGTCAAGCTTCCCCTGCCACTTCAGTGATAATTCACAACAGAACTCCAAGAGCTGATCTGCTGCAAAAAAAAAAACAACAAAAAAACAACACCCCTCCAAAACAAAACAAAACAAAAAACAAAACAAACAACACCCAGGCACTTTTGAATTAATTCCAGTATTGTATTTTCCAGCCAGAATTTCTAGGAAATGTTGTGAATAATCCAAGTAATTCAGTGGAGTGTTGTTGGGGTATTTTGTTTTGTTTTTACAGAACACAGCAGCATGTGGAGTTTCAGTTTTGCAGCAGAACCCTCAGAAATCAGGGGTGTTCCTGCTCCTGTTACTATTTTATTACAGGCCTCCTGATAATTCCAGAAATAAAAATGTGCAAGAGACCTGTGAGCCATCTCCTCGTGCTCTCCCACAGGTAGCAGCAGTTCATCTCCTGCTGGCAAACTGGGCATCTCATGGGAAAAAAAAAAAACATTATGAAATTACTTGTTTCACAAAAACATTTAAATTAATCTCCTACTTAAGCAAACAATTCCAAGATAGATAAAGTCAAATATGTAAAAGAAATAAAAAAAAAAGAAAAAAGAAAGAAACCCCTCCCCCAGAACACATACCAAGCTGAACTGCAAACTGAAAAACAAAAACAAGCAGATAAAATATATCCAAACATCCCAGGCCAGACTGGGGCCTTGGGGCCCTTCAACACAACTGTGATTTATTGTGCCAGCAAAACCAATTAATAAGTCAGAGGAGACCAAGCAGTGAGGGATTTGCTCTGGAAGACCAGAAAAAAAAAATAAATTTATGCTGCAGGATCTGTTGAGCCAGCTTTAAAACAATGCAACAATTCAGATATCCCCATCACTGCACTGGGATTCCTTCCCTAGGATTTTGCAAGAGGAACCAGAAAACTTCTGGGTTTGTGTCTTATCAGGGAAAGTTCTTGGCTCAGTTAAAAACCTCACCACAATTTGGGCAGAATTTAATCACTTGCAGGTAATTCCAGTGCCTTTAGAGCTCATCCATCTCCACAAGGAGGGTGCAGGATGCTCACAAGAGACAATGGGGGACTTGATGAGTTAATTTTGAGCCCTGATTGCTGAGATGCATTTTATCAAGACTCCAATTATCCCCAGGTTTGGATTGGGGCTAAAATCATCTCATTACTCACTTACATTCACCAGAAAGAAAACTCATTTGTCAAAACAACCTTACAGAAGATTTAAGTGACGTTAACATACAAGGAGGAGGACACCAATTACCACCAGGCCCTGCCAGGTTTGTTTGTGCAAGAGGCTTCTTCCAGAGACTCAAAAAAATGAGTAAAAACATGGATTTTCATCAGCAAGATGGCAGAAGACAACTGTTAAAACTGACAGTGCACATGGGTTGAAAACAGACCATGGCCATCAGATGCCATCAAATCTGCTGCCACCACCCTCAATCAGAAACGTCCAACTGGGCAAGCATGACTTTATTTCCTTTTTTTTTTCTCTTAATATTGCCTGTACAGAACAAACTCCTCACCAGATTTTTTTTTTCCAGCTACACTGTAAGTATTTACCTTATGCAAGGCACTAAAAGCCCCAAAATTGGCTTCCAAGTTCTTCCAGAAAAAAGGGAGAACTTGAACTCAAAGCTGATCTCCTTGATGAACTTTCCAGATTTTTAGCTAGTTAGGTTGGGAGAGGGTTGGGACCATAACAACCTCTGAACTTCCCAAATAAGTCACTAGAAAATCCTTCCAGGGCTTTCCCCAGCTCCTCAGTAATTAACAGAGCTACAAATTACTAGACACTTGAAGTTTTTATGGATGTAAACATGCAGGAGGTTCTTCCAAAGCTCTGCTTTGGTGCTGCAGCCAAGATCACGCTCGCTACAGTCCTTTCAACTGAAAATGAGGTTTCAACTTTTAAATTTTAACATTGTTGAGAACACAAGAAGGGTAAAGAAAAGTTAGCTGGCAAAAGACAGACCCAGGCTCCGAAGAGAGCCTCAGATATGCTCAGAAACAAAAACATCCTAATTACTAAGAATACAGAAAACCATATGTATATGCAAGATCCCAGGAGGAGATAAGGGAAAAAAGCTCCACTCTACACAGAACAAGAATATCAAAAGATGTTGCCCTGCTGAGAAAAGGGAGGAAAGTGTCCAAAAAATAGAATGAAAGAGATTTCTTTTTTTCTTTGCCCTCTCCCATCACAGCATTAGGGGACTGGGGATTTGTATTGTTTCATAGGTGGGGCAAGAGCATCTCTTGCCTGGCAGATCCCCACAAGCGGCGCCACGAAGCAGCTCGGTGATTTCGTAGCTCCGTTTCAAAACAAGCTGTTTTGAAACCCTGAGAAAAGGTAATATCTTTATCTGTGGTTTCCTCCAGCCACGATGACGTTTTGGGGTGAAGGCTTTGAGAATCTGAGAGCACAAAACTCCCGCAGAGAGATCACCAAAGCAGCGCAGCAGGGTGGGAACACTCACACCCGGCACACTCCGGGATGTGCTGTCCATACGCGCCAAGGCCTCGGCTCAGTCAAGCAGCAGAAGGTGACTCATCACCCCACAGCAGCTGAACTCTCCCAAAAGGTCAGTTTGTAATGAGGAGTAAGAGTGACAGCAGCTCTGAGAGTGAAACAGCCAAGAAATCCACTGTATTTCCAATCACAGCTAACACGACGCTCAGCACTGCGTGCGGGGCGAGGAGGAACTCGTGAGCAACGTCCCCTCCCTTCCCCAAACCACAGAGGCACAAGAGGAAAGCACCACAGAGCTTCTCGAAGCCCTCAGAGGCAGCTCCAAGGTGCTGTCTCCTTAAGGCAAAGGAGGAAGATGAGTAATAACACAAATATAGGGCAGAAATGCCCACTGCCACGGCACCAAGTCGACAAAAGAAGAAGCCTCTCTCAGAGATTCACACCAAGGATGCCACAACTACAAAAAAAAAAAACATTCAGAGATCTGCTTTTGGGTTTTTTTTGTTGTTGTTGTTTGTGGGGACAGTTTGAAGAAGGCAAGACTGAGTCCTGGAAGGGGACATGTAGAATCACCTAAGATGCCAGGACAGACAGCTGGGCTTGTGTTCCTGTGGCAGCAGGGTTTGGGAAGAAGTAGGGGCCTGTCCTGCCTCCAAAACCAGCAGCGTTTCTCCCCAAGCCCTTACACTGCTCTCAGGCAGATGCTGGGGGCTCAGTCACCTCCCCAGGTCCCAACCTGGGTCACCCTCTCACATTCCCAGTCCTCAGGAAAGCACCAGCCACTTCCCAAGAGCCCACCAGCAGGGTGGGAAGGAGCAGGGCTACCCCAGCCTCATGCCCCGTATGCCCTCAGAAAACCTCCCCGAGGTCAGGCATTATTTTCTGCCCTTCTGCAACTCAACCCAGCCTCCAGAGAACACCTCTGGCTAGAGATGAGAGGACTGGCTTCCAGTTTTGTCCTTTGACTGGCCAAAATGTGTTCTCTGTATGAGAAGGGGAGAGCCAGTGCCAAAGGAAGTGCTGTCACCAGTGGTGCTGGATCAGCTGACATCTGGCAGACATTCAACTTCCCCTTCCAGATGTCAACCTAAGGCTTGGCCCCCTGGAACAAGAAAGATGAGCCTTGTGACAGCTACAGGCATCTAAAAGCCTGAATAACCAGAGAATTTTAGTCTTTTCCTCTCACCATTTGGAAGCCCTGAATAATTCCAGCACTTCCAAGGGCAGGAAGCCCCAAGCCCTCAAGGACTACTTCCTGAAGAGGCTGGAACTGTCCAGAAGATCTCTCCCTTACACACTAAATACATGCTGTTTTGGGGGAAAAGACAGGGCAGGGGATTGAAACAAGATTATCTTTAAGGTCTTTTCCAACCAAAATTATGCCATGATTCTTTCTCCGAATCAGCAGAGAAGATGGGACTTCACTGCACTTCAACCGTTCCTTTATCAGTACAGTATCTCCAAGATCTCAGTCATCTTTGAGGCAGATGATCCAAGTTGAGGCAGATGATCCAAGTTTTCAAATGCCACCATTTAATCTTGCTTCAAAGAAAGAAAAAAAAATCTCTGCAGTAAAAGATGTCTCTGCCAAAGCCCTCCAACTTTTGCTTGATGCTCTTTGGCAGGATGTCTCCAAAGGGATCCAACACCCACGCATGATCCCCACTCCAGAAAAAGACAAGCAAATACACCTGCCAGACTGTAGGACAGGAAAACATCACAAAAGAACTTGAAAAACAAGGAGCCACCCAGAACAGTCACTGATGACAATGTGGAGTTGATTATTTACTGCCTATCTCAAACATCTACAGGATTTAAAAACACGGAGCCTGCTCCCAGTACAAGATTACACAACCACCACACCAGACTGTTTTCACCTCACACTTCAGCTAAATGGATTCTGTATCACCCATGCCAGGTTTGCAGCTACCCCTGCAGTGCAGCTCTCCCTCCAATAAGGTGTGTATGCAAAAAAGTCAAATAATACTTGCCACTCTCTTCAAAGAAGTATCCATTTCTTGACATCGCTGCTGGTGGAGACTCTGGAGAAGACAGAAAAAAAATGAAACATGAGAATCATCAAGATGCTGAATGTCTTCACTTTACAGCACAAAGCCAGTCCCAAAACACTGTAGGCATCCTATTTTCCTGAATCTGGTAAATGTAACTTTTTGCTTATTGATGTTATAGTATTTACCAGAACTTTCCTTTATAGCCACAGGCAGTACTTGAAAAAAGGTCTCAGACATCCTGGGCTGGGACCACAAAAGAGCAAGGCTAAAGATCAGGACGAGTCTGATCATTTCAGGGATTTACCAAACCTGAAAAAGTATGTCAGCAAAAATACAAACTAAACATCTGAAAGGTTTTTATAAAATTACGAGCCATAATGAAGCCCAGGTTGTACCTTGTGCTCAGATAAAAAGAACCAGTTTAATTTAGAAAAAACAACTCAATTTCGATGAAAATGGGAATTCACTTCCCATCCTGCTGCTCCTAATCATTAGGATATCCCCCAAACAGTGCTTGGCACTTGAAGATAAGCCCCAGAACCCTCCAGCCTTCCTTGGCCCACTTCCTGAGCTGGGGTCCTGCAGCCAACACCATCTGCACCAACAGGGTCTGGTGAGGAAGCCACAAATGGGAAATGATGCTGAGCAAGAGCAAGTCCACAAACCCAGCAGCAGCAGGGATGTATCCCCAGCATTCACCAGGGAACAGGGGTGTTGTTACTGAGTCAGTATTCACTGCTGGCAAAGCGGCTACTGAACATTTCTTGGCGTGATAACAGAGCACAGGAGCACCTGCTCTCAGGTGTGATCAAAGCCTGGTGCCCAAACCCAGCCCGGCTGAAGGCTGACAAAATGTGACAGCTCAGCCTGCATGGGCACAGGCAGCAGCTCCCCTGGACAGGTGCATGGCCCATTTTACATGAATGACAGAGCTCTTGATTTCAAGCCCTGAGCAAGAGTCACCCAAGCAGCTCCTTGGAAAAATGGGGCTTGATGCTGCTTCTTCACACACTTCTTCTCAGCCAAAATGCAATCAGAAAGAGGAATAGGTTTGCTCTGTCTCTCCCCACCTCATTAGGCTAATCAAACATTACCTACGCAAGCCTGGGATGAATTTGGGCCAACAAGGAAAGAGGTTTCGCCTGCCTTATTGTTCTACAGATTAGGCTTCCTGCTTTTCCTTTGAGGTATGACACTGTTTCCCAAAGACCCTTTCTCTGCCCCATAACTTCTGGCTCCCGGGTGGCAGGCCCTTTATTCCCTTGTACAGTGTGCCACGTTTTCAGGCCTCACAATTCCTGCTGGTCCCCCGGGAGCCCTTGTGCACATGACGGATGCAAAGTCACTTGCCACCTCCCAGCCCTGTCACTTGTCACCACTCAGACCTTCCAGTTCCGACAGGTTCCTGAAGGGATACCCTGATGGCCATGGGAAAAAAAAAAAAAAAAAAGAGCCAGCACATAAACCAGAGGGCAATTCCAGTGTCTGGTCCAAGGGAGAAACACAATGTTCCAAAGTTCATCCCAGAACAATGGGCTGGAGGAACAAACGGCACCGAACTGTGGCCAAGGGGCACCCATTACACGAGTCAATTGTTTCCCTCCACCTGGAAGGGAAGGAGAAGATCCATCCAGACTGATTAGCATGTTAATGATCAAAGGAAAGTTTTTAAAGAGGCTCTTATTGTGCAATGATTGCATTTACGTATTTCAGGGAAACAAACAAAATACGCCTCGGCGGGCAGATTACCCAAGGAACCCACATTCCCAGAAGGATGGTTTATCCATTTCTCACTCCTGTTATGGCTTCTGAGGGAGCCTGAAGCAACATGTTCATCCTTCACTGGGCAAAATGAGACCCTCTGCTTTTCCTTCAACTGAACACAGCTATTTCTGCGGGTTGATGCTGTCTAATGATCAGGAATTGGTTGGTTTCTTCCTCAGAAATTCCTTCCAGCTGCAGCATCGTCCGGGTTGGCATCACACCTTTACTGGAGACTGGTTTGGTCCCTGCTTGGACCAGGCATGAAAAGGGCAAGGCTGGGGTGTTACAGCAGGCAGTGCCATTTCATTAGGTGCCACTGTGTCCTCTGAGTCACTAATGAGCCACAGTCCCCCCGGCAACATGCTCGGGTAATTATGGTGGAGGTGCTGGTTTTTTCAGATGAGTCATAAAAGAGAGGTCTTAACCTTGTAATTAAAGATGCAATGGCACGTTTGGGGGAGAGGAAAAAAAAAAAGAAAAAAAGTCAGGCGTTCACCCTACTATGTCCTGGCAAAAACCCAGCCCTGGTAATTTGTCTTCTCCCAACATAATGCTGTCCCACAGCACCAACCCAATGCAGACTTCCAAACAGCCTTGTTGGCGCCTTTGGAAAAGCTGTTACATCCCCCACGGAAGGGGCACATTAACATCAGGAACCTGTGTGTGCTGTGCCCAGGAGGTAAAAGGTGATGGGTGTTTATACAAGCACAGACACAGGCAGGGAGCCATGGGAGCAGCTGAAAGGTTAGGGATTAGCACAAGTGGAGGTGGGAAAGGTAAATTGGGGGCTACAGCATCTGCACCTCTGATGCACTACAGAATTCAACATTCACCTGACTTTTTCATACAAAAGTTTGGGTTGGAAGGGATTTCTAAATGTCTACTCCACCTTCCCTGCCATGGGAAGGGATATCTGTAACTAGATCAGGCTGTTCAGCACACCATCCAGCCTGATCTTGAACATTTCCTGGGATGGGAAATTTCCACCAAATCTCTGGGCATCATGGTCCAGTATTTCACCACCATCATTGCAAAGAAATTATTCCTTATGTCTCATCTAAACCTCTTTTCGTTTTAAACCATCACCTCTTGTTTTATCCCAAGAAGCTTTTCGAAAAAGTCTATCCCCACCTTTAAGCACCTAAAGGCCCCCTTTAAGCACTAAAATATCACAATAAGTTCACTCTAGAACCTTCTGTCCCAGCTTTGGATAAATTAGGAAGAAACGTCTTGAAACTAAAGTGTCTTCTAACAGAGGACATCTGTTCTCCAGCTTGAACAAGCCCAAGTTTTGAACCGAGCAGAACAAACCAGACAGATCTCGGGGAGAGCCCAATTAATCTCCTTCCTCCTTACACCCCAGTCTCTTTCTCCCCGTATTCCCCAGTCAGCAGCAAGCATTCCTTATGCTGAGGGATGCTACCTAAGGACAAGGCCAGCTGGCTGGTGCTGAAGTGCAGGCTCAGGAGCAGCCAGCACGACAAACACATCAGCAGCTCCACCTGCTCCCCTCTGCCGGCACTGATGGGATTTCACATCCAAGGTCTCGGCTCCTTGGCTGGGTTTTGCTGCGCTGGGTTCGGGCTGTGCAGAGCTGACAGCAAGGCTGAGCCCACCCTGCTCCAGCAGCCACTGCCTGACGTACACACCAACCTTGCATTTCCTCTCCTCACCTCACCTCCACTCCTGAAATTAAAAAGAGTTCAACCAAGGGCCAGTTATGGAACACCGCAGTGATCGATGCAACTGCTGGGCTTAGGGAAGCCTGGGCAGGAGTACAAGTCTCCAGATTCATTAGGTATCAACATGGTAATGCTCCAGTGTCCGCCTGAAATTACAGAAGTGTTTCCATGAAGGATAAATCTTCCTCCAGCCTGCAAAGTGCAGGGGCTCAGGGGTTCCCCCTCTCCACACCCTCAGATCCACCAATCCCATGCTGCCACTTCTCTCACTCAGGTTTTCTTTCTAAGGCTCCAACAATTAAAGAAAAAAATCCAAGCAAAGACATTTCAGCAAGACAAACACTTCTAGAGAAAAAGCTGGAAAGCACTACCCCAAGGAGCAAAGATGCACAGCACAACAACTCATTCCTGTGCCTCTGGTATCTCCCAGAGAGGTCCTGCCTCTCTTCAGACTCTTCTCACCCATCACCTCCAAGGACAACCAGACTTTCCAACTGCTCTCCCTATCCAAAGGCAGAACAAGGCGCGACCTTCCACTGGCTGCCCAAAAGCACATGTTGCAGCTTTCTTTTGACAATTTAAATTGTGCTCTTCTTTTCTAAACATTAATTTACTTCAGAAAATAACTTCCTACTGCCACCCCAACCTTATTCCCCGCAGAGATGCCTGTTAGATGAGACTAAATTGGAGAGGCACACAGTGTTACCACTTCTTTCCTTTCTCAAAATGAAAATTTCTGAGCTTTCCGAGTGCTGAATTCAGAGGTGATGAGCTGAAGTACTGCAAAAGAGAAAACAAAGCTGCTTTTTCTAGACTCAAGAATACAGCTGAAGATTTCCTGGCTAAGCCACTACCTTTGAGCTGAGACAACAGCAGTGACCCCAAGAGCCAGCAGGGCAGAGGAATATCAGAGAATCACAGAATGGTTGGAGCTGGGAGCTAAAAGACCATACAACATTCTGCCATGGGCAGGGACACCTTCCACCAGACCTGGGTATGACATTTTTAAGTGGTAGAAGAATCAGGGTTGCTGTTGTTTAAGGTGCTTGGCTTTAGGACTGGGATAGAACAGCTGATCTGCCACGGGAAGCACCAGATAAGAAGTGGGTATATTTCCTGATTTCTTACATTCTTATCATTTTTACATTTAACAACAAACCCCTGCCATGCCATCCTCCATTATTAAATTCCTGTGCGCACTGCGTCTCCCACTAATAACCCATTTTGACTCTCGTTTTAAAGTTAGCAATAAGTTCCCTTGAGCCCTGCAATACTGGAGGATTATGAATAAAAACACATTCTTGGGATACTTGGGTAACTCAATTGCAATGTTCTGGTGCTGGCATCTTCCAAACAAACATCCCTCTGCAGCACAAGCCTTATACTGAAGTGAAGCACAGCTCTGCAAAAGCTTTCTACAAGTACTGCCACAGCCTTTGGCACTTATGGCTTTTTTTGGCTTAAACCTCTAAAAAATTAGTGCCTTGATAGTTAATTGGAGTTCATTTTGAGACAACACCAGTTTGAAAGAGGTACTGGGGAAGAACCTTTTTATTTACAAGCCCTTTTATATTGGCAGCTCTTGGGTTGCCTCTGAACATGGGCAGCTCATACATCCGGAAAATTTAATTAGCCCAAAAGTTCTGATCAGAAAACATAATTCATCTTCATTATCCTTTGCTCAGGGTGTGCTCCAATACCCCAGTTTCACAGAATGGTTTGGGCCAAAAGGGTCCTTAAAGACCATCCAGTTCCAATCCCATATTCCAACACCTTCCACCAGACCAGGTTCCTCCAACCCCATCCAACCTGGCCTTGGACACTTCCAGGGATGGGGCAGCCAGAGCTTCTTCAACAATTTCCACCATTTTTTGCTGGAGCTCTGAGGACATTTTTCAGATTCCTTGCACAAGCAATGTCCTGCCTCAAGGCTGATAAAGCAAAACACGTCAGTCTGCGAGTGAGAAGTTACCACAAAAATCACTTGTTTGTGCTGAAAAAGCCTTTAGACTTTGCTCATTCCTCCCATGAAGACTCAGCCATTATTGCATCATACCGAACTGCCCAGTCAGATAACTGGGCAGAAATGGGATGGGTGACTGGAAAGAAATCCACTTCCCAGAAGACATGCAGGACTTCAGCTTTGCAGCAAGGTTTTGGCCACTTCCAGCTGACTCCAGGAGTTCACTGATTGCAAAATAAGGAATGTTACAGGTAAGTTGCACCCCCTCAAACTGATCCAGGGATAATTCCAGCTTGGACAAATTTCTGGTCTCATCCAAGGCTTCAAGCTGGTGGAAGATGATGCAGCTTCCCCATCCAAAGCACCCCAGTCCCGGTGTTCAATATTAAACTCTTAATAAATTCTTACTCTTTGCTTTCTCCACCCCAATATGAATTAACATCCCAGGACAAGGGACTCCTGCACAAGGGATCTGGAAACTGCATTCAGGTTCCTGCAATTTAGAGCAAGGGGAGAGTCACAATTTATGTGCTTTAAATACCCAATAACCAAATGGTGCTGCTCCCCTTCTCCACCCAAAGTCAGCAGAAACCCAGACTTAAGAGAATAATCGCACACAGAGGAAATAATACCTCTGGGAAAACCTGTAGGAGAGAAAGAATTTTTTAATTATGCGGAGCATTAGCTGAAATGGAGTTTAAAAATCTGAGTGTGCAGCAAGAGCTCAACTAGAGGAGGATGAGGAAGCCTCCAACTCCTTTGGTAACACAACTGCATCACAGGAGAACGGGACAGGAGCTTGACAGGCAGCAAATCTGATCACAGACAAGATGATCAGCTTCAATTATGTCAATATTACAGTTTTTCTCCAACAGAGCCTCTCTTATAACAAGAGATTCTGGGAGTTCTCAAGAAGAACCAAGCAGCATAGGCTCTTGGTGGAGACATTCTCTGCAAATCATTTAAAACCACCCACGTCAGCAAGAATTAATGGACAGCAGCAAGCAAAAAGCTATTCTGGCTCAAGTAGCCGCTTCTCATTTCTATCTACACCTTCAGCAGCTGATTCCTTCCCACAGCTCCACCTAATTCAGCTGGAAAAGGCTGGTGAAAGCAAAGCTCCTGCTGGCACAGAGATTGGAATATACCCCTGTGCTGCTGGTCTGGGCAATCACAACTGACTGACAGGACAAGAGCTGGAGATTTGACTTGTTTTTCTCCATGCCTACACCTACAGAGGTGTGAACAAAAAAAAAAAAAAAAAAATCACAGGAGTCAGGGTTTCCAAACTGATCACTGTAATTCAAGGAAGTGTACGATCAGTAAGGGATGCCTGGTAAGGAAAGTGCCTGGTAAATGGTGCCTGATGCTGCCTGTGGCAAGCCCAAACACAGACCCTTCCCTAAAAAGCATGGATAAAGGCAAAGGAAAACATCAAAGACAAAATTCAAGAGGAGCAAAAAGACCTTTTGTAAGTCATTAAATGGGGAATATCCGCACCGGGAGTCCCAGGGAGTTTTTTCTTGAAGTCAAGATCAACTAAGGGAGTCTTTTTAGACACAGCTTTGCAGCCTCACATCATCCCCAGCAGAGCCTGAGGGGGATAATCCTCCCTTCCCAAGGCACAGCACAGCCCTATCCCTCCCCAGCTCATCCCTTCTCCTGCTCAGTGCCAGGGCTGCAGGGAAGGGCTCTGCAAGGACAGACCCAGCTCCACAGGCACCAGCTGTGATCCTGCTCCCCCCGGTTCCACCCATCACAGGCATCAAAATATCTTCCCAACACAGCTCCCAAAAACACCAGGAGAAGAGCAAAGAGTGGGCAATGCCCCACAGTGCAGCTGGTACCCACAGGGAGGGCAGCTCCCCTCTGCCTGCATCTGCTGCCCCTCACCTTCCTCAGCTCATCCTCCTCCTCCTGTGGGAGGAAAAACACAGCCCCTGAAGGGAAAAAAGCACAGCGCACCTGGAGATTTAACACAGGCAGCAGAAGGGTGCCTGGCATCACTGGGTAACAAAACAGGGATATTCACTGCAGATTTTTACCTAAATGGGTTGATTAAAACATCGTCTGCACGCAAATACCTACAAGAAATCAACTCAGGAGGTCCTGAAAACAGTTTAGGAGATAGGCATGCCCCAGAAAGATTTAAATCTACTCCAAAGCTCTTCACTCCAGTAAACTTTTGGAAGATGAAGCGCTGCTCAGAGCAGACACTGCGGAGGAAGGGGCTTTTAAGTAGCCCCAATCTGATGGCAAATTATTGCTCCAGCCCAGAGACTCAGACCTGCAGGGACACAGGCTTTGCCCTCCTGATGTATAAACACATCCTCTAGAAAACCTTACAGGAGAGAATGGTTCTGTTAAATAATTCTTTAGAACTCCCTTTATGTTTAACACGCTCCTCTTGCCACAGGGTTGCATCGATACGTTGCTTATTCCCCTATCGCCCTACCAGCAGCATCCCCAAAGGATTTTCACCATTTCTTTGCTTCCCAGAAGGGTTTCCTTCCCCCAGGTCCCTGTTTTTAGGACTCAGAGGTCTGGATGATCTAAACTAAACATCACACCCCTTGGAAATGTCCCATTTCTGTGATTTTTGGACATCACAACAACACAAACCAGTCCTCTGACATTTCCAGGGCTATCCTGAGTCACCTGGATATAAAGTTCTGCTCCATGGATTTATCTAAACAGTGTCCTCCATCAGAGTGGGATGACATCCCAGTCCTGGTCCAGGCAGAAAACACAACTCTATGGCTTTGAGGCTCAGCAGGCATTCAAGGCTCAAATCATGGATTATATGCAAGGAGCTGGATATTCTTCTGAAGATGGAAATGGTGTGGGGAGGTTTTAAGTTATGCCACAGGGCAATCGTGGTAAATGAAACCCCAGAACTAATTTTCACAGTGGCTGGCTGGGAAAATAAAGCATCATATTGAAGGGATAAAGCAGGAAGCATCCTCCTGCCTGCTCCCTGCCAGGCAAACACCCACCCACACACAGGCTCAGGGATCAGACGTGGCTGTTTTCAAAGCCTTTTCCTCACTGCACTGAACAATTCCCCTCCTCAGCTTCCTCCAGCTCACCCACTGCAATAGAACCAGCTAATAAAGAGTCACTGGGCGCAGCAGTGACAGCTCCCAAAGACCTCCCCCCCACCCAAAAAAAAAAAAAAAAAAAAAAAAAAAAGGTTTGGATTTAGCAGGAGCACCACGTTCTCCAGGTTGACTCATCACAATTTAGCCCACCCAAACAATTAATATCCGAGGCTGCCTCCCAGAGGTGAGCTGCAAGAGGAAGCCACCCTGCACATCCAGAATCATGCAGGATATCCACTCCTCATCCACTGGATTTCTTGGCCAGCATTTCACAGGTGAGCAGGACAATTTCAGCAGCAAGGCACCAACAACACCTTGGGATGTGGCTGTTGGACTGTTTTGGCTATTCTCTCCCTTTTTATATATTTTTTACAGGTTTTGGGAGGTTTTGTTTCGTTGAGGGGAGGTTTTGTTTTGCTGGACCCTCTAAAAGGTGATTTAAGTCTTGCAAGGATTTCTTGCTTAAGCGCTACATGGAGAGGAGAGACAGCAAACACCTCCAGAGATCCCACAAGTTGGCAAAGGCCCAAGATCAGGCCAGTTGAGGCTCTTCAGTAGACTTTTCCTGAAACATTTAAATAATTTAGAAAGCATTAACTCTTACTGACAGCTTCTCAGGCAGCTCTTTCCCTTGCAGGGCCCTATCAGAAGCCTCATCACTCTTAATCCAAAAGAAAAAGAGATACTGCAACAGCCCCAAACCTTGGTTAGGGTTGAAAATGGATTTTAAAAGATGCCTGAGATATTTTTCTCTGCTGAAATGCCTTCTTTGTACAGGCAGGTCTTCCAGAGGCCACCGCCTGCCACTTATCTGCGGTGGCACTGTGTAAACCATGTGTAAACCATGCAGAAATGGTTAAGAGACAGCCTGACAACATTTCACTGACCTGGGGCTATTCAGAGGGTGGGAGCTGCTCCCTGTAGGGGTTTAAATGTGTAAATACTGAAAAAATTAAGCAGCAGGGAGAAGTAAACTGGTGGGCATAAGCCTTTCTTGGGGGTTAAGTAGAAGAGATGCTGCAGCACCACCTCTGGAGCATCCCTCCCTCCTCCAGGGTACCAGGGTCAGGTTTTGGAACAAAGTGAATTTCTAGAAAGTTTTTTCCCCCTGCTATCTTATTGCCACCAGAAATGAAAACAGCTGCTGAAAGGCAAGAGTGGTTGAGCCAAGCTTTTAGAGCAAAGTTGCTCCTGCACCCCTTCCCACCACCACCCCCAAAAAGGCACTGATGGAACAGATCTGACCCACAGAAAACGAGAAGTTAGGCCAAAGCGAAGGTCTGTACTGGAAACAGAGCACTGAACCCAGCCACCTGATCACCAAACACATTTTCAGTTGTGTTCCTCATCAAGACTCAGAATGAAAAACCTCCCTCTGCCACAAAAAGCAAGAACAGCCCAAAGGACCCCCAAATGGCCACAGAGCTGCACTCTGCAGCCTCATCCATCCCCCCAGAAACAGGGTCTGCAATTCCCACCAGGTTCAGCAGGATAACACAAATCACCCCAGGCAGTTTCCCATGTTTAGGAGCCATAAAACAACATCAGTGACAACAACAACAACAACAACAACAGCACAGGTGGGGGGAGAGGCAGCAGCACCAGATCCCATTTTCGAGTCCATCATCAATCCGAAATGAAAATGCCCCAGTCCAGTGATGAAATAATTGCAGACTGACAAGCTGTGAGATGATGTTATTCATTAGGATGTTGTTTATGGTTCAGCTACAAGGCTTCCAAGGCTACAGCACCAGGGATGATGTTTGGGAGCATTTTAGACACACTACATACATGATTTTGTCTCCACTCAGCACTGCACTTCCCCCAAGTTGAAACAGCTCTATGTAAAGCTCACTGACAGGCTGGGAGGATGTTTTGCCATTAATTAAGAGAAAAACCAGAACAGAGAAGCTCTTCAGTGCTCATCTCCCCATGCATACCTTGAAACTAAATTCAAACCCCGACAGCCAGCGCTCTGGTTAATTTAAATGGAATTCAAAAGGCATTCTCCATCCTTAAACACAGAGACTCCCAGCACAGGCAATAGATATCATCACTAACCAGAGCACAGCCCATAGAAAATACATCAAGCACTGCCTTACTTTAGTGAATTAAATAATTCAGGAGCTGGCAGAGCTGCTTTTTTAGATTTCCTGACCAAATGCATCACCCAGCAACAGCAGCACTTCAGTTTGGGGGGAGGGTTTTAAGACCACAACTTACCTGCACTACTTCTTCACGAGAGAGATGCCCCTGCTCCGCTCAGGGCCGCTCCCCCAGAGCCACCAGCACTTGTCCCCAAAGGCCACTCGCTCAGGTGGCCGAGGCAGCGCCGGCTCCTGCTTTTTCACTGGCTCCAATATTAATCCATCCAGAGCATCTTTGTCCCTCACTTCCAATTGGCGAGCGGCGGATGGGTGGAGTGAGAGCGCGACCCATTAGCTCCCAGATGGACACCTCCAGCCCAGCTCTGCCAACCCCACACCTGGGCAGCACCTCTGCACATGCCACCACTGCCCCAGCCAAGGATTTGGGCTGTCTCCTCCTCCAGCCACCCGGATCCCACCACCTCTCGGAGCTGTTTGCTTCCAAGAGCAAAAATAGAGTAGTTAAAGCGACCCAGCGCTCCGGAGCCGGAGAGTTTTGCTGGATGCAGGATGGAGAAAGCTCCTGTGCCTCCTTAAAAAAGAAAAAAAGCTCCGTGCCAGCCAGGCTCAGCTGAAGTGAGAAGATGCTGTACCTTACAGAGAGAAGTACAGGGAAAGCCAGAGGATGAAAAAAAGGAGGAGAGAGGAAAAAAAAAAAAACCTGCTGCTGAGAGGGAGATAGAGCAAATTCCTTAAAGATACAGCTGCCGTGCCTGCCGGGCTCTGGTGTTTCATCCAGCTCAGCTGCACGGCAGAAGCAGTGCAAGGGTTAATGCATGCATGCAGTGGAATGAGAAACAGGGCAGCAAGTCTGTGCTCCAGCAGCAAGTTGCAGAATTTAGAGCTGAAAGACCTCACCTCATCCGAGGGGACTTAAATCCCAGCCTGTGTGCCCAGGTGGACCATGAGGTGCCCAAAAAGCTTTGGAGGGAAGATGCCACATCCTCTCCTCCTGCTCCAGCCTATTCTACACTGCTTCGCTTTCCTTACAATTCCACATTTTCAGCACAATAAGCCAAGTCTCCCCCGGAGACTTAAACCCCAGAGGAATGGTCTAAGCTGGCCAAACAAACAAACAACAACAAAAAACAACAACAACAAAAAACCTCCCCAAAGCAACATCAACTCAGCCTTAGAAAATGCAGAGCCCTAAAAGAATAAGACAGAAATAAACAGCAAATAATCCAAATGCTGGCAAGGCTGGGTCACTCCCCTACTACAGTAACTCTGACAATCGCCGTGACTTCAGCAAAAAAATAAAAATTCCCAGTGATGATATTTACCAGGAGGCAGCAAACACTTCCCAGAGCAGGGCAAGGGGAGGCAGCACCTGGCTGGGGAAGGGGCATCCACAAGCCCCCATCCCCAGGCCCTGCCACCGGCTCGTTTCCGCCGCACAGAACCACAGGCAAAGCGTGTTTTTAAACACCTCCCACGCGTTTTCTCTGCCGAGACTGCTCAGCCAGTCTCCTCCATTTTTTTTATTTTCCTTGCCATGCCACCTGACGAGCTTTTCCAGGTAAGGCACATCACAGACTGGCAATAAGATGCTAAGGAGGTAGAGCGTGGTTCAGAAGGTGTTTGAGGGTGGAAGAGACCCCTGGAAGTCTCCAGTCCCACTCCTTGCTCCACCTTTAAAAAGTAATCAGGGCAATACCTCACCGAGCCAGACATCTTCCCCCAAAAAAAGATTTATAAGAAGTTGAGGCTCCCATCCTTAGGATCAGCACTTACAGGGCTCACTTAAACCAGCAGGATTCACCAAGTTCCCCATATTACGCTAAAGCAAGATTTGAACCAAGCTGGAATTTTTAAGGTAACTCCACACAGTGAGACAAACCTGCATAGAACATCTTCAAACCTTCCTCTATCCCCACACCTGATACCTTCACTAACAGTTTAGAGGATACCTGACAGCATCACAACCCTCAAGGTGAACTGAGCCCGCTGAGCCTCCAGCAGGTATTTCAGGTTTCACGCGGTGCCGGATCCATTTCAGAAAGTGAACGAGCTCAGGAAACAAAGGACTGGCTCAGATCAGTTTCTATTTTTAATTTTTTCCACACTGAGGTTGTTTATCAGCTCTCCCCGGGTGTAGCAGGGACCAGAGCTGCTCCTTGGTGGAGATGCCAGCGGCCAAGCTGTGGGACCAGGAGAGCATCACCACAACCACGCCAACCCATCCTCCAAGTCCCACCTGCGCTGCCTCCCATCTCCAAAACCTCCTCAAACCCCACTGGGCTGCTCTGCTGCCCCGTCCCAACCCTTCCAATCCCTGGTCACGCACCGTCCACCGGCCTGCTCCACCTCTGTGGCACCAAACGCTGCGGCCACGGGGCCAAATCCTGGGAAGAGCCGGCGCTGGCCCCGAACTGGCCGTAGGGCGAGCGCAGGAAGGTGAGCCGGGGGTAGCAGAAGGACGCCGGCTCCATCAGGACAGAGAAGAGAGGAGAGCCAGGTACGAAGCAAACCGCGTCTCCCTTCGCCTCCTGCAGCGCGTACTGTTGGGACATGCAGTCTCAGAGCCTTCTCCCAGAGAAGTTCCTTTTTCCCCAAAGGATTTAGTGGGGGAAAAAAAAAAAAAAAAAAAAAAAAAAAAAAAATAAAAGAAACCCCAAAGGCGCCGGAGCAGCCCCGCTGCTGCTGTCAGAGCCCAGCAGAGCACACTGGCAAGGCAGCGTCTCCAGCCTGTATTTAAACGCCCCTCTCAGAAAGCAGAGATGCAGCACAGGAAGAGACAAATTCCAGCTCTGCGTCGGGCTGATAAGCCAGGTTTATAATATTCAAGAAGTATTGGCATTACTACAGTTCCTCCCCCCCCACCACTACCACCTCCTCCCACAACGAATATCTTGTGCAGGAGCTTGTTGTGCACAATAAGCAAAAAAAAAAAAAAAAAAAAAAAAAAAAAAAGCCCAATCCCTAAAAAAAAAGAAAAATCAGCCTGTTCCGGTGGGAACAGCCAACACGTTGAATAAAACAAACACACGCGTGTTAAACCCTGGGGACGCAATTAGGCTCGGAGCAGGGGGAAGAGGCGTTTAACTCCTGGAAAAGGAGATGGCAGCGGGCGAGAGGAAAAGGAGAATAAACCTGGTGCCTCACACCGTGTCCTGTGGGGTGGCTTGTCTCAGGGGGTGAGCCCAGGTGGGCACTGCAGGGTGCCAGCACCTGCCCCAGCAGCAGGAGGGGAGGAAGGTCACCTCATCCTCCTGCCAAGCTGCCCTGTCCTCCTAATTTCCACTCCTGAGCCCCTCTCAGCAGGTAACACTCCTGAGCCCCTCCTAATTTCCACTCCTGAGCCCCTCTCAGCAGGTAACACCCAGCAACAACTCCACCTCCGCTGCTCTCCCAGCTGAACGCCTTGAGACAAAGGTTGCCCAGTTCTCAGCGTTGACCAGCTGAGATCTTCGCTCCACCAGCTTCAAATCTTAGTTTTCCCCACCACAGCCCCCATTCAGCACTGCTGGCACCCATCCCACCACGGCACAGCTGCCACAGCCCCACCAGCCTTTCTCCTGCCACCTCCATCGGCTCCTTCAAACCTGGGCAACCCCAAAGGACAAGTGGGGAGGAAAAGTCATCACCCAACACCAGTATAAAGTGTAACCCACTCCAATGCCTTGGTTTTCATGGTTTTCTCCCCATGTTCTTGTACCTTCTCAGCAAATCTCTGAGGATTGACGCTACTCTTGCTCTGTTCCCTACCCAAATCTCATCAGATTCCCTACCCAAGCTCATCAGAGCTCACAGAACTTCCTTCAGCAGCAGAGGCAAGAGTGAAGCCCTCAGTCCTGCTGGTTTTAATTGGGAGTCAGAGCCAGGGATGAATTTAGAAAGAGGGAGTAGAAGAACCCGTGGAGCTACGAGTGACAGCAAAGCCCTTTGATGGCACAGCCAGCACTGACAGATGCAGGAGCCCTCAGTGCTGTGCCAGCGTGTCACCATGCTCTGCAGAGAGCCTATGTGGACAGCTCAGCCCAGAGCAGAGTTAGGAAGTTGTACTTCCAGTAAAAAAGAGGAAAAAAACCCAAAAAAACGAGATTTTCAGCATCGCCAGGTCGCAGCGCAAACAGCTGAAGGAGCTGCTCTGCAAACTGCACAATCGCACAACACCGCTCAGACTCAAGTAAGGATGAACTTTGCATATTTAGAGGGTAGATAACAGCTCCACATGATGATGATGAGTTGTTAAAAGTGTCCCGAGCTTTGTTTACTCCCAGGGCAATCCTACACAAGGAACCAGGACTTCTCCAGAAGTGGGTTTGCGTTAGGAGGAGGAAACTCAAGTGCCACCCAGCCGACTGCAACAGAAAGGTTCTGGGAACCCTGTGGCTTCCCAGAGACACCCAAATCACAGCACAGTATTAGAATTACTAAAAAAAAAACCCAAAAAAGCAGCTTTCCCCAGTTAATGTGATTTAACACCCGTCCTTAAGCATCAAGTACCCATGCAGAGCATCAGTGCAGTTCTGCCAGGACAAAATTGAAGGTTTTAGTCTGATACAGGCAAATAAACCAGCACCAGGTGAAGCTGGGTAATTCCGGACTAAAATCCAACTTTGCAACTAAAACTTGACCTTGAGCCTAACTCTTACCTCAGATGCCTCCTGCAAGAAAGATCAAACCAAACAAATTGAACAGCACCAGGCTAAGTCTGATAATTCTGGATTAAATTCCAACTCTGAAGCTAAAATCTGACCCTGACTCTTACCTCAGCTCCCTTCTGCTGAAATACCCAACTTCTCACTGACACTTTCCTTTAAGCCAGCGCAGAAAGCTTCCCTTGCGGATCCTTTCCCTTTGAAACCCAAGACAACTTTGTTTTCACACTGACTCAACACAAAAATAAAGCTTGTTTTAATAAATGTTTACAGCCTCAAATGATTTACTACAGCTTTACTAGAAGTCAAGCCACTCTGAGCTTACACACAGATATCTTATGCCACCGGGTGGGTCAAGCGAGGGCTCCAGTTAAAACCCCAACCCTTCTTTTTATCTGCATTTATTTAAACAAGCTGAAGCATTCAAATTGCCAAGGAACAACAGGAGAGCCGGAGGGGAACTTCCTCTGCGGTCCATCATTCTTACGGAGCACCAACTGTACAAAAGCCACAGATATTTCAAAACTGGAGGGCTCTGGCTGAGATGGATTAGCCAACAAATCCCGATTATAGCCGGGAAGCGGCGACGCGCGGCTCGCGGGGGGGTAGCAATGACTGAGGTTGCTGTGCAGACAGGACTCAAAGTGTTGCCTCGCTGTTCCAGCCTCCCAAAAAACCCCAAAAAAGCAGCCACAAACCCAACAAGAGTAACCCAGGTGAAGCACAGCTGGATTTACTCAATCCTGGGTCAAGCGGTTTATTCCATGCTCCAGCACTTGAGGGGCAGGAATTTGGCAGAGGTGAACAAGGCTGTGCTCACACCTAGAGACAATCCAGGAGAAACCCTGCAAGCACTGAAACAACTCGGGGGAAAGGAGAAAATTTCCCTTGGATTCTCCACGTGCAAATCTGCACAGAGAAGCTGTGGCTGCTCCTGGATCCCTGGAAGTGTCCAAGGCCAGGCTGGACAGGGCTTGGAGCAATCTGGGACAGTGGAAGGTGTCCCAGGGGTGGGGTGACATGGACTTTAAGGTCTTTCCAACCCAAACCTTCCATGATTTTTCTATTCCTGCAGGACAGCCCGCGGCACCGCCGGGTCTCGAGAATGACAACACGGACATGCAAAAGCAGCAGAGCCGAGCTCTAAGGCAGAACATCAGCTCTAAATGAAAACTTGTCCATTCAACCGGAGCGGGGAAAGCTCCGGAGGCACAAACCCACCCCGAGCACCGATCCTCACGAGAGGTCCGGGGACAGCACGGGTGACAAAGCTGCTGTGCCACCTACAGTCACTTCTGGTCCAACACAGAAGTCCCTGCAGCAGCCCCGGTCCCTGTCACTTCAGCCAGTGTCACCCAGCGCTGCCGCGGCCATGCCGGCGAAGGAAGCGCTTCCTCTGCAAGGCAGCGGGGAGACACCGCACAAAACAACTTCGGAAGTTCACCCCAAGCCAGAAAGCGAGTTCCCGAGTGCATGTAAACCCCTCCTGCCCCTCCCCGCGTTTCAAATAAACTCCTTGCTGGGGGTCTTTCCCCGCACGCACAGCTGCCCCTGCTCTTCACGGTAAAGTTTCACTTTTTCTGCTTCCCCCCCCCGCCCCGTCCTTTTTATTGCGGTTTTTACACCAACACGAAGTCAGGCAAGCTCATCCGCTCAGCAGAGCCGAGCACCACACCGTGCCCTCCGCCCCGTGCTGGGTGCAAACAAGTAGAAGTAAAATTGGGGCACAAAACGCCCCCAGAAGAGCCAGACCCCAAACTTCCATCGCTCCTTTTCCCCCGGTCCTCCTGTCCCACCGCATCCCCGGGGCTGGAACATCCCGCTCTGCCCAAGCCGCTCAACTTTGGGGGTGTCACCAACAGGAAAAAAAAAACATAATAAATTAAAAAAAAAAAAATAAAACCCAACCAAACCTTCCAGCAGCGATGCAAAGGTGAGATTTTCCTCCCCCCGGTCCCAAGAGGGAAAAGCAGGACACATCCCCCTCCAAGCCCACCGCATCGCGCCGCGACCCCTGCGCTGCTGCCACAAGCCAAAGCCGGGGTGGCGAGCGGGGAGGCGGGCACGGGGACACCCCGGTCGCCCCGAGCCCCCCGCCAGAGCGCTGTCGCTCACCGCAGGGCTGGAGGTGGAAGAGCCGCCGGGCTGCCATGGCCGCGCCGCTCATCCCGTCCGCACCATCGCCGCGCCTGCCGCCGACAGGGGAGTGGTGGTGGTGGTGGTGGTGGGGGGGGGGGGAAGAGTTCTTTATTTATTTTCCCCCGCCGAAAATAAATAAATAACTTAAAAAAAAAAAAAAAAAAAAAAAAAAGAGAGAGAGAGAGAGATACAAGTGGGTTTTCACCCCCCCTCCCCTCCCCCGCGCACACGCGCCAATTAAAAAAATAATTAAATAAAATAGTAATAATAAAAAAAAAAAAAAGCAAAGCTGGAGAAAGTCCCGAGTGAGGAGCGCGGCTGGAAGGGGAAGGGACAGGCGGTGTCGCACCCCGCCGGGTCCTAAAGCCCGCCCGCAGCCCCGGCGGGGACAGCGACACCGCAAAGTCAGCTCCTTCCCCGCAGAACCCCCCTCGGGGAGCCTGTAGGGGAGTGGGCATTTCTATAGAATGTATTGCGTTGGAAGGGACCTCGAGGAGCATCCAGTTCCAGCCCCTGCCATGGCAGGGACACCTTCCACCATCCCGGGTGGCTCCAAGCCCCAATGTCCAACCTGGCCTTGGGCACTGCCAGGGATCCAGGGCCAGCCACGGCTGCTCTGGGCACCCTGTGCCAGGGCCTGCCCACCCTCTTTCTTACTGAAAAAATCCTTCCTAATACTAATTCATATCTAAATGGACATGTGTCCTCCAGGTTAAAACCACCCCTCCTTGTTCCAGCTCAACAGGCCTGGGATTGAGGCTCTTCCCTTCAATGAAAAATTAAAATCTGTATTCACTTTTTCCTGGGATGCAGGCTGCTGGAAGCATGAGCAGGGGAGATGATGTTCATAACTTCAGAGCAGGGGAAAAAGCACAGCACTGACAAAGCCTGCTTCTGCCATCAGGTGTGCTCATGGACACCATGGGGTGCCATCATCCAGACTGGTTTTCTCTGCCACTTCAAAACTCCTCTGAAATAAGCTGGCACAGGCACTTTTGGGTCAAAACCAACCAGCTGGGGGTCAAAATAAATCCCTGGGGTACAGCACAGCGAGGGAGCTTGGCGTTTTTTTACCAAACCAAGCAGCAACAAAAAAAGTTTGAAAAGCAGGTGCAGAAAAAAGCAACCTGCAGCTTTTGCTGTAGGAAAAAACAGGCACATTTAAGTTCTCATACCATAAAGATTGGACTAGGACTGTTTTGTTTCTCTGTTTCCTAATTTTTCTTTCCTCCAGAAGGGTCTCAGCTGATCCAGCTACAGCAATTTGGGAATCCTGGAATGGTTTGGGTTGGAAGGGTACTTAAAGACCATCCAGTCCCACTCCACCTCACATGGGCAGGGACAGGGACACCTTCCTCTAGCCCAGGTTGTTCCAAGCCCCATCCAACCTGGCCTTGGACATTTCCAGGGATCCAGGGGCAGCTGCAAAATTTGGATATTTGGAAATGAGGGGTTAAGAAGTTTTAAAGAAATCTTATTGACATCTTGGCTTTTGATTGCTACAGATCTTGGTGTAGAGGCAGCATATCCTGAGTGAACCTTCACTATCCTCTAAATCAACAAACCACATCCAGGAGAAAAAAATCCCAAATCACCCAGGAAAGCATTTGACGTCATTTGAACTGAGGTGGGAAACTCCCTGTCAAAAGTTGAAGGTTAAAGCTTTTACTCCAACATTATTCTCATACTAAATCCAAAACACAACACTTTACCAGTTCCCAAGGAAGGAAAAAAATCAATTCTATCCCAGCTAAAACAAGGACGTCACCAAAAAGAGAAAGCAAAGTGGGGGGATTTGGTTTTAATCCAGTTACATTGGCTTGGAAGATGCATTTATTGAGGGAGTGAATCCTTGTTTGAGTGGCTTAAAGTGGACATGTGGAATACAACATTTAACTCCGTGCCCACGCTGAGCACGTGGCAGCTGCAGCAGGTGAGTGGGAGCCCAGTGTCACCTTGCCAGCTCCTCCTGGAAGAGGATAACCAGGAAGGACTATGGAATACATGACAGCATGCAGGGACAACTTCTCAGGGCCAGGAAGTCTCTTCCAGGAGTTTTGAGATCCCTTCCATCCTATGGGCTCACAGCTCATGGTAGAAAACTTGGCCCTGTATTAACTCCCTTTTAATACATCAAACCATATATCCCCATAATGATAAATTATCATTACAGCAGTGCCTGTCCCATGCTAGAAATCTTAGCCCCCCACCAGTAACATTTTCTGGAGGATATCAGCTTATCTGACAGGATGCCAGGCACCAGAGGGGACATCAGATACTTCAGTGTCTGGCGCTCTCCGGTCTATCCCAGCGTCTCCAGACCTGATCTTTGCAGACATTCTCCACTGTCACAGCCAAGCACAGTCACCCAGGGGCAGCTGGATCCAAGGAGCAGCAGTTACACCCTTCCCCGAGCCCATCAGCTGCTGAGGAGCCTCATCCCAACATTCCCCTCCAGCAGGTTCTTAACTTTATGCACAAAGCCAACCTCCCTCCCAGGCAGAAGTTCATTTTCCTCTCTTACTGACTGACTGGTTGGCATTAAGCAGCTCTTTGTAGCCAGGCTGGTTTGTGGCTGGAAACCAGCGGGAAGTGGATTTTTGCTTCACAACCAGATCATACAGGACCTGCTTGCCTGGTCCAGCAGGATCAGTCAAGTATCCCAGCAGAAGATACTTGGGTTCCCTCCAAGCCAGGGACAGATGCCAGGTGTATTTGCTTTTTAGCAGGATGCTTTTCCAAGACTCTGATTTTTTTTTTTTTTTTTTTTCCCCTTCTCCTTTCTGGTGGCCTCACATTGGAGGCTGCAAGAGCCTGGACACAGAAAGTAACACTAGGTGGACCCAAGCATTGCAGAGAAACCCTTATCCCATCCTCATGAAGCAGCACTGGGATTCCCAAGCTGTGACAGAGCCAAGACTTGAAACAAAAGCAAAGAAGTTGCTTAGGGGATCCGAATTAAAAACTTAGGTACCACCATACCTGAAGTCTGGGTTGATTTATTTTGTTTGCACCATGAACTCCTTGAAGCCCACCCTACCTCCTGCTGCTTTGACTGCAGCTCAAGGGAAACCTGAGTCCTCTTCCCAGCCCCTGCTGCACATCCTGTTCGTGCCATCACCTGCAGGACACTGCAACAAAAAAGCACAGCAGAGGGAGCAGCGACCTGCTGGGAACTCCCAGGTAATTCCTGCCTTGGAGTCCTTGTCACTGGGGATGGGGTTTAAGTGTTTATCCCACCACTGTTCCCTTCAGCCCTCTCTGGCTTCAGCCCTGGAGCTGAATCCCACAAGAGCAGCTCTGGGGATCCCATTTCAGGACACACATCTCAGGCTGCTCTCAGGAGACCCAGGCTGCTTGGAGGCACCAGGTTTGCTTTCAGGAATCAAGGAAATTAAGTTTAGAGGCCAAGGGAGCCAGTGACCTGCAGTTTGAGCTGGTTTTGAGACTCTGAGGTGAGTTTAGCAACTGCCATCTCCTATTTGGTGCCTTTTCAGCTCACAAAGGCACAAATAAATACTACACTGAAGAGCATCAGCTCACCCAGGTGAAAGGGAGCACATCAAGTCCTCTTTTAAGAGTCAAATATTTTGAGGTTGCCCCCACCTGAGAAACTCGTCCAAATAAGAGAGAGAAGACCATGAAATTCCCAAAATAACTCCAGGAAAAGGCACAACAGTCCCTTCAGCACAAGGGGGATTAAGGAGAGTTTAGGAGGCAGCTGCACAAGGAGCAGACCCAGAAATCTGAAGCTTTAAGAAAAAGGCAATATTCTGCAGCTCCTTGCTTATGCTCCCAACCAGAAGGTGAAGAAAAAAGAAAAGAAAAAATCGGTTATATTTGATGAAAACATACATAAACACTCATTCCTTTGTCTCCCTCCTGTACAATCTTTTTCCCTAGCAAGGGAAGGAGCCCAGTGAGGGCCAGAGCTGGTGCTCAACCAAGAGCTGCTGGGAAGGTCAGGCTCCTTCAGCTGCAGATTGCACCCAGATGGTGATTTCCTCCTGGCAGTGGCAGGAGCTGGGGAAGGCAGCCAGGCTCCAGCAGGCTGTGCCAGAGCTGGAGGCAGAAACTCCCTGGCCAAAGCCATGCCAACATGCAGATCTTATTAGGCCAGACCCTGCAGCCAGCTCGTGCTGCCCCGGCTAGAACGGGGAGATGAGAGCAGGACTGAGAGCTCAGACATCACCACTGTGGCCACTGCACAGGCTTTGCCCTGAGCACAGCCCCTTCTCCTGCCCTAAAACATTCATTTGTAAAGACCTCCCACCTCCAGGAGGTGTTTAAGGAGACAAAAAGGGAGCAGCTCCCACCCAACTGTCCCCTCCCTGGAAAGGAGCCACAGGAGGGAAGTGCAGCTGGGAGTGGATCATGGAATGGTTTGGGCTGGAAAGGACCTTAAAGCCCATCCAGTCCCACCTCTATCCATGGCAGGGACACCTTCCACTAGCCCAGGGTGCTCCAAGCCCTGTCCAGTCTGGCGTTGGGCACTCCCAGGGATCCAGGGGCAGCCACAACTTCTCTGGGCACCCTGTGCCAGGGCCTGCCCACCCTCCCAGGGAACAATTCCTTTCCAATATCCCATCTAACCCTGCCCTCTGGCAGTGGGAGCCATTCCCTGTGTCCTGTTCCTCCATTCCTTGTCCCCAGTCCCTCTCCAGCTCTCCTGGAGCCCCTTTAGGCCCTGCAAGGGGCTCTGAGCTCCCCCTGGAGCCTTCCTTTCTCCAGGTGAGCACCCCCAGCTCTCCCAGCCCGGTCCCAGAGCAGAGGGGCTCCAGCCCTGGAGCAGCTCCGTGGCCTCCTCTGGACTGGCTCCAGCAGCTCCAGGTCCTTCTGATGCTGGGGGAGAGAGGAGCAACAGCACATGGACATGGTTGCTCTTACAGCCACAGTCTGTCCTCAGGCTCCTGAGCACAGCCAGTCCATCCCAGGGCAAAATTTGGACCAGAAATTGTGGTCAATTTTGGCAGAGAGGAAAAAGTTATTTCCTAAGGAGTGTGGGATTGAAATCCACCTCCCAAGCAGCAGCTAAAGCTCTACTCTGGCCCTTCAGTACCTGGGTGTCAGTTTTGCCTCCTGCAGCAATCAGAGATCTCTCCATGGAGCCCGTCAGAGCACATCCCCATTTCATGGCTGGGTAACAGCAGGATTCAGGTCTCTGTGTCACACAGGGGCTGTCACACACATGCCTGGACCCTGCAGGAGAGCCCAGGCTGCCTCTCCCTGCTGCCAGAGACCCAACACATCCTTACAGGACACAGCAAGCCCTGGTAGAATGTGGAACATCCTGAGTTGGAAAGGACCCACAGGATCATCCAGTCCAGCTCCTGGCCCTGCACAGACACCCCAACAATCCCACCCTGTCCCTGGCAGCGCTGTCCAAACTCTCCTGGAGCTCTGGCAGCCTCGGGGCTGTGCCCATTCCCTGGGGAGCCTGGGCAGTGCCCAGCACCCTCTGGATAAGGAACGTTTCCCTGATTTCCAACCTAAACCTGCCCTGACCCAGCTCCAGCCATTCCCCGCGTGCTGTCCCAGTCCCAGAGCAGAGATCAGAGCCGTCCCTCCTCTCCAGCACAGCGGGATTGCTGAGGCTCAGCTGTGCTACTGGAGCCTCTGAAGAAGAGGGGACATTCAGCAGAAGATGGTTTTCCACTGCTCTGGTTTCTTTGTGGGTAAAATCTTGGGAAAATCCTCCCCTTAAAATGATGTTACAGCTACACAAAGAGTCCTGCTGCCTAATGACTACATCTTGGGCAGAGATAAACACAATAGATTTGCACAGAGCCACAGCTGAATAGCTGACTTCAGCCTTAGTTTAGCCTCAGAGCATTAAGAGATTGTTGATTCCAGTAGAGAACACACTTGCCAACCTTTTTTTGTGTGTGTGTAAGAGCACAATTTAAAGGAAAAAGCCCTCAGTGACTCGAGGCACTGGCAACCTCGGCCCCTCTCGGGCAGTCAGCAGCGACTCAATGTGAATATTTTCACTGCTGCTGGAGGCAACGTGCTGGTGATAAGGAATTCAGCATGGTGTTTATTTATTTTCAGAACTCTAATGGATTTAGTAATAAATTCTGCTCCTTGCCCAAGACTCAGCTGAACATGTCCTGAAGCCCCAAGCACAGAGCAGCAGCTCCAGATGATGTCATGTAAGAGCGCAATAAAGAATTACACAACGAAAGCAGCAGATAAAAAACAGGGACAATCAGCAGCTTCCCAAGATGTAATGAGGAATAACCTTAAATCCCAGCTATGCAGAGCCCCTTGACTAATTAATCCAGTTAAATCACACATATCCACAGGCATAAATATTTACCTGAAACCTTCATGATGAGGAAGAGGAGGGCACCAGGCAGCAGTGCAGCTTCACACCAGGCAAAAACACACAGGAAGCAGCAGAAACAAAAACAAGCCCAATGAAGATCATTTTCCAGGCAAAAAAAAGCAGATTTTAACTGACTCAGCAGCAGGTTCACGAGGACTTGCAGCACAGAGAAGTCGTGAGCAACTGGAACAGCTTCCGGACAAGCTAAAACTCCCACTTTTAACACAAAAATGGATCAGATTCTGGGATGTGGTTGTGAACATTCTTCACACTTGGGCATGGTGACTTTCATCTCACTGAGCACATACAATTGCTGGCAGCAAACTCATAAAAAGAGAAAAGAAAAAAAAAAAAAAAATAAAAGCCCCTCAAGTTCCACAAGCAGCTTCAAAGCCCAAGGGGGTTTTCCTCGCTGCTAAAGGGGATTCAGAGTTCATTGTGCTCATGGAACTCAAGTTGGGCTGCAGGAAGAACCTCCTGCTTCTCTCTCCTTGAGCTGCCACCCTCCCCCAGCAGTGGGACAGAGGGGATGAGTGGCAGGGATGCATAGAGCACCACAATAAAGCCATTACAGCTTCCACACAACAGCCTGGACCAGGATGGGATGTTTGGTGAGAGGATGTGGCAGAAGAGGCATTTCAAGGGATGTGTCAGGCACAGGTACCAGCGAAGGGCTGAGCAGGAGAAGTGCAGCAGCCCCGACAGGTCCTTGTGGAGAAGGAGAATTCACCGTGTCCCCCACGGGGTCACCAAGAGAACAGAGTCCCCACAGAGCCAGAGCGTCGGGTTTGAGAGCCCATCCCTCCAAACCAACAGCAATTTAAAGGAGTTTTTTACTCTGAAATGAGTAAAGCAACAACTAATAAAAACCAGTGCAGCAGCACAACCCAACAGTGGGGCTGAGTTACTCTCCCTACTGCCACGTTAACCAGAACCCAGCTCTTTTAATGCTAACAGCCCAGCACACGTTCTTCAAATTAATTTGGATCAGCAGCATTCTCACCACCTGGAGAAGGGGATAAATGAAGCCCTCAGTGCCTTTAGGAAGCAGCTCAGTATTTTTATAATGATATTTTTTGCATTAAATGCCACAGACTATTGATGGCAGCACGGATTTAGTGACTCCCTCTGAACAGTGACAAAGGAAAGAGTCTGAAAGCAGAGGGGTTTTTTCCCCCAGCCAAACACTTCCCTTTTCCATGGGAGGGAAGAAAGAATAACCAGCCATTCCTGAGGTAGAGTATTTCCAGCCAAAAGGGACCTACAGTGATCATCTAGTCCAGCTGAGAGATTAAATCTGCCTTCTGCAACCCTTTCTGGACAGGAAAAACTGTCCCAGAGGGATCTGGAGGTTTGTGGCTTCCTTTTCAGTCTTTGCAAGGCAGAAAATGAAACTTTGAAGCATTTGATACTCAAAGTAAGAAGCCTGAAATCACCTGCAAGTTTACAAAGAAAACCATTCTATGAAAAAATTCCAAGTAGACCATGAGTTTTTGCCATGTTTTACTGCCATGAGGCAGAGGAACAGGAAGGGACCAGTGCAAGGTAATTTTGACTCACTAGCAGGGAAGTTTTCCAACATTAAGCCAGTTAAACACCAGTCTGGTCATCATCTCCTAGATTTTTCTTCCTGCACAAACCAGAAAACCCCAAAGGTTGTCATGTAAAAAACAAAGGGGGGTTTTGATGAGTTCTACTCCGCTTTAATAGAGGAGAGCTGGAAGAAAAACAAGTGATTCTTATCTCTGAATTCAGTGTTTCACTATCAGTCCTGTGCCAGAATATAAAATTATTTCCTTGCTACAGGAAAGATCTCTACATGCAAAGAAATGCAAGACTCCATAATATTTATATTGTATTTATTTTGTAGACAGCCCATCCATACTCCCCTTTCCTCATTCTCCACCTGAGGCTGCAGAACTGTAGGAAACATCTTTTAATCCTGTTGCTGCCTCTTACCCCAGTGAGCAGAAACAACTTTTACACTCCAAAATGACCAAACCCAACCATTATTTGCCACTTTGAGAGCTGCAGTTCAGAGCTGTCCACCACCTGCTAGGCTGCAGCTCCTGTTTCTGCAGAATTCAGCTGCAATTACAGCTCCTGCTCCCTGTCCTTCTTTTCCAGGCTGTATTTTGGGGTGTCCTGGCTGAAGAGAATGAGCAGACTTCAAAGAGCCACCTACAACAGTTGTGCTGGCACCTTCTCATCCATTGAGATGCTTCTCTCACAGACAGGCTGGCTCCTGGCTGGAAATCCTGAGAAAATAGATAGAAATGACTGGAATTAAAGCAGAGAGTAACTTGAGAGTCATTTCTTTCTCTGGGGATCTCCCACATGCCCTGCCCTTTCACCAGCCTCAAGTCCCAGGATGTGGCAAGAGATTACAGCCAAGGACAGAATAAAACACATCAGGAGTGCAATTCCTTTATCACAACATCCTGTCCTTCCTTTTTTGGGGGTGGTCCACACCCCCAAGAGCTCAACCAGTTTGAAATATCCCCAAGGATGGGTTTGTGGAAGGAGACTCGCTGTGATTTTGGAGCTTTCAGCACCAGAATCACCAAAACAAGGGGTTTTCTGAGGAAGGCAATAAAAGCAGTGGTGTAACACCCGCCACAGAGCAGCTCTGAATGAAACCAAACATTCTTGGTAGCCCAAGGTCTTTGCTGCCTCCCCCATGAAGGAAACAGATGAGAAAAAGAATGCATTTCAAACCCTCTGCAGACCTCCAGTGTGTGAGAAACTCCAGCAGACTGATATGAAGAGAGGCAGCAAGAGTCAGCTCAGACTGGCCTGCAACTCCTGTTCCCACAGGAGAAGGTGTTTACACCCTGATAAGCTGGGCAGCAGTTTGATTTCGGAAATGTTTTCATTTCAGAGTGAGAAACAACTCCTCTCTTTGCAGAATTTGCTTCCCCCAAGACAGCACCAGCCTCAGATGATTTTGTCTCTGAGCACTGAAGCCTGCTGGGAACCAGATAAGCAGCCAAAATTAGGGTCAGAGTTGATGTTATTCCACCAACTAATGCCCGATGCTGTTCAGAGGAGGATCCTTAAGTGACCAAGTTTACTGTCACCCCACACAGCTCTCAGCTTTGGGAAGGAGAGGTCCAAGGATGCCTTTTCCAGAGCAGCCAAAACTGACCTTCTTCCCCTCCCAGGACCAAACACACTGATCCACCTTGCCAAAAACTCCTACAGTTATCAGGGAATCGTGGTTTGGGTTGGAAGGGATGGTAAAGCTCATCCCTCCTACTATCCCAGGTTTCACCAAGTCCCATCCAACCTAGCCTGGAACTTGTGATGTTTTTATCTTTATCCACAAACATGCCAAGCCTTCATTCAGCACCTACAACGTTCTTCCCTAATAAAACATAAAAACATTGAGGTGAGAAGCTGCATTCACATCTACCTCATCTCCTTGTCCATGCAGATCACTTCGGGCTGGTTGAAGACCCCTCCTCTCCCAGCTCATGGGGGACATGAACTCCATCCCTTCAGCTCCTTCTCTGCCCATCACAATGAGGCACCCCCTGAACTGCTGCCAGAAACAGGGCAGCAAACAAATGCAGCATTTGGAAGGAGCAAATCAGGGAGGCTGCTGCCCTGGCACGGTGGTTTTCAGCCTGGAGACACAAAGCAGACACTCTCAAAGCTTTTTAATAGAGAGTTTGCCTGCCATTACAAGTATTTATTGATTAGAGACTAAACACCACAGCAGTTCATTGCCAGCTTCCTTCTGGCTCCTGGACTCCCCTCCAGCTCAGCCAGGCTGTTTTCATGCTTGCTACACCTAAATTCTCACAGTCAGAGTGTTCCCTGCACTCTAAAACGATGCTACAGACACCACTGAGCACCAAAAGTTCATTGTGGTTGTGAGAAATGATACTCACTTTCAAAAATCTAAAAGGTTTATTAAAACCTTATCAAAAATACGGCAGAAGACTGAATAGAGAAAACATTACAGCGCTGGGAGCAGAGGATTTTTTTCCCATCATGTGCTCATCCACACAATGGAGGTTTTGCCTTTTAACCCTTTAGCCCCTCCCAAAGTTCTGTCCATCGACTCGTTTCCTGTCCAAAGTGGTGGAGTTTACTTCCTTAAATCTTGGTTGGAGGTAGGTGCTGCCATAGCAACAATCCCACCCTCCCAAATGTCCCAAACCCAGGCCACCCCTGATAACAACACTAGGGGAGTAAAACACGAGTCCATAAAACTTCTCCTAACATATATACATGATATTTGCCTTTTAAATGTGAGAGTCAACACTCACATCACTCAGCTATCACACCAGGCTGTTTTCATGCTTGCTACACCTGAACTCTCTCAGTCAGAGCGTTCCCTGCGCTCTGAAACGATGCTACAGACACCACTGAGCACCAAAAGTTCACTGTGGTCATGTTGGGTGAGTGATACAAATCCCCCCAGGGCTCCTCTCACCTCCCTGGGATCAGGCATTCATTAGGATGGTGATATTCCATCCTGGCCCACACTGATAAATCAGGTGCTCCTGGTAGTTTTAGCAAGAAATCCTCACTGAGGGTTTGAGCTGAGTTTGTGACCCAGCTTTGTGTGATTTCACCACAAGCAGCTCTCCCCAGACATCACAGCTCTCGTTTCTTTTCCCCAGCAGGAGGGAGAAGGGAATTCTGTCCTATCAGACATAGGCTGGCTCTGTCCCAAGACCAAAACCAATTCAGGCACAGCCTGAGAGAGTTCCAGAAGTGTTTGGACAATGCTCTCAGGCACAGGGTGGGATTCTTGGGCCAGGAGTTGGACTTTGATGATCCTTGTGGGCCCTTTCCAGCTCAGAATATTCTACAATTCAATTATTTAAATTCTGCCCTGAGCAAGGTGAGATCTGACAGCTCTAAAGAACTCCAAAGTCTTATCCCTTCCATCCTGCAGCTCAGGAAAGTCTGGCCCAATTTGTGGTTGATTCCAGCCCATGTCCAGCTCATCCCTGCCCGGATCTGGTGTGGGTTGGGACACCAGGCTGCATCCAGCCTCTCTCATTAAAACAGTTGAAATCACTGAGTGGCAGTGTCCCCATCACACAAAACACCCTGAGGTGCTGACAGCACCATGCTGGCTGGATTCAAGGTCATTATCTGACTTTCTGAAAGACTAAAACGGCTCACCTGGCACATTTCCTCTGTCGTGATCAGCAACAAGAAATAGAAACTGGGAGGGAAGAGTTGAGCAAGCCCTGTGAAAACCATAAGGAGCAGGATGCAGACAGCTAAAGGCTCAGCCTCTCTCCTTGCAACATCCAGCCAGGGTGCGTGTTCCTGGCCACAATTCCCAAACAAACATCCCATTAAGGTTGTGGTTCCACAGAGAAAGCAAAAGCCTGGAGCAGTGTTGCTGCCAGCCTTTGAACACAGTGGGAGTTACTGGTGATGGGTATGGAGAGGGAAAAAGGGCATCTCAAGAGCCTAAAAACTGCTCCTTCCACTGCTCCATAAATCTGCTCCAGCCCAGAACCCTGGATTGGATAAAAACTACCAACAAATGTCTCTTAAAGAGCTTTTGCAGCTTCCCAGCCTATGGAGAAGCTTCCTAAGGTGTCCTCCAAGTCTGGATTCCAAGTTAGAGGTCTCTGCAGCACATGTGGCCCTCACAGGAGGGCTCACTCATCCTCTGAGGTCATTTCAGCATCTCCAAAGACCCTGCAGCAGGGAGACCTACAGCTCTGTATTGTGTCACCAGAACTGTTACCTTCTGTTCAATTTTTAAGGAAAAAATCCCCATAACATTTCTTTTTTTCCCACCTTTGACCACGCTCTTCAGTCTCCTCCCTTGTGCCCTTGGAGTTTTTTATTATTTCATGATTTGTAAGGCAGAAACTTCTCCCTGCACTCCCACTAACCAAGAGAACCCTAAATCAAAGGGAGATCAGATCAGACAAAGCCCTTCAGAGCTCCAGCAGCACAAACAGGATCAGCTGTGGCCTGGAGCAACACAACCTTCACAGGCTATTTCGGGGAGGTTAAGCAAATTTGGCTCAATAACACAAGTTTATGCCCCTCTCCTCCCTGTAAATCATGACCCATTCACAACGCTGGAGCACAGATTAAAGAAGACAGGGTTGATTAGCACCACACAACTCAAAAGAGGTTAAATAATTATCCAGTCATTATCCCAACAGAATACTTGTGGCTAACATGCACAAAAAAAAAAAAAAATTCCCAAAGTCTGGTGCTTGATGAAGCAACAGCACCTCTGCTCCAAAGAGAGGTGATTTGCAGTGATTTCAACCATCTGGAAGAGTTTTTTCAGGAGGCACAAAGCAGAGCAGCCCAGAAGAACAGAACAGGGAGCTCTGGGGGAAGCAGCTGAGGT
Source organism: Anomalospiza imberbis (assembly GCF_031753505.1). Classification (NCBI taxonomy): domain Eukaryota; kingdom Metazoa; phylum Chordata; class Aves; order Passeriformes; family Viduidae; genus Anomalospiza; species Anomalospiza imberbis. The sequence goes on from NC_089684.1 coordinate 70,801,399, forward strand.
GCTTTGAAGCGGGTGAAGGCTTCCCGTCAGAGGGAGAGATACACAGGCATAATTCCAATAGACCATGCCTGAGAACAGGCTGATGTGGGGTGGGATCAGGGCAGGAAAAGCAAAAATCCCCTCCAGGCTGTACAATTCCTACACTTTCCAGGCAAGACTTCCACCTGCCCTGAGCAGACAGTGCCCTCACGGTGGCATTTCCTTTCCCAGTATGGGATGGGAGTCCTGGGAATGGGATGGGGACACCACAGCTGGGGTCACCAGGCATCCCCCAAGATCCAGGAGACCCCAAAGCCGCCAGAACCCCCCTCTTAGCAATGCTACAATCCTGGAGCAGGGTTTGTTGGCACAGAAAGAGGGGAAAGCATACCTCCTCTAGAGGCATCCCTCAGAGCTGGAAGCTCTCCAGAAGTTCAAGACCAGCATTTTTTGGGTGGGTTCCAAGTGCTTTTCATGAACAGCTCCCAGCCAGTCCAAACTTCTGAGGGCTGGGGATCCCAGCATGGCCAGCTTGGCCTGCTGCCCACGTACCTGAACCAGGGGCATGGAGGAGCTCTAGAGCTAATGCAGAGTACCCCAAAATCCCTCCACCTCCTCCTTCAGCCACCCTGGAGCTCTGCAGGGCAGAAACGTCAGCCCCAGCTGCCCTCCCCACCCCACAGCCTGCACCTGACCCACCGGGACAAAACAGAAAATGAGATGTATTCCCATCACACCAGCCGTGACTTTTCAAGAGCCGGGACAAGCCCTCCACCTGCTCCTTAGGCTCTCCCATCCCAAGGAGAAGCTGAGAAGGACCAGCCGAGCAGATTTCCCAGTCTCCAGCCTCACCACCCCAAAACAGTGCTTGTTGCCACTCCTGCCCTCACCACCTCCCCTGGGAGAGCCTGGCCATGGCCATGGGATACTCCACCCCCTTATCCTAATCCAGAGGTGGTTTTTGCCTTCTCCACCACAGCAGCCCAAGGCTGGGCTGATCTACAGGAGTTTTACAGGGCTGTGATGCACAGATCCTCCAGAAATATCCAGGAAAGGGCCCCCATCCCTGTGCAGGAAGGTCCCCAGCCTCTGGAAGGAGCTCCAAGGGGAACTCAGCAGCTTCCTGGTCAGAGCAGCTGCTTGTGCTGGCAGCCCCACCTGGGGACAACCCCTGCACTCCTTCCCAGCCTGGGGCAATTCCCCACATCCCAGGCCAGCCCCAGGGCCGTGTGTGAGCAGCAGGAACAAAGCTAAAAGGGCACCTGGGAGCATCCCAAAAGCAGCTCATCCTTGCTGCATCTCCTGAGGAGACACCCCAGGGCTTCCCCCAGCTCCCGAGCATCAAAGAAAAAAGGGTTGGGGGAGATTAAGACAAAGGTAAAGCCAAGTTCAAGAAGAGAATAGAACAACAGGAGCAAAACTTACTTCTCTGCATGCCCAGCAAAGCATCTGGATGATTCTTCCTCCTCTTCCCAATGGCCTGTGGCTCCTTCCTTGCTTGGATAACCCCAAAACCCCCAAGCCCATTCCTTTATTGCCCACAGACAGGCGACAGGGCTATCCCTACCAGGAGCATCAGGGAAGAAACCTACAGCTGAGAACTGCAAATTCCCATTAATCTTCCTGACTCATGGGGATGGAGGGGAAAGAAGAAGAATAAGAATAAAAAGAAGTTAGGAAGCGTGCACAAGAAATGCTGTCATTTATCACAAAGCAAGATTGTCTATAAGGCAGATCCCAATTAAGGGTGTCAGTTTGGAGTGTCACAACATTCCCAGCACAAACACATTCTGCTCACATGTAATTCTTGGATATAATCAAGGAGCTGGCAGGGGGAGCAGGCAGCAAGTCCTCAGAGCCTGCTCTCGAGGCTTTGGGCTGAGGTGAGCCCCAGGCAAAAAATAAATGCATCTGCCGCTTTTAAACACAGATATTCCAGAATCATGGAATTAATTGGGTTGGAAGGGACCTTAGAGACCATCCACTGCCACCCAGGGACACCTTCCACCAGCCCAGGTTGCTCCAAGCCCTGTCCAACCTGGCCTTGGACACTTTCAGGGATCCAGGGGCAGCTTCTCTGAGCATCCTGTGTCAGGGCCTCCCCACCCTCACAGTCAAATTTTTTCAAATTTCTGTTCTCTTACAGAAAGACTCTCTATCTATAATAGACTTTAAGGTGCCTAAAAAAGCAATCTGAACAAATTTTACCCAAGTGTTTCCCAGATCCAAAGAAATCCAAGCAGGTGTAGACAGAACAAAGCATTCTGCAGAAAAATCTCCGCAGCTATTTCATCTTCAGTTCAAAATCACTCTCCACATTTTCCCCAGTTTCTGCAGCCTTTAGCCCCAGATCCCAGCACTGAGCTGGCCTTGGAGGAGGTATTTGGGCTTGTGGTGGGGCTGACCCTGACTGGGTGCCAAAGCAGATCTGTCACCGCCCTCCCCAGCTGGACAAGGCAGAAAAAACACAACAAAAGGCTCAAGGTCGAGAGAGGGCAGGCAGAGATCCCTCAGTGGTTAAATCAAGGGAAAACCAGACTCATTTTAGGGCAGTTTGTTTTATTTATTGCCAATCAAATCAGAGCAGGGCAAGGAGAAGTAAACCCAAATCTTAGAAACACCTTCTCCACACCCCTCCTTTCTTCCTGGGCTCAGTTGCGTCCACCTTGGAGCCAGCTGGCATTGCTTCCATGGGCCATGGGGAAAATTCCAGCAGCTTCTCATGGAAGCCACCCTTGTAGCCCTCAACCATCCCAACCCCATCACCCAACCCCAGTGCAGGCCTTTCCCTCTTCTCTTGAGGAGTGAGGGACACCAGGGCCACAGCAGCACCCCTAAAAACAGCCTCACCTCTGGAAGGGTCCTCACCCAGCTGCCCTGGCATTTCACTTCTCCAGATGGAGCCAGTTAAACCACCTGGGTATTTTCCTCTTGGTGTGGTCCTCCAAGGGAAGCCAGAAGGCCCTTGGGCAACCCAAGAGTGGGGCTTTTTTTGTAGTGGTAGGAACCACCACAAAACTCAGCCTGCTCTGCTCCCTCACTTTATTGGTGACAATGGCCATTATCCTGTCACCCTGGGCACGAGGGACCTGCAGGCACAGCTGGGATAAGGACACAGGGACACTGGGCAGGTGGGACCACTGGAACCCCTCCAGGGACCCTCAGGGTTATTAATACCCCCTTCCCTAATAACTGAACCCCAAGAGGAGACTCCATTCCTGGTTTTGGGAGCATTACCTCAGCTATGAGTGACCAGAGCAATGATTTTTACCTTCACACTCCTTATGGAGAGCTTGGAGAGACCACCAGGGAGTCACAGAGCTTGTTTTAGGCAGACAGAAGAGCTGGTAGACATCAATATTTTCATATTAAGGCCACGGACCTACACCTGAGTGCTCCAGGTTCTCCACAGTTTGTGCAGAAGTCAACAAGACACCAGAGGCATTAAACATGGCTTTTTCCTTCCCATCCACTCCCATCAGTGGTGAAAGTAGACTTGTAAATAGTTCAGTCTATCATGCAGCACTGTTTCTTTTCCAAGAGGTTTTCAGGCAAAACAGGGTGGGTGTTAACTTTTTTTAATCCCCTGCTCTGCTTTTGCTAACACTTGGATGGAGAAGACTGTTTATATTTATTCATAGTAAGACAGCACACACACAAACAAACAAAAAAAAAATCCACCACAGATTAATTCTGAAGCTCTCATTGCCAGATTGGTTTTTGGTTGGACTCTAGGTGAGGCTACAAATCACATGCATATAGATTTTTTTTTATCTGAAATCGTGCTGCAGATGTATTTGAAGCTGCCCTGTCCAGCCTTGTGTCACCGCAGGAGGAGTTGCTGGGTGACTCCTACAAGGTTGTTCCTTCTTACAGTGTGGAGGTAAAATAAAAACCAATGATCTTAGTTTTAGTTACAGTTTTAAAGTTACAGTTTTAGTTTTTGAAGCAGCTCATGCTTCAAAACCCCCCCAAAACCCCTCAGAAGGGAAAAGCAAGGTCAAACTCTCAGTGTTGCTCTCCAGGACACCTTTTTCAAGATTCCCCCCAGTTCTTCCACACCAACCTTGTGAGTACAAGGAAAAGCTGCAATGAAACAGGAGTTCAGCAGCCAAAGGCCCTGGTGGGGGGTCACAGGGGGTGTACAGGCAGAGCTGGGTTCCTATACTGAACATTTAAACTCAGAGCTCATTAAATAAGCATCAACCCCACCCCACATCTGCCACTGGAGCTGCTGTGAGAGCTGCTCTCCAAATGCACATTTCATGCTACAAGTGGTGGCCGAGCACTCATCCAAGCAAATAAACTCACACTCTCCTCCAAGACACACAACCCCGCTGCCTCCCCGGATGCAGACTGAAATATCAAACCAGCCTGTCCTTTCAGACTCCTCCAGAAACATGTCACTGGCACATTCCCTCATCTGCAGAGCTGGAGAGACCCAGCGACCCTGGCGTGCTCGTGACATCGGAACGCTCTCCAGCTCCTTTTTATCTGCCTGTGAACTTGGAGGCAAGGTCAGGGTTGCACTCACAGACCTTTTCTCCTCCAAGAACCTCTGCTCTGCTCCAGGCAGTGCCTGCATCACACCTTCCCCCATCCCTGACAGGAGGCAGAGCTCCAGCATCAACATCAGGGTCCAGCAAGCTGCTCATGGGGCATGGAGAAGGCTCCAGGGAGAGCTCACTGCAGCCTTCCAGGACCTAGAGGGGTTCCAGGACAGCTGGAGAGGGACTGGGGACAAGGGCCTGGAATGATAGGACAAGGAGGAGAGGCCTTATATTGAAGGAAGAAAGGTTTAGAAGGGATATTGGGAAGAAATTCTTTCCTGTGAGGGTGGTGAGGCCCTGCACGTGAAGGAGTCCTTTCTGTCCACCCAGGTGGTGAAGACTCTGTGGTCAGTGTCTCCAAGGCAATGCTCGGGGAATTTCCCTGAGGGGGAAGGATTCAGAGGATTCCACACACCAAACTGCTCACGGGGCATGGGATGACAACCACAGTGCTGGAGGAGGCTCCAGGGAGAGCTCACTGCAGCCTTCCAGGACCTAGAGGGGCTCCAGGAGAACTGGAGGGGGACTGGGGACAAGGGCCTGGAATGATAGGACAAGGAGGAGTGGCCTTATATTGAAGGAAGAAAGATTTTAGATGGGATATTGGGAAGAAATCCTTCCCTGTAAGGGTGCTGAGCCCTGGCACAGGGTGCCCAGAGCAGCTGTGGCTGCCCCTGGATCCCTGGCAGTGTCCAAGGCCAGGCTGGACAGGGCTTGGAGCCACCTGGGATAGTGGAGGGTGTCCCTGCCCATGGCAGGGGGTGGCACTGGGTGATTTTTAAGGTCCTTTCCAACCTAAATCATTCCATGGTTCTGTGATAAGATTTGGTTTCTTGCTGCTCTGTGCACAGGGTGATGGATTTGCAGAGCCCTCACCTATTGCATTTTTTTCAGTTGAAAGCAAAGTTTCTCCTATTTCTAAGCAATTGGGGTTTCCTAAGAGCCTGAGCTTTCAACTGCTCTGTTTTCAGGGGCAGGTATTCCTGACAAACACCATCCCAGCTCCTAAAGCAGCTGGAATACATCAAGGGCATCACAGCTAAAAACCCTCACAGGTGAGGTGTTTGCATAGCCAGAAAAGACACCATAAAAATGCCTGTGTATTAAAAAAAAAATCTAGATAAATAAACAATCCACCCCCTACAAGATGGAAACTGGAGAGGTCAAAAGAATCTCTTAGGGAGCAAAATATGGGAAATTCATGACCCACAGAGCACCCTGGAAGAGCTGAACAGGAGGGTTGGGGGGCATTTGGTGATGCAGAGTCAAGATTAAACCACACCAAGCTCAGGTTGAAAGTCAGCTCCACACTTCAGAGGCAGATTTTTAGCTCTGCAGGGAAGTGACAATTTGCTGATGTGTCTGTCAGCACGACAAGAGCTGAAATCCTACTTCCAGCTAATAGCAACTGGAGGAAAAAGCAGAGGGACTCACAGGACTAAAGAACCTCCTCAAAAATAATTAGTGGGAATAAGGAGCACTTGAGATGGGCAAAGCATCCACAGGAGGAATTAATGATGAACCTGGTTCTCAGCTTGGTAGAGCAGCTGAGAAATCCAGTGTTTTCAAAGAGGGCAAGGGATTAACCAAGCTAGCAAGTCATCAGTGTCAGCTGAGGAAAGGGGGTAAAGTCACGGCAGTGAAAACAAAACAAACACAAAATGTGCAATCACAGAATTAATACTCAGACTTTCCTTCCTTCAGGAGAAAGGAGCTGTCACCCACAAATGCACAGTGCTGAGGATGGAATTTCAGGAAATCTCTTTTTCCCCTCTACCCAAGCAGGTTTGCTATAAAAAAACCTCACCCTTTTTGCTTGTTTAAAACCAGCTTGAGCAAGACTGATATCACCCTCACAGAACTTGTATTTATCTTTGTATTTTGCCAATTCTGGCTGCAAACTCTGATCTGCTGAGAAAGGATCCACACATCCTTTCACTACAAAACATCTCTCAGCCTCTGGTACATCATGTACTACTTAATATACCCAGAGAGATGAGGGAGGCAAAAGCTCCAGCTGAAAATTACTCAAGGAACAGTGGTGTTAATAGAAACTTGCCTGGGGGAATTAGTGCTCATCATCCCAACCTTCCTGTGCCTGCCTGGATTGGTCTCCTTCCTGGATATCTGTTTCACACTTGGGCTGCATAACTCCCTGCCAGACCTCCATCTTGTACTATTTTAGGTAATAAATGACTCAAATACCAAAAAGCATCACATTCATTTTTTTTTTGCCAGTAGCCAGAAGTCTCATTTCCTAATAGTTACAGCAGGATTTAATGCACACTTAGTGCTTTTGAGAGATAAAGTGTTATTTAAGTGTCATCATAAAGTACTCATGGAAAAAAGCCAGTTAAAAAAAAATCAAAGGTAATTCAGCAGAGAAAATAATTTAAGTTTTTCATAAAGGATCTCACTTCCAAATGCTTTTCCAGCAGAGGTTCCTTCTGTGGGCTGTTTTCATCCCCTGATCATCAAGACGAGAGTCACACACACATTTAAATAAGATATGGAGGGGAGCACTACTATGGCTTGTCAGAGCTCTTCAGGGAACCTAGATCATCATCATTACCAGAAACAAACCAAAAAATACCTTCAATTGTCAGAAACAAGTATTTATTGCTTCAGAGTTCCCCTCATTCAGGTTCACTGTTTCTCTGCTCTGCATGAACAAAATGACTAAATACAAATCAGCAACTGAATTCTGTTGATGCTGACAGAAATTCAGTGCTCAAAACTTATCTGAAATCTGTGATTTGAAGGTAATGCTTGCACTGTCTGGTCAGCTTTTAGGCACTGAAGAGCATTTACAGTGGACAAGAACTGGTCTCCTCCCCTTCATGTGGAGTCTGTAAGGGAAATACTCAACTCTTCCAGCAGAGGAGTTGAAACCTTTCTAGGTTTTTAGTGGTAACAGCAAAAAAAAAAAAAAAAAAAAACAACTGGAAAACCAACCAGCTTCAAGAGTACAGGATGTTCTGTCAGCCTTGGAAAGTCAGAGCAGATTAAAAAAAAAATTAAAAATAAATCTGACCAACTCCTGCCAGCTATCACCAGCCTCTAATGACAAATGGAAATACAGTGGCTTTGAGGAAATACCATTTTCTTATCTTTTGTCCTGCTGGCTCCTCCATCCCACACTAACAGCAGTCCCTTGAGAGATGGTGATGATGAAAACCAAACCAAAGAGTGGGTTTGTTTTTTGGGGTTTTTTTTTTGTTTGTTTGTTTGTATTTAAAGAAATTCCAGTCCCAAATGTGTGAGGGATACCTGGAGCAGCCATGGCATGGATGTGCTCATTCCTGCCCTTTCTTGGTGCCTTTCCTAACTCACTTTGGAAGCCCTGCAGAAGAAATCTCATTCAGCAGGGAATTAGGGAAGACCAAGCCCTGGGATTTGGGGAAGACCAAGACTTGGGATATGGGGAAGACCAAGACTTGGGATATGGGGAAGACCAGGCCCAGGGATTTGGGGAAGACCAGGCCAGGGATTTGGGGAAGACCAGGCCCAGGGATTTGGGGAAGACCAGGCCCAGGGATTTGGGGAAGACCAAGCCCAGGGATTTGGGGAAGACCAAGACTTGGGATATGGGGAAGACCAAGGTGGTGGAAGTGGCTGCTCCAGCCTGAACCTGTCACACCTGAGCCAGGCATATGCTCCTCCAGCTGTAGGGCTATTTTATAAGAGTGACTGAGCAGAACTGGCAATTTTTCCTTATTAATGCCATTTCTGGTTACCATGGAGCTCAGCTGGGAGTTCAGAGCTGCTCACCCACGCCAGGCACTGAGGAACATTATTACAGGCAAGACCCTTCAAGGACTTTTCAGGAAGATAATTCAGCCCACCCAAAAATGACAATTTAAAGTTTCCAGCAACCAGAGTAACTTGAAGTGACCGCTCGTGGAGTGGAAAGAGGGGGAGGAAGCTGGTGGTCAAATGGGTTCATCCCAGGCTGAATATTAAACATTCACCTGCTTTTTAAGGCTCAGAGAATGAGGAATTTGGACAGTAGAGGAAGGCAAAATAATTAATGGTGCCTTGTACAGGGCCAGGAGTCACTGGGTGATCCTTTTGGGGCCCTTCCAACTCAGAATATTCTGTAGTTCTATGATCAGCCAGCATAATTCAGGAAAAGTTATCCAGAGGTGCTGTTCAGAAAGGATTATTCACAGGGCAGCACCTTTCAGTGAGGCAACAAGAGGGCAGAAACCCTGACAGAGAAGAGAAACCTGAGCAGGGGTTTCTCATGTTCCAACATCAGAGATGTGGCATTAAAAAAGCAGCAAGGGAAGAAGATGAACCCGTGGTGGAGCATCACAATTATTATTTCTTCCTTCTTTCCCATCCAGGATGAAGGATGGCAAGGACCCTCCAGTGCTTGTGGGGCTTTTGGACTGCAGAAACTACAAAAATCCTGCAGCTCTTACACAAATCACAGCCAAACCCGTGAAAAAAAACAAGTCACGGGATGGTTTGGGTTGGAAGGGACCTTGAAGACTGTCTAGTTCCAACCCCCTGCCACGGGCAGGAACACCTCTCACCTGCCTAGGTCACCCCATCCAGCCTGGGCTTGAACACTTCCAGGGATGGGGAGTCCACAACCCCTCAGGGCAACCTGGGCCAGGGCCTCATAGCAAAGAATTTCTCCTCATATCCAATGCAAACCTATTTTCCTTCAGTTAAAGCCATTCCCCCATGTCCTGCCACTCCATGCCATTGTCAAAGTCACTCCCCAGCCCTCTTGGAGGCTGCTAACATCTTGTGGAACCCTTGAAAAACTATCAAAACCCACTGTGAAGCCTCAAGCAACAGACCATGACCTGAGCTGCCAGGCAGGAAAAAAAATCCCATAATTTGATAATGAAATGGATAAAAATAATTATAAATATCAGCAATAAGTGATAATAAATAATAAAATCTATAAAATAAAAAAATTAAAATAATAGTTGGATAAAAATGATTCCATAATTACTTTTGCATCTCTTTTTCTACTCCAAACCACCAAAACTAGGAGGACGCAGCCCTCTTCCAGTGGGCTAATTCACACACAGCACTTGTGCTGGCTGTCCCAGAGCTCACACGCCCCTGCCAGACTGAAAATCACCACTAACCTCTCACAGGAAACATCTCCCTGGCAAAGCACTCACTGGAGTGGGTGAGAGGGACACTCTGAGACTGCTGGTGGCAGAGAGGCCAAGGAGCAAGTCTTGAGAGCCCAGCCACTGGTGCAGCATTGATAAAACCTCATCAAAACGCTGAACTCTGCCAACTCCAGCCTTCCACTGAAAGAGCCACCAGATCAACACCAGGCTTATTCCTTACCATACAGACAGTAGGGGATGAAGTCTTTAAAAAGCTGTTGAATCACACCCATAATTAAAAATAAATCGACTTTTAAGAGGCACACTGCTTTAGAGATACGTATTCCTCATTGTCCTAATTACAGAGTTGGCTGAGGGCAGCCCTTTGGAGGCTGAGCCGGGGCTGCTGTCGTGCTGTTTCAGCAGGGTGGTGTGGCAGAGGAAGTTCTCCAGCAGACAATGTTCTCTCGGGCTCTGATTGTGGAGCTGAGGCAGGGCCACATGGCCCGTGACCCCTGAAAGGCACAGAATGGCTTCCATTTGTCCTTTGTGCTGTTGTGGTGGAGTCGAGAACAACTGGGATGTTTAAATGGGATTTTGTAGGGTCTGGGGAGGTCTGGAGTGTGGCAAGCCTGAATTCCATCTTTCACATCCTTATGGGAGCTCAGCAGGACTTGAGTTATTTTTTAAGACAATTTTTTTTTTTTAAGAGATAACCTTCCTTCCAAGAGTGCATCTCCAGGCAGGGTTATCAAGGCTGCCTGACTCTCCTCAGCTCTGCTTTCAGTTGGTTATAAATTCATCAAGCCCTGGCTGTTCAGGGTAGGAGTTTGCATGCTAGGCTGGGTCTGCCTGGGGCACAGTTCTCTTGGAACATGTGAATCCAACTGCTTCTCAGAAAGCAGCATGGGAATAAACACATTGTTTTGTTCAATTTCTGGTGGCTTTTTCCATTTTTTTTTTCCTTAGAGCCTTGGACCCGTGATTTAGAACAAGGGCTTTAATGAGCGAGGGACAAGCTTTTTGTGTCAAATTTCATTTTTGTCATCGCCAAAAATCCAGGCAGATTATAAGCCTTTTGAGAGGAGGAGAAAAAGCAACTAAATTGCATATGCTCAACAGCCCTTAGAGTTCAGGATTTAAAACTCAAGGGTTTTGGCTTTGCTGAGGAAAATTGGAGGCAGGTATGGGGCAAGCAGGAGGTAACGAACAGGAGGCAGTGAAAAAGTTGAGGAAATGTGCAACAGCAGGGGATACACCAGGAAAATTGGTGACTGGAAGAGACTCAAAACCTAAGTTTGAAGGCAAGAGGGCCAGAGCAAGTTGGGAGACAAAGGGACAACATCAAGACAAAGGTGCCAAGAAGTCCTCCACTGGCTCCAACATAAAGCACTAAATCATGGAATGGTTTGGGTTGGAAGGGACCTTAAAGATCATCTTTTTCATCATGTTTCCAACCTCCTGCCATCATCAGGGACACTTCCCACAAAACCAGGTTTCTCAAGCCCCATCCAGCATTCTGTAGGATGTGTGGGACCTCATTTCACCCTTTCTCCAGCAGTCACAAGAGCCATTTACCAAAGTCTGTTTTGTATGTCCCATTCAGCTCTGGAGAAGCCCTTTGCAGTCAGAGGCTGGAGCTTTGCTGCTGGTTGTTTTAAGGAGCAGGATCTGCCCAGCAGCCCTGCAAACACAACCCTGCTGCTGGGCAGCCCCGACACCAGACAGAGGCACAGAGAAGCACTTTCCCAGTAGCAGGCAGGAATTAGCAAGTTTTTCTGATTTGGGGAGTGAGAGAGCACCAGTCAGTGTTTAATTATTGCCCCATAAAACATCCAGCTTTAGTTCCATTCTTCTGGGCTCCCTAGCACTGCTTTGGTGGCCTTCAACCATCTGGCACCAAGTTGGGTGTTGGGCCTTGTGCTTGAGGGAAAGGGATCCGAAACTGTGGCCTTTGTGAAGCCTTGCCCAATATTTGTCTAACCTTGGATCTGAGGATTATCGAGTTTTCCTTTGTGCTTTGGGACAGGGGTGGGAAAGCATGGGGTACAGGCAAGAGCAGACGGTTCTGCCACCACAGGAGTAAACTGCTCCAGAGATTTCCTGTTGGATTGGGTCCAGAGGAGGCCACCTACTTGATTTGAGGGCTGGATCACCTCTGCTGTGAGGGAAGGCTGAGAGAATTGGGATTGTCCAGCCTGGAGAAAAGAAGGCTTTGGGGTGACCTAACTGTGGCCTTTCGGTACCTGAAGGGGCTCCAAGAAAGAAGGAAAGAGACTTGACAAGGGCCTGGAGTGACAGGAGAAGGGAAAATGGATTCCCCTGTCACAAGGCAGGGTTAGATGGGATATTGGGAAGAAATCCTTCCCTGTGAGGGTGGGGAGGCCCTGGCACAAGGTGCCCAGAGAAGCAAGCTGGAAGTGTTCACCATCCTTGGAAGTGCCCAGGGCCAGGTTGGACAGGGCTTGGAACAACCTGGTCTGTGGGAGGTGTCCCTGCCCATGGCAGGGGGTGCAATGGGATGATCCTTAGGGTCCATTCCAACCCAAACCATTCCACAGTTTCCAGCTCCAGCAAGGGGTTCTACACAGTGCTAAGACTTAAATCAGTTGTGCACCAGCAGGGGGTAGAAAGGTTATAAATACAAATCCCCAGTTAAAATCCTGCCCATCTGATGTCCAGAACCTGCAGATGGAGGTTGCATCTCCAGTTCTAAGATTACAACAACGCCACAGGCACAAGTTTCAAGCACTTGATCACTTGTGGGGTAAAGGCTATAGGAAAAGTCAGAACTCTGATCTCATCCTCTTCCTTCACAGGAGCTTCAGACAGAATCTGGTAACACTCAGCTCATTTCATGCTTCAAATGCGCCCCTGGTAACGTAGCTGCAGGGGCTGGGCTGGAGTATTTGAGAACTTCACCATTTGCTGGTGGAAGCCAAGGGCTCCTGCTTCTAATCAGGGGCAGAGCAGAGCTCTAAAGCTCAGAACCTCCTCAGGACCAAGACTTACACACCACCTCTTTTCCTTCAGTTTATTCACTCTCACTTTTGAGCTGGAAACAAAAGACCTTTGTCAAGTGTTTTGAGGTTTGTTAGAAGTCTAAGCAACTAGAAGTACGCATTATGGAAAAGTTAACTTCAGATCTGACCCCAGAAGCCTTTCCTTCCCCTTTTGTCAGCCCACACTATTAAGAAGGTCAGTTTTATCTGCTTTTGTCTTGTTTTTCTAGCCCCTGCCAGCTTTCCATACACATAAAGTTTTTCATACCTTGTTCAGGGTACAATAAAAGCATATGAGAGCATCTAAAAATGAGGCAGAAATGGATCTATTACATTGCTTTATTCAATTTATGGCTTGCAGGGAAAGGTAATGAGGCCTGAAGAGAAATAGACATAACAGGAGTCTACCCCTAAAAGTTACCCCTCACAGTTCAGTTTCACATTTGCAATTCCACAGCACTTGGTGTCTATTTACTGAGACAAAAAAAAAAAAAACCCAAACTTGTTTACAATAGGATTGGTTTCATAAAAATGAGATTTTTCGGCTCCCCAGCCTGGGTAGAATCCTCATTAGCAATTCCACAGTCCTGCTGTGCTTAAGACAGCTGTACTTTCAGTACCAGGCAGGTTAACAGCCTTTCTCCCAGTCACTGTCAAGCCAAGTGCTTGTTAGTGGTCTCAGTTCTGTCCCAGATATGTCAAACAGCTTCCACTTGCTCTGCCACATCATCCTTACAACAACTGCTGGGCACAGCAAGTCCCTTTAAAAACGGTTCTTGCAGGTTTAAAGGTAACAACGAGACCAGCAGAAAGGTGAAAAGGACACGCTCTGAAGCAGATGATAACAAGGCAGGGAATGTGTCCCATCCGGTTAGGGTGATCCCTGGGCTTTCCAACCAAAACCAAGTTGAGGAACAAGTCAACACCACTCTTGGGGGAGGTCCAACCCTCAGCTCAGCCTGTCCCTGAATTTCCACTTGTCTCTGCCTTGGGCTCATCCCTTTTCTCGCAGCTCTTACACAACCTGGGTGCATCCTGCTTTCCTGGAGCAACAGAAATGCAGCTGTGTCTCCACCAAAACATCCTTTTTCCCTGTAACCCCATTAAATGCACTTACACAGCTGCTTTGCATGCTCCAAGGTCAGGGTGAACAAGTTTCTTAGGGGATTGCATTCTCATTTCACATCAACATCCACATGCTGTGGATCAGTTTTCCTTTTCTGTCACAGAATCCCAAACTGGTTTGCGCTGGAAGGGACCTTAAAACCATCTCGTTCCACCCCCATCCATGGGCAGGGACACCTTCCACCAGCCCAGGTGGCTCCAAGCCCCATCCAAGCTGGCCTTGGGCACATCCAGGGATCGAGGGGCAGCCACAGCTTCTCTGGGCACCCTCTGCCAGGGCCTGCCCACTCTCTCAGGGAAGAATTTTTTTTTTCCTCTTATCTCATCTAAACCTTCTCCCAGCTTGAACCTATTGCCTCTCATCCTGTCACATACCGTCATTCATCAGGAAACGCTCCAGCCAAAAGATAAACTGTACAGAATTAAGGAGTTTGGCAGAGTAGAAATTTAATACAATCACACTCCCTCCAGCAAACATTATCTAACATCACCACAACGCTCTGAACATGGAAAGGGTGACTTCCAACCCTCCCCAATTCCAAGGAACTGGGGAATGGTTTGGGTTGGAAGGGACCTTAAAGATCATCTTTTTCATCATGTTTCCAACCTCCTGCCATCATCAAGGACACTTCCCACTAAAGGGACACTTCCAAGGAACTGGGGAGAGGAGATGAGGTACAAGTGGCTTCATAATCCAAGTTGGACAGTCTGGTATTTGAGACTGGCATTGGATAAACAAGTATTTTCTTGAGAAGAAAGGTTGTGGACTCCCTGTGCCTGGAGGAGGCAGGTTGGATGGGGCTTGAAACAAGCTGGGATAGGGCAAGGTGTCCCTGCCCATGGGAGGGAGTTGGAATGAGATGATCTTTAAGACCCCTTCCAACCCAAACCATCCCATGATTCTATTTATCACTTGTTGGGGTAGAGGCTGTAGGAAAAGTCAAAACTTTATTAATTTAACAAATTTATTATGTAATATATTAATTTAATATAATTTAAGACTTAAATTTACCCCTGGATTCCAAACCCCAGGTGGATCCCTCAGCATCCACTAGGCTGCAAGGAAACTCCTGGTCAGCAGTTCCCCTTTCCTCTTAGCCTTGCACGAGGCTTTGGGATCACCTGCCAGCTCTGGGTTGCTGCAGGAAGGACTCACGTGGCAGCATTACATAAAACCCACCTTCCTCCGGGGGGAACAGCAGCTGGGAACAGCTCCTCCATCCTCATCATGCTGCTTCAAACACCCAGTGCAGAGACCACAGGAGATCTCAGAGTGACAAGATCTGCTGGGGGCTCCATCAACTTTGATTCTTCCAGCTCCTGGAGACACAAATCCAGGGGAACATTTCTGAGGATGAAGCACCTCATCCAGTCACAGCAGCAGCTCGGGAGGACTCTGACATTTGTTTTTATTTCGGTTCCAAGTGAAAGGCATCCCCAGGCTGAGCGAGCTGCCAGCCCCAAGCCCGCAGTGCACACAGAGCAGCCATTCCAGCTCTGCTGCACGGGGCATCCCGTGCTGGCTTGTTACTAAAAACTCATTCCTCAGTTCCCTAGCTGGGGAGAGGCTGCCAGGGGGCTGATGTGGCCTGAACAGCCAAACCCTTGTGTTCAAGGAAAGAAGGGCTCATTTGAAGGGATTCTAAACCAGCAAGAACACAGGGATCCAGACATTAATAAACCAGCAGCCTCCAGTATTAGCCCAAGGATCATTTTGCACAGGCAGACATGAAAAGAGATCAATTTCAAGCATGTTTGTTTTGATGTGTGGAGGCTCTGACTATTCCAGATCCCAACCCAATCCTTTTCTGCCAGTCCATATCACCATCAACACCAGCAGACACAGACATGTTGGTACTAGTGGGACTGGACCAGCAGCAGTGCTCTGGAGCAGAAGGAAACTGCAGCTGAACCCGTGGCTCATGATGGGCAGAAAAAGGAAATTTGGGGACTGTAGCATTAGAGACAAACACTAAAAGGAAAAGCCCAGCACTCACTTCTTTACCTTTAGCTGATTTAGCCAGGTGATTCAGCCACCTAGCTTGGTAAAAACAAAACAAAACTAAAAACAACAACAACAACAAAAAACAAACCTCAAAATAGTCTTAGGAACAGTTTGAACAGACAAGGTCTTGTCCAGCTGTTCCTCAACACGCAAGAAACCACCTCTGACAGACTCACTTTGAACCACCACTGAAAACAGGCAGGTAGATCCAATTTGAGATGCAAACACATCCGTGCCTGCTCCTGTCACAGCAAGGCTGGACCTGGACCAAGGGTACATGATTGACTTCCTAACAGAAAAATAAGCACAAGCAAACCTTAACAGAAAGGGGTTCAAACTTCTTGTTAGGACTAGAACAAAACTTTTGCATAACGCTGTCGAAATCCTAATGAGACATCAGATACAGACACTTCTCCTTGAAATCAGTGTCTGTCACGCCAGAGTCACCACCAGATTAGGAAACAAGGGAGGGCCAGGACAGAGTTGCCACATTAATGAGCCTGACCACATCTAAAGGAATCCAGGAAATCACCCAAGGAGTCCTCTGGTCTGTCTGTGCAGGTGAAAGCCTCCAAAGGCAGCAGGGTAATTGCCTAAAGAAGCTCGTTGTTTTAGTGCTAAAGCAGCAGCTGGTGCATAAAAGTTGTAAGCCTTTCAATTATGAGTAATCTGAGAGCTCATACCGAGCTCCAGCCTGTTTGCTCTAGACTTAAACCTTCTGTTTATCACCTTAAAGTAAGACAAGAATGAGCCTGAGCATCAGCTCACCTCCCTCACAAGCAAGTGCGTCATCTCTCCCACAGCAGAGGGGGAAGAGAGTTATTTTGGGGAAATGCCAATATTTAAATCTATTGAAAGAATGTTCTGAGGTGTGGGATGGCTATTGTTATTCTTGAGGTATCTTGGAGGAGGCCATCAGACACTTCTGACCCAGCAAGCTCCAGAGAAGCAGCCAAAGCTGTGGGTTTGCTCATCACGGATCCTTTCAGTCATGGAATGGTTTGCGTGGAAAGGACCTTAAAGATCATTCCCATTCCAACCCCTGGATGGGCAGGGACACCTTCCATTAGTCCAGGTTCCTCCAAGCCCTGTCCAACCTGGCCTTGGACACTGCCAAGGATCCAGAGGCAGCCACAGCTGCTCTGGGCACCCTGTGCCAGGGCCTGCCCACCCTCACAGGGAACAATCCCTTCCCAATATCCCATCTAACCCTGCCCTCTGGCAGTGGGAAGCCATTCTCCCTTGTCCTCAATCCCTTAAGAACTCATAGAAATTAAAACAAGGCCCAGTAGCATCAGCACCATTCCTTTGTAGATTCACAGCAAATCCCTGAAACTTTGCAATTTAAACCCTTTTTTTGCTGATCTTCTGCTATTTTGGGTTCTGCTTTATCTAGAGCAGGAGGAACTTCTGAAGAGAGAAACTGAGCTCTCCTCATCAGTTCTGCAAGATTTTTAACCTTAAAGCAAGCAGCTGTAAGAGACAATAGAAGTCAAAAATGGAAATGCCAATTCCATCATCATGTGGGGGTTTTTCTCTCTTTCTTTCTGACCAAGTCTAAGCACTGGATCAGGGTCCCAGTGGGACATGGGAGAATCTCCCATCCTTCACTTTTAGGAACCTGGCCTTGCTTTAAAGGCCACATTGGAGCAGAACCAGAGAACCCCCCCAGACCTCCCTTGCACCATAATTTATTTCCTGAATCACATTTAACGGGAGATTCCAATCTCCTTGCCCAAGGAATTAAAGGCACTTTCCCTTCAGTACAGCAGCCACATGGGTAAGGCACAGCCCTGCTCCAGACTCCTCCATCCTGCACAAATTAGGAATAATCACATTGTAAGGAATGCTGCCCATTTCTGCTGCTGAAAGCACCGGTGACTCAGGGCTCAGAGTGGGCCCAAACAACAGGTCCTGAGAAAAACTTAAAATCAGCCTTGGAAATTCACCTGGAGTGACCCCCGTGCAGGCACTTCTGGGTAGAAAAGGGCCAAAGTGATGCTGGTGCTGTGATTTGATCTTTCAAGATGGCCATGGGAAAGATCTCAAAGATTTCTTCCCATTTCTTCTCCCACAACTTCCATGAACATCCCACTCCCAGCCTTTTACCAGCAGCTGGTTCCACAGGGAAGGCAGATATACAGAAATACACATTCCCTTTCAGCCTTGGAGCATAAGATAAAACAGAAGGGTTTGGCAAGGCTTCGGTAGAAATGTTTGTATGAAGAAATAAAATAAATAGATAAATATTATATATATATTAAAAAATCCGCTGCCAAACCCCTCTGGTTTATCTCACTCGTGTATTTGAACCTCTCTCTTCAGAGGGCTACAGACAGTCCCAGCACACACACCCACCCCTTCCATAGCAGATTCCCTGCTTCCAAGCACTCATCTTGGAGCAAATGGCATTTCTGACAGCTGCAGATCACAAGCTTGCCTTTCAGATTTTGTTTCTAAATGCTGTCAAATCAAAGGAAACGCTGCCTTGCCTGCCAGGAGATAGAGATCAGAGGCAGACAATACAAAATCTGTTGGGAGAACTGAGGGGGAAAAAAAAAATCCAGTCCATTTGCAGAGAACATGGCCAAGTCATGAAATAGTTTCTTGGGATTTGAGTTTGTGGTTTGAGTTGCGGGTTTTGTTTGGTTTGGGGTTTTTTGTTTTAGTTGGTTGGGTTTTGATTGGTTTTTGATTTTCTTTTTTTTTTTTTTTTTTTTTTTTTTTTTTTCCTCTAGGAAGCAAATTCTGTTTACAATGGACATTGCAAGACAGGAGATGCCAAGAAGCACTGGTTAGTCTGGCAAAGCACAGAATCAACCATTTGGGTTGGAAAGGACCTTAAACCCCATCTCATCAGACCCCTGCCATGGCAGGGACACCTTCCACTAGCCCAGGTGGCTCCAAGCCCTGTCCAACCTGGCCTTGGGCACTTCCAGGGATCCAGGGGCAGCCACAGCTTCTCTGGGCACCCCGGGGGAAAACTGATACCTTGGGCTTTAAGTTTTTCTGTTCTGCTTTGGTGTGCAGCCTTTAGATTTATATTAAGTGTCACCAGGATCTTTTCACAGGGTGCTGGAGACAAAATAACCCTGTTCTAGCTGGAGACCCAGGGATAATCTCTTCAAACTTCAGGCCCAAAGCATAAACAACATGAGAAGAGGAGGGTGGGCAAGCAAGCAAGGAGGATGAAACTTCATCATTTGAAGCTATTAATTGGACAGGTAACTCCTAATGCAAATGGACTGAAACTTATAAAAATGTGAGAACTCGTGACCAATCCCTCTTTTGCCTCCACCTTGGAGCCATCCGGGCAGAGCCACAACTTGGAGCTCCAAGTGGCTCCAGTACTGCCAGGGTGTGGCCTTTGAAGACCCTCCAATAAATATCAATAAATATCCACTTTATTCCTCTTAACTCCCTCTGGCCTCTGCTCCAGCTCCTTAAGGCATCAGTGCCAGGGTCTCCCCACCTCCGAGGGAACAATTCCTGCCCAATATCCCATCCATCCCTGCCCTCTGGCAGTGGGAAGCCATTCCCTGTGTCCTGTTCCTCCATGCCTTGTCCCCAGTCCCTCTCCAGCTCTCCTGGAGCCCCTTCAGGCCCTGCAAGGGGCTCTGAGCTCTCCCTGGAGCCCTCTCCTCCCCAGGTGAGCACCCCCAGCTCTCCCAGCCTGGCCCCAGAGCAGAGGGGCTCCAGCCCTGGAGCATTTCCATGGATTCCTCTGGATTTGCTCCAGCAGCTCCACGTCCTCCTGCTGTTGGGGATCCCAGAGCTGGACACAGCGCTCCAGGTTCCTTTGGGAATGGGTGAGCACCACTCAGCAGGGAACACTGACATCAAATAGTGCTGTTTGCCAGCCAAGTACCTGAAGGCAAGGCAGACAGGCTGGCTGCACCCAAGGGGCTCCCTGAAAAGGCTCAACAAGGATCTGAGCAGCTTTCCCTGCCCCATTCCCTGCGTTATCCGAAGCATCTTAGCAGAACATTCACTCTCCTTCTGCTGTCATGACTCTGGTTTTCCCACCAAGAACCCTCCACCTCACCCCAGGGCTTCTAACAAGCGACAGAGATTTCAAACAGAGCCCCCAAACCCCTGATGAAAACCAGACAGGTCTGTCAAAAACAGAGCAACTCCCAAGTTTGCATTTCCCTTTGTGCTGTCTCTTGGTGACCTGCATTTCACAGAGCCCACAGCTGCTGAGTTCAGCAGCACTGACAAGGTAACAGCAGCCCCCGCAAACCCAAAACCATCCAGCTGGGATTCCAGCAGCCTTCCCAGGCAGGAGCAGAGCTGCTCCCTGAGGGTGGGCATGGTCACCCCTGGGAGCATCGTGGCTCCACATCAAAGCTCCCAGACAGCAGCAGAATTGCTGAACACAGACACGAAACACAAAAAGTGTTAACCAAGGCTAGACTGTGGCTTGCTTTCTGTCCTGGAGGCACCCTCAGCTGCTCTCTGGGGCATTGAGTTTAGAGCACTGCAATTGGGAAGCTGGATGCCAGCAGGAATGGGGAGCTGCAGGGCTCCTGGAGCCTCCCTAAAAGATCTTATCACCTGCAGGCGTCAGGGGGGAGGGCTCCCCAGCACTCCAACATCAGCTTGAGTGCCTCTTCCACGTGGGACAGGGACCAAGACCTCCCTCCGGCATCACACAAGACACTTCCAACACCATCAGCAGATTCTATCTGCCCCAGAGCCACCCAAAAGCAGCCAGTCCCCTCCAGGCTGCAGCCATCACACCCCAGCTCCTTCACACTGGAAGGGAGGCGAGGGCAGCTGTGAAATGAGGTGTCTCTGCTGTCACTGTGACCTCACCACGTCCCAGTGGGTGTCAGGTCCCGGTATTTCATCCTCACTGTGGCTGCACACAACCACCCTGGCAGGGCTGGGAATGCTGTCAGCACCTCCCGTCCCCAGCCTTCCTCAGGGCCACTTCAGAGGCAAGGAGCCACCTCCACTGATTTGGGAGGCAGGATATCGAGCAGATATCCTGTGAAATGAGAGATCCCAGCCTGATCCACAGCCGGGAAGGCACAAGGCAGAAAGCAGCTGTGGACACACAGCAGCAGCATCCCCACAGCTCCATCTCCAAGAGCTTTGCTGCCTCTCCATTCACAGCTTGCCCCCTTCTATAAAACACCACTGATCCAGAGTCTGTCCTTAATTTGAAGCCTGTCCTTTAATTCTAACAGCAATGACACAAAAAAGGATTTTAAAGCAATAAAACAGCACCTGTGCCAAGGGCTCCTTGTTAAACTCATCTCCACTCAGTCTCTGCTATGTGGGGCAAAACACAAAGGTCACCCATCACCTGCAAGGTTTCATCAGAGCAATCATTGTAATGGAACAGCAGGGACTCTCCTGAAAAGGAAAAGCCATGCCCAAACAAGTTGTCTACTGGAGGAGCAGTCAGGAAAAAAAAAAAAAAAAATATCAGAGAATAAGGTTTTGCCCAAATTGAACTTTTAAAGCAAAACTCCTTCAGCAGGCCCAGCTGGTAAAGGAGCACGGATTTGGTGGCTGTTTCCAAGCTTGAGGTGGAGAAAGTAAAAGAGTCTGGGGGAAGAATAAACCCACATTTTTTTAAAGTTACTAAAGTCACGACAGGAATCTGGGCTACAGGCAGCTGTAAAGCTGTTTTATGTGAAGATGCAAATCAAGTTAAAATGACTGAATTGCAGAGCAGAGACAGCCCCTGGTGCAGCAGTCCTGGAAATCAGAACTGCGGCTGCCCAGAGCAGAGCAGCTGCACCAGGTACAGGAAAAAACCCCAATTTCCAAAGTCCCTTTCACCAGACACCTTTAGCACACAGAGTTCAGGTGTTCGTGGCTGCACAGCTCAGTGTGTCACCTACTCAAAGGCTCCCAAAGCTCAGCAAGCCCCTTGATAACAAAAACTTCTCAGATTACATTTTATTCTACTAAAACAGTTCAGATTGGAGCCGTTCCACATCAGAGATCCTACTTTTTGCAATCAGGGCTAAGCCACTTCTAAGAAGGACAAAAAAGCAGGGAAACATTCTTATTTTTCTCTGTAAACTGATGCTTCCTTCAGCCCCACATGGGTCTGAGGAGCAGCTTATCTGAAGCTCGGTGTTTTTCCTCCTGGTGATGGCTGAAGAGGAACAAGCCAGCTCCTGCACTATTCACGTCAGGAAGCTTCTTCCAGAGAATCAGTTTGAAAATAATCCCAGTCTTGTTAAGATACGGTTTAGACATGCACACAACCATAAAATAAATCAAATCAGTGTTTTTCCCTCACCAAGTCACTTTCCTTACATGACAGGCTGTTAGCTGCACCCTCCAGGTGATGTTTCACCTGATGGAACAGAGCAGCAGCTTCAATAACATCTCCCCCAGGGGCCATTCCCCTCACTGAAGGAAGGAAAAGCAACACAGAGATGTGGGAACGAGAGGAAACAAAAATATCTTTACAAACCAAGAGCAAGCAAACCCCAGTACCTGCCAGCATGGGAAGAGCAAAGACAAGGTTGGAGCTGCAGCACATCAGTCACTTTTATCTTTTATCTGCACCCACCTTTGGCCTAGGACTGCCTTGGCCAAGCCCAGGCAGATGCTGACAGTGCCAAGCTCTTGCCAGCCACGAGCCTGTGCCCAATTTATCCGTGCCAGCTGCAACTTGGCAAAGTCATGCAAACCCAGGGACCTGCCTGGCTTCTAGCAGATCACAGAAATGCCTGTCCCAGCGCACGGCGTTGAGATTCCAGCCACGATCAACGTGAGTCAGCGTCGGCAGCAGAGCAAAGCCCGAGCACACATTTCTCAGCCTTCTCATATTCAACAACTGCTCTCAGTTTACACAGCAATTATTCAAATCTCATTTGTCACACTGAAAAGGAGAAAAAATAAAAGCAGCAAGCTGGGTGCTCAGTGCAGGCCAGTTTTCCCCATGAGCCTTCCCATCAGGATTTGAAGCTCAGCTGGCTCCAAAATCCAATTTCAGAGCAATTTCAAAATGTTGTGTTGCTGCATAATCAGTGCAGCATCATTAAGAGGAAACTCGAGTTTATTTTCTTTTAAAATCAGGATTTTTTTTTTCACCCTCCTAAGTGAGTTTTGATATCGTGCTTAGCAGGGAACCAGAGATAAGCCCCGTGCTGGGTGAGAGCTCTGATGTTTTTATAAAGCATCTTTCATAAGGCAGCGAGGCAGATTTAAACAGGAAGCGTTTATTGACTTTAAACTCACTTCATAAAACATTGACACGGACAGGAGGAGAAACAGGAGCTCCCAACAACCCAGTTAAAACAAAGATGAGCCCGTGCATTGTTCTAGATGTCAATCACTCCAGGCTTTAATGCTGCAACAACACTCCTGGAAAAAGTAAAACAAATGGAGCCATCCCAGTCAGGGCTTCTTAATCCTTGGCCATTATGGTCACAGTTATCTCCCACTGTCCTTTAGATAATGGGTGGGGGAAAAAAAAAATCACTTTAATACAGTGAGAATGGCCATGGAAGCCTTACAAAAGGAGCAGGTGAAGGGGAAAGAGGAGCTGCTGTTGGGTGAGCCCCCCAGTCACTGCAGGGTTTCAAAGGCTTTGGAGGGAAGCTGAAGACTCCGTTTTCCAAGAGAACCAAGAAGACAACTGGAGCCAGCCTGGGACTTGATCAGCACCACATTAAATCAGCAGAAATTGGTCCTCAACAGGCATTGAAGCTCCAGAGCCTTCAGCTTCCTTCTACACCTGGCGCTGATTTCAGTCAACACCTCTCCTCAAAAAGATCCTTAAAATGTTCCTGGTATCCTTGAGCTACAAGCCTTGGGGATTTTCTCATTACCAACTATGAGTACAGAAGGTCTGCCTAGGTAATTTTTTTTTTTAATTTTAATTTTTTTTCCTTATTAAGTTGACAAAGGAGATGTTCTTTACTGGCATCCAGCTGTGCAACCCACTCCCAGTCTAGCAGGGAAGTGTGGAAATCCCCAGACCTAATTAAAGGCATTTCCCATGAAACATGACATCCTAGGAAACACTTCGGGTGCTCTTGGCCACCACACAAATTGCATCCCTACCTCCTTCTGAGGCTGCTGACAGAGGCCACATCTCAGATCCCTCTTTGCTGCCTTCCTGTTGCTGATCCAATCAAGCTGATTGCTTAATTGAATTGATACAATTGAGATGTTTAATTAAATTGGAGCAGTGGGTCCTGACCAGCACTCAGCTGAGGGGCTCAGACACTTCCCACTGTCATTTTTGGGGCCACAGGAGGCCAGGCACCATCAGCAAAGATGCTGAGAAAGCCTGTAACAGGTATTCCACCGGAAACATCCTGGTTTGGGTTGGTCTGCAGGCTCCCACGTGTTATTAATCCACCCCTTGCCTCGATGGATGCAGCCCCAAACCCTCACACCCCCCCACCAGCAGGCATTACATTTTTCAAAACACATCCATTTCTTTCTAACCCATGCAGATTTCTGTGTTTTGTTCTATTAATTAGCTGCAAATGAAGGAAGAGCTCCTATAGTCACACAAAGATTAAAAAAAAAAAAAAAAAAACAAAACAAAAAAAAAAAAACAATGCCTGACATCTGGAGGCTTTGGCCTTAATTCCAGTGATGGGAACAGCTGATGTAATTTTCTTTTTTGTTCTGGGAACATCCATCCATGAGTTCCAACTGCACAGAACTTTTTAGGAAGAGCTACACGGAGATGAGAAAATCCCAGGCATGAGAAGGACTCAGCCCCTTGCCAGGGCTTAGGGGAGATGCCTCCAGAGATCTCCAAGCTGTTCTACCATAGAATTCCCACAGCAGACCCAATTCCCACCTTGTTCTCACACCACGTGTGTGGTTGGTGACTCCTCACTGAAAAGAGATCCACACAGCACTGGGGCTGCTGAGCCATCGTTCCCAATCCCTCCAGTCCCACTCTAGTGCTGGTTGTAACCTTCTTTCCACAGAAAACCAGCTTCCTCCTTGGGAATTCTCCACTTTAATAAATAAAACAAGAATGAAAAAGATTTGTGAACTCACTTTTAATACCAAGCAGGAGGATGTGGCTTGTTTGAGGTCTCATGAGAACACCTCCCTCTACTTTTACCCAGACATGCCACAGATGGCCCAGACCAGAGGCTAAAAAGGGTTTCTCACTCCTATCCTATAAAAAACCCCACCTTGTCCCAGTTTGCCCCAAACCAATGCCACTGTACCTCACACCAGTCCAAGAGACAGCACCAGAAGTGTCAAGTGAGCACCAGGAAATAAATAAGAATAGTCCCAGGCACAGCTTTCATGGGATGGGATCCCCTCCTGTCCTCTACTTACGGTTCTGTCCCCTTTCCAGACCAGGAGCAGCCTTTGGCTAACCTGGAGCTCCTCCCATCCCACTCCCACTCATTTGCTAACACAGACAAGGAGGTTTCCAACACCCACCCTTGGTTTTGCCAGGGAAAAATCCTTCCCTGGGATAGAAATCCAGGAAGTCATTGAGACTCCAGCTTCACTTCCTTCCCTGCCTCCACTTTGCTGGTGGGGTTTGGGATTAAAGATTCCCACGTTCCCAGAAATGTTATTTACAGAAGTAATTGGAGTGAATCATCTGGATGTGGTGGTACCCAAATGCCTTTGGGCCATCTACTCCCATTAAATACAGCTAAGATTGGTCAGGGGCTTAAACAGTGGAAGATTTGGGGTTTGGCTTTTTTGGGGTAGGTGCTAGAGGCTAATCAGGAGTGGAAGCTGAAGAAAAAGCAGGTGGTTCACAGGCCTTGTACCATCAAGGGATTATTTTAAGCCCGAGGTTCAATTTTGAAGGAAAAAAGGAAAACCTTTGCAGCAGAGTGGAGTTTTACCCATGGTCACCCTCCAAAACCAGAAAATGTGAAGCTCAGGGTTGAAATCCACCCTTTATCCACGGCTTTTGCAAGAAAGGGAGATTAATTTATTAATTTAATTAGGAGATTCCCAACCACAACTTCCCTAAAGGGAGCTCCTCCATCACAACTTCATGGAAGGGAAAAACTGTCTTTTCTGCTCCCTTGGGGAGCCCACCTGAGTTCCATCCTCCCAAAATATGGGGACAAACACAGGAGATATTCACTGGGAGGGAACGAGGCCCTCAGAAGGGAGACTGTTCAATCGTCTGGGTCAGTTCCACAGCTCACAGCTGCTCAGCAAATTAATTATTGCTTTGAAGATCTACCTGTGGGCAAGTTCAGGGCCACATTTTCCCCCAGGCCATGCAGAGAGAGGTTCTGCAGCTCCTGGGAGGAGGACAATGGCACTTTGCTCCCCTACAGGTTTTCCCCAGCCAGAGCAGAGGACACAAGGATCAGTCAAGGTCCCTGGGAAGGAGTTCATGTGCCTTTTTTCAAGAATCAGGTCCTAAGCAGGGAAAAAAAAAAGCAAACAAAAAACATCCAAACTGAGCAAAAAAAAGCATCCAAAACTGAATTTTGGATGGGTGGTTTGCAGGATAGATCTGAGTTCCAGAGCAAGAGACAGAGGTGGGTACAGGAATAATTCAACATCTGCTGCTTGATAAAACCTCTCCCAGAGAGAGCATCTCTCACCTCCTTTTAGACAGAAAATCCACATCAGCAGCCTCAGGAGCTGGGGGTATTTTTCTAGACCTGCCAGGGAATTTTTTTTCCATAGAGCCCATCTAAATCTGAACCCCAGACTGAACACATTGATTGAAAAAGGGACCAGATATTCAACCCTCTTCTACTTGAAAGTTCCCACATCCCTCATTCTTTCCCTTCAGAGGAAATAGTGTCCACCAAGATCTATGCAGGAGAAATGTCGAGTTTTTATCTTCTTTTTTTCAGGGTTGGGATGAAATGTGTGAGATGGTATTTCTTGTTGGGACTCAGATGTTTATTAGTTCTTATATATGTCACAACCCTGAGTCCCACAGCACTTCACTCTAACAAACTAAAAATGGAGCCCTGTCTCTCTTTCTAAAGGCCTTTAGAGGATAAACTGTCCAATTAAGAAATGACACCTAAATTATGTTTACTTTTAACCCAATAACCAACCACCCATGGCTGCAATGTGGACTTTTTTATCCAATTACACAAAACCACCCACACCCATGGAGAAGAAGGTGAAGAAGAAGGGCCAGCCCCTGCCCTAAAACCTCCATCTTGCTTTATATCTATTACTATATTCTAAAACCTTAAACTTTAAGTTTTCCACCCTGTGACAGTACACACTTCTATTCAAACTCCACACCCACAATTCCAGTTCTGTCATTCCATTTTGGAAGCCTTCTCCACGGCCTCAGGTCAAATGCAGTGTTCTCCTGGGGGTCAGTGCCTGTCAGCACAGAAAGTCTGAAATTCTCAGCATCCAGGGTTCCAAAAGAGAAACAGCACCTAGAGAAGAGAAGTCACTCCTAAACAAACAAATTTCCCCATTTCTCACCACCTGGTGAGAAACCATTCATTCAAAGGGGCTCTTCAGCCAGAGGCAATAGGCACAGGTCAAAGTGAGTGGAACAATCAGGACACAGGGTCCATCCCCATCCTTCCTTCATCTCCTGGAAGCTGCTCCAAAGTCGTTCAGGGAGGCTTCCCACAGGTTGTGGCCTCATCCCTGGTGATGAGGAGCTCACAGCTCCCTCCACACCTGGTTTATTTCATCCTTTTCCAGCCCAGACTCCCATTAGGAATTCTGCGGAATCCTTACTCTTGGCTCCTCCTGGGGAGGCAAATGTTGTTCCCTCAGCTCATCCATCACCCTGCCCACAAACTTCTGCTCCCACAGCAGGCACGAGGAGCTTTCTTGGCCATTCCTTCCAAGAACAGCACGGAAATTTCTTCCCAGAAGCTCCTGGCAGCAAATTTCTTTTCTGCCAAGGAGCTGAGCTGGAGATGCCGCAGCTCCAGGGGGAAGGGACACAACCTTTCACCACATTGGCTTCCCCCTGCCCCAGCTGTGCTGGAGCCTCTCTGCCAGTGGTGCTGCATTAATTAAAAATAATAAAACACCATTAAAATTAAAAATAAAAAAAACAAGTTGTTTGCAGGACACACAACAGGGTGGGGTGATTTGTTTGTTTTTTTTTTCTTTTTTAACAGCATCTCAATAGTGGAAGACCTTTCAAGAAATACACACCCCCTACCTCAACCTCTGGGTTCCAGGGGAATAAATTTCTGTCTCACCTCTGTGCCTTTCATTGTTTCACACCATCCCACAGCTTTTCTCCTCCCTTTACAGAGAGGTCTCCACAGTCAGCACCCCTGAGTGCTGCTTTCACTTAGAAAAGGCAACCAGGCCTCTTCAAGAGCAGATTTGAAAAAAAAACCTTATATCCTTAAAAATCAAAAAGAATTAATAAAACCCAAACAGAAGCCTCTAACCAAGCTACTGCACAGTTTTTAGCTTCACTTGCATCACCTCCCTTGTCTCCCTTCACTTGAAACAGCCACAAAGAGACAAAAATAATCAGGGAAAGACAAAATTAATCAGCCGAAGACAACAATCAGAACTTACCTTGCTGGACAGAGAGCCCATCTCCGTGTAGCACAACCTCTTTTGATTCATTCTTCATCTTCCCAGGACCCAGGGGGTGGAGGATGCAGCCTTCTCCCCCACCTCCTTTTCTGCTGGCTCCCAGAGGGGTCACCCCACTCATCACCATAAATCCTGGAAACAACCAGCTCCTCCCCACCCCAGAGAAGAGGGCACGCAGCAAGAGGTCAAGGCCTTTAATGAGGGTGGGGAGGAAAACCAGCTCTCCACCCACCCTCCCCTTTACCCTCAGCCATTTCCCATAAACTCATTTACACTTTGGGGTGGGGGAAGCTCCTCAGCTGCCTGGGTTGAAGCTCAGTGGTCCAACATGACCAGCCTGGGGAGGTTAATATTCAATTATTTCGTGTTTAGGCAGTGTTACCCCTCCAGACAGGGAGAAGGATCCCTGAGGAACAGCTGGAGATGTTCAGTTTGGTGCTTTGGGGGTGATGTTTCATTGCTGCTTCCTGGAGTCCTCCTGAACTTTGGAAACACCCCTGGAGCAGAGTGGGACAGGGCACTGGGGTGGGGAGAGGTTGCACAGGTGGTGATGGGGAAAATGGGTTCACTTGGACAGAAAAAGGGCTTTTTTTACCAGAAATTCTTCCCCCATGGATTTGAGATGCTGAGAAAAGCCACAGGGAGTGACAACTGAGGTGAACAGCCTCCAAAAGGACTGGGAATTGTGGCTGTGAGGTGGTTTGGGGACTCCCTAGTAGGGAGAGCTTAAAGCCTATGGTTAGGTTTGCTTTTAGTCCTTATTTCTGTGGTTTTTTTCAGTGTTGTCCCCAAGAGAGGCTCGTGTGGGTTGTAATGAGGGTGTCTGATAAAGGCTCACACTCCTGATACCTCCCAGGAATAAATTCTTGCCCTGATATTCTTTATACTTTGTCTCCTGATAAATAAAATGGGAAATTTCAAGGAATCATGTTAAAAATAAATGGCCATTATCATTACAGACTCCGTATCTCAGGCAGAGGCTTTAATCTCATATTTTGAGGAGAAGGGGGGAAAAAATACACGCCCAAGCACCTATTTGGGTGACATTAAATGACACGGATCTCATTCTTCTGTGTTATGGGACCTAAGGATGTGTTACCAGGTGCAAATGTCCATCACCTGCTCCTGGGTCTGAAAAAATATTCAAAAAACTTCCTTGCAGTTGCAAAGCTTTACCACGACTGTGTTTTAACCTTTCTTCACTCTGATCTGCTCAGTTACACTCAGAGTCTTCCACTGGAAAGAAAGGGTTTTTTTTGGGTTTTTTTTTCATTATACCCTCAATGTAAGGGTTTTATCACTCCAATTTTGCTTCCTGCAGGTGATTCCATGTTCCTGCAGGGGCTGATCCCTCAACTGGCACCTCCCTGGCTGAGCATCTGTGCCCAGGGATGGGGAGGGCACATCCTCCGACCCCTTGGCTTGGCAGAACAACTCCTAATTAACCAAATACAAGAATTCCACTGAGAAAACAGTTTCCACCCAGCATGGAAATGAGCTCAGCTCTGGAGCACGCTGGCCCTGACAGCTGGGGGTGTGCTGCTCATTTGCAGTGGGGTGGTTGGGCTCAAATCAGAGGTCAGGTCACCCATCAAGGGGGATTTCCTCTGCCTGGTCTCACTTCCAGTCCCTGTTTGGTGTCTGTCTTGCAGTAAGGCCAATAACTTCATGAGAATGTTCCTTCAAGAGACCCTCTGATGATGCCACCACGCATCTCAGCAGCTCTGCTGGGACCAGAGCAGAATTCTGGCCTATTCAACCCCTCTGACATAAAACCAGATTGAAATCAAATAGTTCTGTCAATCACTGCTTTCCTATAGGTTTGAGGTCGGGTGTTGCTGTCCACATGGGAATCCCACGGGATATGTAGGAGATTTCTGAGGTCTCTCAGCTCTGCTCAGGTGTCTGTTCTTGTGAAACTTGAGAAAAATCAGTAGATTTGTGGCTCTGGAAGTGGAGAAAGGGGTGAAAGGTGGGACAGGAATAACATCTATATCCACACATCACACCCTGTTGTGTTAGAAAAGTACTCTGATGTTTCCTGGTTTTCATTTGCTACACCAACAACATTGTTGCTTCCTGCTGGAGATGCCTGGGAACTGCTGTTATTTGCCCCTGGAATGAAGAGAATAAACATCTTTGCAGCAGAGAAATAAGAATTGGGTGAAGGCACAGAGGGGACAGAGGGGAAGCCCAGCCGCAGTCCCACCCTGCTCTCTGCAGGCACATGAAACACGTTCTGTTAAAGCTGATATTTGCATGGATTTCACCCCAGAGTGCAGCAGACTTTGTATTTATTACTCTTCTTCTCTGGGGGACTCCAATGGATTTGTTTGGTTCATCTCAGTTCTGTGATCAGGGAAATAATTCACTGATTTTTTATTACCCAGGAATGAGGGAAACAGGTAGAGGATTTTAATTTTTTTTCCCCTGGAAGGCAGTTTCCTAAGGAAATGAGGCCTGTTCCATTAAGCTGTGTGGAGGGGGAGGTCAAACAGTCACAGCCTCAGGGAGCGCTGCCTGCTGAAGGTGCCGCATTTTTGAGGTGAGGTGTGGGAACCAGACCACCGCTCCTTTTCTCTCCTCTGCAGCTCAGCACTTGTGAGACAGAGCCTGAGGGTATTGGCTGAACCTTGAAGGCTTCAAAAATGAAACATTCTTAGCAGACAATTGGGAGTGACCGCATTGTTGAGGACATCAAGCCTTTTATAGACCCTTGGGAAGCCACATGGAGCGACGTCATTGTCAGTCATAAGAACTTCCAGTGGATCTCTTGTGTAGCTGAGCATGAGAACTCAGCCATGAGACTCTCATCCATGTGAGAAGGACAAGGAGTTAAGCTTTCTGCTGTTCCCTGAACTCCTCATTTCCCTCTTCAGCTTCACTACACTGCCCTGGAAGGGATAAATCCCGGGAGCTCCCTGAAGGAGAGGCACTCAAAGCACTTAAGAGCAATGCACATATACAAAAACTGGATCCTGTAATAGCTCCCCGTGCATCCAGGGCCATCATCTCAAATGGCAACAGCACAAGACAAGTTAATAATAGTCATTGTTCCAAGATTAAATTAGGTAGACAGGAATGATTTTTGCAAGATTCATAATGGTTTTAATGATACTATTTAGTTACCAAGAACAATATATCTTTTCTATTCATGAGTTCCTGGAAATCAAGGATGGTGGGGTTGTAAAATACGTTTTTAAAGGCAGGGTTGTGAGCTGCAGCCTCTCTGAAAGTTGGTTGTACATTATCTTGAACTGTCTTTACCCAGAAAGGAAGAGCAAGATGTGGATGGGAACAGTGGGTCTGTGCATGGCACCTTGGGGAAATTTGGCTTTTGAGCCAGGAGCCAGACTCCAGAGGGATTTGAGGCCGGGTCAAGTGCCAGAGGACACTTGCAGCCACCTTGCTGTCATTGCTTTAGAGGAAGTGGTGCTATCGTGACACAGCTTGATATTGAGGTATGGCTGCAGCGTATCCTGGACCCATCCAGCAGCTGGCCAGCCCCACTTGGGTCTCCCAGAGTGGCCCCCAGGACACCCTGAGGGTGACATTTCACCTCACCAGATGTGGTGGCAGGAAGGACCCAAGGCTGGAAGTGAGAGAGGAGCGTGGTGCTCTCAAACTGGACTTGCTTTGGGCCATGAAAACTGGGACATGCTGAGTGCCCTGCACCAGAGGAAACATTTCTTTCTTGTGAATTGTCAACAGAGGCGTTTTCCTAGAAATTCTGCAGTGTTTTGTGCTGTGCATTCTCTCTGAACCCATAAAACTCCAGAAGATCTCCAGCTGCAGTGACGCCGCTCGGTCACAGCGCTGGCGTTTGGCAACGTCCTCGCTCTGCTGGGAATTATTTCAAAAGGCAGTTTGCCATGGAAATGCACGCTGGGATGGCCTGCAGCAATGACAGATGGACATGGGATCACATCTAACCAGGCCTGAGGGCTTTTTCCTCACGCTGGTCCCACTTAGAGCCACCTGAATTCACAGCTGGGTGAACCAGCAGACACAGAGTGGGTTGGTTGCTCCACCAGTACGAGCCCAGTTGGGTGAGAGCTGAGGAAAAATATTTGAGAGGAAGCACAGAATGTCTGGAAGAGCAGCTCACCATGTCCCCACAATGTCAGATCAGTCTGTCCCTTGATGGGACAACCAGGTCAGTGTTGAGACCCAGCTTCACCAATATCAAGGGGCCACGATGACTTTGGTGCAGAAAAGCTGGGATTGTGCAGGTGGATTTGCCAAGGCAGATGTTTTTTAGGGAACTGAATATCCTTGGCAAAAAAAACCAGCAGGAGGGATGGAAGAGGAATGAGGCTGAGACTGGTGAGGAGCATGGAAGACACAGGTCCTGACTTTGGAGCAGGAAAACAATCTCCATGTGGTTTGGAGATGCAGGGAATGAGAGAGAAACATCTGTGACTCCCAAAGTCTTCCTTTCATCACCTTTCAGCACATTTTGCCAAGATTTTGACAACATTTGTCCCAGTTCACAGCCTGGTCGAGGCTGGGAGGGAAGACACCCAGCTTTCAGCTCCATATGGGAGCTCACACCTCCCAAGAGCAAAACCAACTTGTTTGTGTCCTAGGAACCCAAATAAAACTTTTCATGGAAGGCTGCTGGCTGAATGTGTCAGTGGGGACGTCTCCTCACACCACCCTCCCCTGGCAGGGTCAGAGGATGTTGTATAAGGCTGTGTGCAGATTTGTCAGCAGCTTTTAACGAGGAGAACTCCTTTTCTAATTTCGTGATTAGACTGAAGCATATCGTTCCAAAGCTGTTTACAGTAGGAAAAAAAGAATTACAGAGAGGAAGTCACAATAAAAATGTTCCTGACAATGTGGACAGGAGGGTGTAACCTTCTCATGGTGGGGCTTTTGAGGTTGTCCTGTGCAGGGCCAGGATTTGGACTTTATGATCCTTGTGGGTCTCTTTTAACTCAAAATATTCATTTATTCTACAAAAAATTTTACTTTTTCTCCACAGCCAAGAATTTTACTTTTTGCTGCGATAGAGAAGTCGCTTCAGCCTTCAGCTGCTGAGCCCTTTCAGCAGAGTCCAAACTGAGCAATTTCAGCCGTTTCTTTTTGAATTTTAAGCTCTTCTTTTACCTTTTAAGATCTTCCATTTTCCCAATGAGGGCTAAGCCCAAAGTTCAGTAGATGATATGGAATTTCATATCAGAGAAGACAAAGAGGCAGCAGTCAGTAAGTGCTAGTGGGAGATGCCCTGTGCTAACTCTGGTCCCCAAACTCACTGGGGCTGTTAGAAATATCAGTAATGCTGAAGGCACTGGAAAGGCAAAGGATATTATCCCAGAGCGTGCTCAAAGGGTAGATTTGCAGGCAAAAATGGGGGAAATTTTTCTAAAAGTCACATGCATCTTCTCTCACCACACCTGCCCCTTGCTGGAGTGGAATTTCCAACCCCAACTCTGCTGCTCTGAGCTCTGCATGCCTGAATCCCTCTCTGTGCTGCATGAATGTTATCCTGCAGTGGGTTGATTAAAATGTTATTAAAAGAAAACATTTCATCCCTAGGGGAAAAAAATAAAAATAAGAATAAAGAAGAATTTGTCAAACCTATTTGAATCTGCAGTCCCTACTTGAGAAAAGTTTGAGGAGCCAGCTGGAAATCCTTCAGGTGTTGATGGCAAGAGCTCGTTTGTGATGTCCCAGAAAGCAGTGACCACAAAAAGAGTTACAGAAGGTTTAGGAACCCGCAGTGTTTCTGTTTGATGCTGTGTTAATCTCCTTGAGAACAATAACCACATTCCATTTCTCCCCACTGCTTTTTGGTTCTTATTAAAACTCCCTCTATGATCTTATCTTTCCTATCAATTTGTGAAATCATATCAGTCTGAAAAGCAAATAAAAGCAGGTATTGTCCTGGCAGGGGTAGGGGAAAGCAGGGAACAATTCCAAGATGTGCTCATTGGTTTGGCACAGCCAGGTCAAACATCTCCTGGCCCTCACAGATTTTGGTGAGCTTTGGATGAGGCTCTGCCCTCAAGAGAATGGAATTTTCCTGCTCAGTGATACAGGGGACACTCAGGTGCACCGTGGCAGAGGAGTGAAAGCATTTTCTTAGGGAAAAAAAACCACAAGAAAGAAGTTTTTATTTGCTTTACACAATCAATCAACGTGGCAGTCAACGCTGTGCTGCCTTTTGGGTTTTGTTTTCAATCCGAACTGGAGCAACAAGCCCTGGAGACCTGCTCTCCATGCAGTCATTGCCCAGCCTGTATCCATGGGCAGGATGGCCCTGAGTGTGGAAGATTTTGGAAATGCCACCAGCACAGAACAGCACCGTCACCTCATGTGTCCTGTCAGAGGAAAGCTCCCTGCGAGGGAGCCTGAGCTCAGCCTGCAGCTGGAGCAGCAAGTTCTGGAGCTGCCAGCTGAACCAAGCTGGGAGTAGAGGGAACAGAACTTCAGGGACAACACTCAGTTCAGACTGATTACCAGGCAGTGGAGCCTGCCTCCCTTGGGAGGTTTCCTCAGCCCCGGGGTTATTCCTGACCGCACTCTCCATTTTCTGATTTTCCGATTGTTTTCCGTCTGAGGATCCTGATCGTCAGGATCAGGGGGTGGGAACTGCGTTTCCTCGGCACGGCGTGAAGCAGTGGGATGGGAATGGCAGCAGACACCGTGACCTACAGCTACAGTGGGACAGAAATGATTGTCCTGCCTCCCGGGCAGAGCTGGGCCCTGCACGGAAGAGAGCCGAGCTCCTGAGGGCCGTGGAGCAGCTTGCGAAGGGGTCGGGAGGCACAAAGGGACGTTTTTGTGGGTTGGTGCTGAACAACAACTTGTTCTGGGCTCTGCTTGATTGCCAGAAAGGGGAGATGCACCTACAGACAGCAGGAGAGCCCCAGTCAGAAGGGACAGCAAAGTAAAGACATTTCTTTTCAACTTAAATTGCCTCTGCTCTTCTCAAGGCCAGTTACTGGGAGGGCAGGGAATCACCTCCTTTCTCCTGGGTGTTTCCTACCAGAGATCAAGCTGATAAAGGGACTGGGGCACCTCTCCTGTAGGGATGGGCTGAGAGAGCTGGGACTGGTCAGCCTGGAGAGGAGAAGCTTGTGGGGAGACCTCACAGCACATTCCAGGATCTGAAAGGACTGCAGGGAATCCAGAGAGTGACTCTTCATCAGGAACTGGAGAGATAAGAGAAGGGGAACGGGTTCAAACTGAGAGAGAGGGAATTTAGATTAGAGTTATGGAAGAAATTCCTCCCTGTGAGGGTGGGCAGGCCCTGGCACAGGGTGCCCAGCAAAGCTGTGGCTGCCCCTGGATCCCTGAAGTGCCCAAGGCCAGGTTGGACAGGGCTTGGGGCAACCTGGGCTAGTGGAAGGTGTCCCTGTCATGGCAGGGGTGGAATTAGATGTCTTTAAGGCTCCTTCCCATTCCCAAGGCTCCTTCCCAGCCCAAACCATTCCGTGATTCTGATTTTTCCACTCATCTCCACTGATTTGGCAAGAGCCAGCACAGCAGAGATGTCAGCACAGGGCATGAGCAAGGGGGATTTTCTGGATTATAGGAGGCACTTTGGTGTTCTCTCCACAGTAATTGAAGCCAGATAAAGTGGAATAGGAAGTGAAGTATCTTTTTTTTTTTTTTTTTCCACAGTGGAAGTGAAATCCTCCAAGGGCAGTGGAGTTCTCTCTTGCTTCACTTCTGGAGTTCAGAGCTAAAGGTCTTTCTGCAAGAGATGCCCTGGACAAGCACAAGCTCTGGGTTTCCTCACAAAGGCTAACAGGGTGAATTGAAAAGGTCTCTTCCATACAGGGATTTGGTCTTCTTAATTTAATTCTCTTGTCCAGCATTAACAATTACCATTTTATTGATTTAAGGGAAGTAGCAAAGAACATGTGGGCAGCTTGTGTATTTCCTGATACTGTCTCACAAATCAGGCAAAAGGTTAATTTTAATTCAGGAAAAAAGGCATCTTGAAAGTGAAGTAAAATTATTTTACAAAGGAAAAGAGAATCAGGGACAGGATAAAAGCAGGAAAGGCTCTTTTTTTTTTTTTTTTTTTTTTTTTATTATTATTATTAAAGCTCATGTTGGACTCTTGTTGTCTTTCAGATCTTATTTGTAAAGATTTGGACAAGGTTTCATGGTGACCACAGAGCTCAGGGCCAAGGCTGTAGGCACAAGGTTCTGGAAAACAGGATAATGCACCAAAGTTCTGTCAAGAGGCACCTGACCTTTCCCAATCCCAAAGGAATTGTCCACTAAGATGTTGGAGCTACAACTCCTCCCAAGGTAAACATCAGATGGGAGAAAGTGAAAGGATGACAAAAGTTGCCCTCAGGCTCTGAGGGGAGAGTTTAAAAAGGATTTTTTCCTAAGTTGTTTGATGATTTCTTCCATCACAGAGGAACAGAGTGACCTGCAAAGGTCAGCAGGATAGGACTGATAAAAAAGGACAAAGTTTAGAGTCTACGTGAGGGAGACACTGGTGAACATGAGCTGTGGCTGCCAGAAGGACACAGAAAGATCTCTTTGCATCACTCAGAAAAGTGCAATGTGGATTTCCTCTCCACAACTCCCTGACAGGACCTGGGGAGACTCAGGCTCTGCTCCCGGGGAACAGTGACAGGACAAGAGGAAACATCCTCCAGCTGTGCCAGGGTAGCTTCAGGTGGGACATCAGGGGGAGTTTCCTCATGGAAGGGTTGTTGTGCACTGGAAGGGGCTGCCCAGGGATGTCCCCATCCCTGAAGGTGTCCGAGGAAGGACTGGACATGGCACTCAGTGCTCTGGGCTGGTGACAAGGTGATGATGGATCAAAGGTTGGATTCAATAGTCTTGGAGGTCTTTTCCAACCTAAATTATTCTGTGATTCTGGAATCACAGAGACTGGAGCAGCCCAGTTTGCCATCCCAAAGCTCCCACCAGGAGCTCCAATAGTGGGCTCAGCTCCCTGGCACGGCCATTCTGGGTCTGGGTCTGCAAGCAGCAAACTCAGGAGCCTCAGCACCCCTGGGAACTCCTGTCTGGGAATGTGTGGCAGCCCTGAGTCCATGTCCTTGTTCCTGGGGCCAACAGGCACTGCCAGGCAGAGCTCCACACTCCCCTGTTCACCGGTGTAGGATTTGACTGTCCTTTGCACCTATGACTTCCCAAATTCCCAGGGGAATTCCCAGAGTGGTCCTGCCTTTGAGCTTGGAGCCGTGAGCTCAGAGCACAAGACACCAAATTGTCTGTAAGGCATTTCTCCCTTCCACAAATCATCCCAGGCCTCCTCCAGCCCTTTCCAGCTGCCAACACTTCCCACAAGCTGTGTCTCCCTGGACTTCAAACCACCCTCCAGTGCTGCTTTCAGGACTGAGCCTGGTCCTTCTATCCTTTATGTTTCCATACCATGTTCACATCCATCCTTTGGTCCTCAAACAGCGGTGGGAGCCCAGATCCAGGTGGTTCCCACCACACCCCGAAATTCCCAAAGCCCTTGCCCATGGATTTTTGCTGTCTTCCCTCATACTTGGCCGTGTTCAGCTTCACCCTCTTCGCGTGTCAGTGAATGAATCAACATTTTTGTGCATTGCACAATTCCTTCCTCGATCCTTTATGACTTCCCTGATCTCTGGGTCACCTGGAAGGTTTTATCAGCAGCCAGTGTGTGTTGTCTTCATTAATTCAAAAGTTAAAGAGCATGGAAATGCTTTCGGCCCTACCCCAGTGGGAACATGGTCACTACTTTAATTACTGCCTTTACAATTACACTTTGAATCCCATTAATTAGCTGCTTTGAGGGCTATTTAATGTCTTCCGCATGCCTTGCTCGCCATTGTTACTCAAACTAAACCCAGGACTAACTTAAAGCACCACTTTCTGTAACTTTTTGACAAGATCTTTAAGATCAAGCCCATTACAATTCTGAAAAAAAGTCACAATCTTATTTTTATAAGGTACCAAATTCACTTGACAGCATTACTACTTTGTCTTACTTTTGTTACCCTCCTTTAATTTCCTTCCTCTATTAATTATTTTCCCTTAATTTATTGCGTCCTGTGTGAGATTATGTATTTTTTAGCCTGGGATTAATGCCAGACCAAGGGACATACACTTTCCTAGGATATCCCATTTACCTTTTGGAAAACACAATTACGACTTTAGCCCGGCTCTCATCATTCAGAACCACCCAGATCAAGTGAATAAAAAACATCATTTCTGTTCCAGAGACCTCCTCAGGATGCTCTTTGAAGACTCTTGGGTGCAGTTAGAGCTGTGTGAGTCAAGAATTAATGGTTGCTGCCCCAGCCCCCCTTCACCATCCAGGCTGGGATTCCATCATCTGGCTGTTCCCAATGCCAGAGCAGAAGTATTTAGGGAATTTTTCTGTCCTCATCATTATCAACACCTTTTTTTTTTTTCCCATTTCAGTCTCATAATGGCTCAATACCATTGTTAAAAAAATTCTTGTGCTTTCAGTGTCATTTGGCACCTCCATTGTCCTCAGCCCTCCTGGATGTTGATTTCTCCTCAAATCCTTTCCTCTGTGGCCACAGGGCTTCCTCAGTTTAATTTGAATTTTTTAACCACAAGAAGGACGTGCAAGTGGCACCAGGTGTCCTCTGGGGCTGTGCTGGGCTCTGTGACAGAGAATGTCACTCAAAAGCTGAGCCTTCCACCTCTGCACCCCGGATTTGGTTCTCACTCACACTCAGTTCCACCCTTAGGTGTGCTACAAGTAAACAAAAAGATCAGAGGAAGAGTGTATAAGTGTTCAAGTAATGTTTGACCAAGCCAGAAATTTACCTCAAGCATATGGAAAGTATTTAAAATAAAAATATTTTAAAATAAAGATATGTTCTAGATGTGGGCACTGTCTTTAAAGAATAACTGCCGAAAATAAATAACTGCATTGTTTCAGTCCACCTCTTTTTATTTTTAATAATTAAATAGCTCAAGTAAAATGTGGAAAGCCCAATTCTTTATTTATAAGAGAACTCCTTAAAATTCTCATGGTATTATTGCAAGGCAAAAAAAGCACTCCAGGCTCTGGTTTCAAATCCTCTTTCATCTTTGTGGGTTTTTCTGAGCCCTTTAATGCTCAGGTGGAGCTGCCTCACCTCTTGCACAACCCTCAGCCTGCTACTCCCCTCTCTGGCTTGAATTAAAGCCTCCTTTTTCAGCTTCCCTCACCCAAAGCTTTCACTGGTATAAAGGAAAGAAATTCTGAATAAAAGGAGAACAAAACAATGGCCAAAGTCATGCATCCCACTAAGAGCTCTGGAGAGGTCACTCACTTGCCTCTGCCAAAATATTCTCTACATCCCTGGATGTAAAACTTCATCTGGTTGAGAAAACAACCCTACACACTCAGGGGAAAAAAAAAAGGCATGTTTAAATTCCTTAAATTCCTTTTTCAATTAAATCAGATGTATAGAATCTAAGTTTTTATGAGATTTTCTACTTTTTGTTGCACTTGTTGCTCTTGCTGTTACTGATATGCAGTAAAGGGTTCTCAGCCTCATTTTTCTGCCATACATTCTTACAACGACAGCTGTAAAATCAGGACTGTTGCCCTGTTCTTTTAAAAGTTTTCTATGCCTTCTGATGTTTACATATTTCTACTAGAGTTTCTCACACACTGTCATGCAAACAATGATTGTTTTACATTCTTCTTTGTAGGAAGAAAGAATTTACAGACTGTTAGTTTAACCAGTGTAGTTAGAAAGGTGACAATTTCATCCTCCAATCCACTGTCACTTTTAGAATTCTATATATTACAAGGTCAGAAATAAAACTCCCTCTTTTCCCTCTTTTACATCTAGCGTAAATGTGTGAGTTATTTTGTGTCGTAGTGCAGCACAGGACTAAAGCAGGACTGAAGTAATGATAAAAAGAAATGAGAAATAATTGCTATTCTGAATATTAATAAACTTCCGCTTCAGCTAATTCTTTGCTTGAGAGCCTCCTTTAGGAGAAAGAAGAGGTTTTTGAAATACAATATGGCTCTTTCACCTTAGAGACTGGAAGACTTTCCGTTCAGGTGCAAGGCAGATAATGGGATTGGAAATGTACCTGCTGCTGTTCCTAATCCTAAACAACAAACAAAGGGCAAAGAGGTGCATGATGCAAACCCAGCAGAGAACATCAAGCACAGCACCAGTGCAGCAGAAATACAGAACAATAGAAAACGAAAAACGTTGGTCTTTGATTAAATAAACACCAGGGAAAATGTGGAAGGGGAGCAAAGGGCTCAGCTCACAGCTCTCTGGGTCTTTTCAAGCTACTTTTAAAGTACTTGGAGAAGAGCACAGAGCAGCCACATCAGCTCCTGTCCAAGGTCAGGGAATCATCAGGGATTCAAGGAGTGAGTGCCACCAGCACAACTGCTGAGAGCTCTGTGGGAGTCTCCATCTCCTCTGGCACAGCCTGAGGATGCCTTGCAGCTCAGGAGGAGAATGGGAAGGTGAGAAGATTCCCCCTGTGCTTATTCTCCTGCCTCTCCTGCAAGGGGATGGGTCACGGAATCATTTAGGGTGGAAAAGAGCTTTGAGGTCATCGAGGCCAAGCTGTGACCCAACACCAGAGCACTGCTTTAGTGGACAAAGCTAAACCAAGTCTAGTGGTTGTGAGAAAAAAAGGATGTCTCAGACAGTTGGGTGAAAATTCAGCACTGAAAGGGCACAAGTTCTGTCCACAAAGCTTTTGTCCTGTGAAAATAAATCCCAGGCTGGTGAGAAAACCAGTTTCTCCAGTTTCCTCCTTCTTTTTCACCTTCCCACTGGAGATGCTCAAAGAGTGAAGCAAAATGCCAACCCTGCAGGTGTTTGTTGCTTTTTTAGCATCCAGAGAGGCAGGAGAACGGTGAGGTTGGAAACACAGAAATGAGGTGGTTGCTTGGAGCAATATGCAGACCCAGTGACCTCACACACATGGGGCTACCAGCCCAAAGAGCTGAAAAACCCAGATAAAATACAGATGCAGATAAAATACAGCCTCAGAAAATGGAGAGATGATGTGCTGGGAGGTGTTTTCCATGGATATATCCCTTACCCACTCCCTGCAAAGGGACAGCATGGCATGAAGGGAGTAGAAAGGAAATAAATGGTCAAAGCCTTTGAAGTCTTTCACTGCCAACATCCAAACTTCATCATGGATTGGACTCTGAGAACCCCTGTCAAGACAAGCAACTCAAACTGACACCAATTATGCGTCTACAAGTCCCTTACAGGAGGGTGCAGCTGGGGGGAGGTTGAGCTCTGCTCCCAGGGAACAAAAGACAGGATGAGAGGAAATGGCCTCAAGTTGTGCCAGGGGATGTTTAGATTGGATATTAGGGGAAATTTCTTAATGGAAGAGGTTGTCCTCCCCTGGAAATGGCTGTTGAGGGAAATCATTGAGTCACAACCCCTGGAGGGATATAAAAGGTATGTGGATGTGGCACTTGGGGACATGGGTTAGAGGTGGCCTTGGCAGTGCTGGTGGAATGGATGGACTCAATGATCCTACAGGTCTTTTCTAACCCAAAGGATTCTATGACTCTATGAAAAGAAACTCAAAAGACCTCCATTGTCTCATACCGCGAGGTTCATTGGCAGGACTGGAGATCATTCCAGCCCGGCTGAAGGGAGAGAGAAGGATGGCAGGGAATTCCTTTGCCTCCACTGAGACTCTAAATCTTGGTTTAACAGCGCTGTCCTCTCCAGATTTGAAACCCCCTGCATTTATGGATGTTCTGGGAAAGTGGCAAAAGACATCTATTCACAATAGGATTGCTGGAGACAGCTGAGGGACTGTTTCCTGGAATGATGGAAAAGGCTGCTTTGTGGATAT
Source organism: Anomalospiza imberbis (assembly GCF_031753505.1). Taxonomy (NCBI): domain Eukaryota; kingdom Metazoa; phylum Chordata; class Aves; order Passeriformes; family Viduidae; genus Anomalospiza; species Anomalospiza imberbis. The sequence continues at coordinate 70,843,424 of NC_089684.1, forward strand.
CTGGCTGGACTGTTTCTACTAGAGTGATGACTTGATTGCTCCTGGGGTTTGCTGAAATCCTGGTTATATATTAAGCCACGCTGACCCTTGGATGAGCATGTTTTTGGTATTATTTGAATAGAAAGAAGCTGATGAGCATTTGGGCTCAATAAAGGCAGCAATATGTGGCTGAAGGGAGTATATTGGATTGGGAAAGGGCCTGGGTCAGAGACATCCAATCACTCCTCTAAATGGCTGAGTTTTGAAGCTACAGCCCGGGGTGTTCCTGCAGTGCTGTGTGTTAGAGATGGTTTTTCTGGGGTAAGATGGAAAATACATCCCAGTTTTCCCACAGGACAAACCCACAGGCAGGTGCTCTGCACGTGCAGGCACTGCTGTGCTTTGGGAGTGGGGATTTCTGTCATCCTGCAGAGTTTCCAGCAGGCTGCTCAAAGCAGTAAAAAGAAAGCCTTGCTGTGTCTGAAACTGGGGAGTTTTCCTGCTTGCAGGGAAGTGAGGAGGCTCAAGAGCTCCCTTGGGGATTTTCCTGTGCCACCTGCATCCCTTCCATTATCTTCCCTCCTTCCCTCACCCCTCTCCTCTTCGTACACAAGTGCATCACATCCTCCCTCCCTGCTCATGGAATCCTCATGGAATCACAGAATTATTTTGGGTGGAAAAGCCCACCAAGATCATCCAGTCCAACCATTGTCCCAGCACTGCCAAGGCCACCACTGACCCACGTCCCCAAGTGCCACATCCACACAGCTTTCAAATCCCTCCAGGAATGGGGACTCCACCACTACCCTGGGCAGCTGTGCCAGGGCTGGACAACCCTTTCCATGAAGAAATATTCCCAAAATCCCACTTGACCCTTGCCTGGCCCAGCCTGAGGCCGTTCCCTCTCCTCCTGTCCCTGTTCCCTGGGAGCAGAGCCCGACCCCCCCGGCTGTCCCCTCCTGTCAGGAGTTGTGCAGAGCCACAAGGTCCCCCCTGAGCCTCCTTTTCTCCAGGCTGAGCCCCTTTCCAGCTCCCTCAGCTGTTCCTGGTGCTCCCGACCCTTCCCCAGCTCTGTTCCCTTCCCTGGACTCTCTCCAGCCCCTCCAGGTCTTGTTGTGAGGAGCCCATGGTTCTTGCACCATCCCATCCTTCACATTAATTCTAAACGAGCTTTTGACCCCCCAGGCCAGGCCCAGCAAAGCCAACCCCAACCTCAGTGGGGCCAGTCCCCTCTGCCACCTGTGGTCACCACCCCAGCACCACCCTAGGGCCAGTCCTATCCCCTAAACCCTCCACCAAGGCTCTGTCCAAATCACCTAATTCCACTTTTTGCTACTTAAAAAAAAAACTAAAAAAATAAAAAATTAAAAATAATCAGACTCTTCTTTCCATTTGCTTGAGGAAGCAAAGGCCTTTTTTTTCAACCCTTCCATCCTACACCTCAGCTGCTGGGAGTTGATGCCTTGATGTCAACACCTTTTTCCTCTCCAGCTGGTGTTTCCAGGAAAATCCCTTTTGGCTCAACCCTGCCAATGGCCCTCCATGCACATCCCAAGCTTGCCCTCCTTTCCTGGGATGACAAAAGCACTCCTGTCCGTGTCAGGTTGGCCAAGCTTCACACTGCCTATCCATTTTCTGCCCTATTTGGAAGATTTGGGCACCATCCCCTCACTCAGCCATCACTGTGCTCCCCACATCTCCCCTCTCCTCCAGCCCTGAGCAAACAGACAAACAACTGGTTTATGAAAGGGAAGAGGGAAAACCAACAGCAGCTGCTTTAAATCTGCTGTAATGCTGGCGGCAATTGCATAAGGCAGAGGTTTTGCTGATGTCCCCACCCCATTCCTGAGAAATATTTGATTCATTTTGGTGTCACTGTGCCCGCTGCCCATGCCCTCAGCACATTGGCAGCGCGGGATGCAAGAGCAGCATCAAAGAGCATCTCTGGATTCGCTTCTGCCCCGACGCAATCCCACAAGAAAAAGGGCAAGATTCAAAACAGCCTCCTGAGCCCAGCCCAGCCAAGTTCCTTGGCATGGCCTGGACGTGCAGAGCTCAGGAAACAGATGGGGCTCACCATCCCTGGGGGTCTGGTGGCTCTGGGCCCTGACAGAGCAGCAAGTTTCAAATTAAATGACCCTTGAGTGAGAGGGAGCAGCCCCAGCTCTCATCTGCTGGCGAGAGGCATCACAGGGCAGGGCCCTGTCCCACAGCTCTGCTTTGCATTACACGTCTGGAGGCAGAGAGCCCTGCAATGGCAGAGTGGCCTGGGTGGGAAGGGACCTGCAAGACCATTTCATTCCACCCCCTGCCATGTTCAGGGACACCTTCCACCAGCCCAGGTGGCTCCAAGCCCCGTCCAGCCTGGCCTTGGGCACTGCCAGGGATCCAGGGGCAGCCACGGCTTCTCTGGGCACCCTGTGCCAGGGCCTGCCCACCTCCCAGGGAACAATTCCTGCCCAATATCCCATCCATCCCTGCCCTCTGGCAGTGGGAGCCATTCCCTGTGTCCTGTCCCTCCATCCCTTGTCCCCAGTCCCTCTCCAGCTCTCCTGGAGCCCCTTTAGGCCCTGCAAGGGGCTCTGAGCTCTCCCTGGAGCTCTCTCCTCTCCAGGTGAGCACCCCCAGTTCTCCCAGCCTGGCCCCAGCCCTGGAGCATATCCCTGGATTCCTCTGGATTTGCTCCAGCAGCTCCATGTCCTCCTGATGTTGGGGGTCCCAGAGCTGGACATAGCGCTCCAGGACACGGAGCTCTTTCAGAAGAAATATTCCCTGACTCCAAAGCTCTGCCTCAATCACCAAGTCAGGTCTCAATCTCCAACCTCCAGCTGAGATCTGCTGTCTGAAAATTGACCTCTTGCTCTTGGCAGGTGGGATAAGGGTTCGGACACTCTCCCAGACGTGGCAGCTGGTCCTGGCCATGCCATGGTAGCAGGAAAGAGCCAAGCCACAGTGGGAGAGCAGTTTGATTTCCCTTTGCTACCCAGCTTTATGGGTCGTCTTTTTTGCTCAAGGATGTTTTTTTGGTATGAAAAATCCATCAGCACAAAAAAAAAAAAAAAAATAGTAGCAGTATTCAGAGCCCACCTGCAATTTCTGCATCATGAGCTGCAGGGCTGATGTTGTGTCCATCCTGTAGCTGAGCACAACCTCGCCTCTGGTCTGCAAAGCATCTGAGGAGAGGTGGGACCCATTTTCCAGCTGCATCAGTGCAGGGGAAATCCTGCACTTGCAGAGAAAAGAACAGTTTGTCATTTTTTCAGCTGGAAGTTATGATTGCCTTGTGACTGCCCCTGGATCCCTGGAAGTGTCCAAGGCCAGGTAGAGCAGGGCTTGAAGAAACCTTGATTAGTGGAAGGTGTCCCTGCCCATGGCAGGAGATGATCTTTAAGGTCCCCTCCAACCCAAAGCATGATTATTGCATGATTTTACCTGCAGGAATCACAGAAAAAAGTCAACAAAGACCTAATAAACCAAAAATAAATTAATCTAAAGCAAAGAGACCCCCAAGATTTCTTGTTATCACAACCCCTTTCCCCCTAAAAATCTCTCCCAGCCTCTCAAATCTCTCCCTTTTTCCCTGCCTTGCATGTTGTGAGGACGAGTTTTTTTCAGGAAAGGGTTGAAGGAGGAATGTTGAATGAGGAAATCTGCTAGACTCAAAATCTGCTGCTCCCATATGGATGTTTTCCCTGGCCCACATTCCCTTCTCTCTGGGAATTCAGTCCCACTGCAGGCAGTAAACACCTCAAAAATGGGTAATGAAGCGCTCAGGACTGGGATGTTTAAATCCCTGCTAAGATTTATTTCCCAGTGGCTTGTTCAGAGCTACTGAGGGTATTTGTAAGCCTGACAGGAAATAAATCCATGTTCCCTGAGCCCCAATAAGTTTTCTTAACCACAATATAATTCATCCTATCTCCTGAGAGGAATATTTGGTGGTTTTAGTCTGGGCTTCCTGAGCAACAGGATATTTGTTCCTCCAAACATTTAAAATTTCTATAAAAATAAATTTAATTTGAAGGTGGATGTTTGAAATCTGTCTTCTTTTTTATCTCATCAACTATTGGGATTTTTTTTAAAAATCATTATTTTAACTTCACAGCATCTTGCTTCATCTTGTTTTGACTCAGTTTAGCCCAGAAGTCAAAATAAAATGGGATGATGAAGTCTGAATGTCATTTCCCTTTCTCTCCTCCCTCTTTCAAAGGAAAAAGCTGGAAGAAAACATTTTGTCTTCATCCATGGAGAAAGGTGGATTTTTCTTCCCATGTTTCAAAAGAATTTTAGATCAGGACACAGAGAAAGGCTTTTCCCTGCCTTGAGGGATGCACAGAGCAGAGAGGGAGAAGAGGTGACATGAAGAAGACACAAAGTGATGAATGGGCAGGCTGGGAATCCCGTTCTCCACTGTTTTCATCTTGTTTAGGGAGAAAACTCAAACCCATCCAACTCAGTTCAAAGGCAACCAGAGCACCTCATCAATTTAAACTGTGTGATTACAATGCCTAATTAAGCTGTGGAACTCATCACCAAGAGTGATTGTGCAAGCTCAGAGGTTAGAAAGATTGCAAAAAAAAATTTAAAAATAAAAAAAAAAAGAGAAAGAAAATTGAATTTATCTCTGTTTTGGAGCATCTACAGCTCTGCTAGATTCGTCTGAAAAGGGATATCAATTCTCATGCTGCAGAGCACAAACAAGCTACCAACAGCCCATTAGGATGAAACTTCTCCTCTGGGAAAATTGCATAATTTATCAAGTGGAGCATTTCTTCCATCTTTCTTTGAAGCAGCTGGGAATGATTAATGTCAAAAGCAGGGTCAGGAGTAAGGCTGGCCACTGGTTCTGGCACACTCTGGCCCTTCCCGTGTCACTGAGGAATTAAAGCTCAGAAAACTCCAGCAGGCCGGGACAAGAGTTAAATCATCCTATAAATTAAGCACTTCCCATCTGAGTGCAGAAATTTGCCTTTTCCAAAGACCTATCCCTGGGAAAAGTACACTGGAGGTAGCTTTAGGAAGCATTTCAGAGCCAGGAGTCAAAGCCATGCGTGTCCAGATCCCCGGAGTGAATGCTGAGGTTGCCTTGGCAACACAGGGATGTGGATGTGGTGATTGCAGCTCCTGAGGGTTTTAACCCACGGGATCAATCTGCCAGCAGGAGAGGGAGGCCAGAAACATGAGGCACTGCCATGGGCTTTGTGTTTTCCAGCCCTATGAATTGGATGAAAAACCCGAGACATCCACTAGCAAAGGTGTCTGGTTATCAGTGGAAGCAGCCAGGAGCCTTCCTGGAAAACCATTTGAGAGTCTTTTGTCTGGCACATCAATTGTAGGATAATTTGGGACCTTCCATCCCATAAATTAGCACAGATCTGTCTGGGTCCTCCACTGGTACTTTTGAGTTTCTACAACACCAAAGAACAAAACCAGACTAAGGACATTGACAAGTCTTTTTTTTTTTTTTTTTTTTTTTTTTTTTTTTTTTCCTGGAAAATGTGTTTTACTTCTCACTGAAAGGTTTTTAGCCAGGCAAAAGATTCCCTGAGGTACCACAACCCCAAAAAATCATCGTGCACCTTGAGGGAAGGTGGCATGGGATAGGAAAAGCCATAAGCCCTTGCTCTTGAATGGTGCAGAAGGCTCAGAAAGGAACAACTTTTAGTGATATTTTAGTGTCACCCTGATTGTGTTACGGGACAGCAGTAATCTCCTTAAATGACAGGCTGTCACCTGAGCCACCCAGCCAAGATGTGAGTCCATGGCAAGGTGGGAAGGTGCTGGTTTAATTTAACACCCAGACACAAAGGTGCAGCACTGAGCAGACAGACACTCGTGGGTGCTGTTCTCACCTGAGCTGGGATCTGCTGGAGCTCAGTGTCTTGGATATCAAGGAATTATCATAAAATCCTGGAATGGTTTTGGGTTGGAAGGGACCTTGTTCCATCTCGTTCCAACCTCCTGCCAGGACCAGGTTGCTCCAATCCCCGTCCAGCCTGGCTTTGGACACTTCCAGGGATCCAAGGCAGCCACAGCTTCTCTGGAAAACCTGTGCCAGGGCCTCCCACCCTCACATGGAACCCTATCCACAGGTTTTTGGGATGATGATGAAATTTCTGGAGGATAACTCTTCCACTAGCAATAAATTTGATGTTCCAGCTGTCATGTCTGGCCCTGGAGCTCTAACCTGCTGATTGCTGCAGGGGGTGGACCACTGTGCTTATCGTCTTTTTTTTTTTTTTTTTCTCTATTTATCTAATCATCCCCTCCTTCCCTCTTGGGTACAGGGCATTGTGCTCAATGGACCTTGGGACAACATTTTGACATACTTCTGAATGGACTCTCTGTTTGGTGCTGGCAACGAATTTCTGAGGTGTAGGAAATGCTTTTTTCACACCAGGTCAGGGTCTGCTTGCTTTTTGTCCTTGTCCCCCAGGCACTGTATGATTCCTTCCATTTCCTTCGTGAAATTTTGATGAGAATCCAATTTCAGCAGAAATCTGCTGAAGCCCCTGTCCTCTTCTGGTCCCGTTCAGCTTCCCAGAGATGGCAGTGAGAAGGTGAAATCACATGAAATCCTGTGGTGCCTGCATGGAATTCTGGATTCCTCAACAAGGAGAGAATCCCTCCGAGGTGCCAGAGCCCCTGTCGTGCTCAGGCATATCAACTGCAGCTGACTGCACCAATAACATTAGCATGGGCACTTACTCCAGCTAAATAGGACACTTAATTCCCATTAATGCTGGACTAATTAGAGCATGGTGAACAAGCAAAGAGAAAACACCATCCTTGTGTCTGTGCAAAACTGTTTGCAATCTCCCACACAGAATTTAGGCCACCCTTCCCTTCCTTGGGTTCAAAGGGGAGTCTCTGTTCCTTGACGAGAACAACCATCAGCAATTCTCAAGATTTCATCTTTCATCTCTCATTCTGAGATACATGAATATCTACAAAGAAAAATCTGTAGATATTCATGAGTGCAGGCAGAGACAACCACATCAGTCAAAAAAAGCCTGCACTGCTAAATGCAGTGTGCACCGAGAGTGACCTAAATATGATTAAATTACCCTGCCTAATTTCAAGCAAGAAAAAGCTACCTAGAATTACTTTAATTAGCAGAAAGGGATGCTGTCAGCCACTTTCTGGAAGCAAATTTAATGTACTGTGTTACTTGTTGTACCCATGGCATCCTGTGGTAGGAAAACAAAATGCTTGTCTACTCCTCCTTGCTAAAATCACCATTATTTATTCCTATCCAGGTCTCCTTAGGAAATGCAGTTTGTGCTCCTTGCTGTTCTCCATCTGTTTGCCCCCCAAGGTGTTTCAAAGCCACTTGGCAGTTCCCAGAAACTGGAGGAGAGCTGCCACTGACTGAATCCCACGTTCTCTTCCAGAAAAGTCTGGATCCTTCCAACTGCTCAGCACCGTGGTGGGTCAGACCTCAGCATCCCAAGCTGGAGGGCAGGAATCCTGCCCAGTGACTTGGAAGCATCACTGAGGTAACCTGGGGTGAGGTAGGGGCAGAATTTGGGTCTCCAGGTAAACATCTGTGCCTTGCCTGCATTCCAATTGATGGGAGAATTCAGGGGGAAAAAATGTGACTGAGGATATTAAACATGCAGACAACTGGGGTTTGGGAAGATCCTAAACAAATGGTTGAGGGTTGGGAGAGTATCATAGAAACATCGAATTGTTTGGGTTGAAGGGACCTTAAATATCTCATTCCATCCCCTGCCATGGGCAGGGACACCTTCCACTAGCCCAGGTTGCTCCAAGCCCTGTCCAATCTGGCTTTGGGCACTTCCAGGGATCCAGGAGCAGCCACAGCTGCTCTGGGCACCCTGTGCCAGGGCCTCACCACCCTCACAATTTCTTCCCAATATCCCATCTTACCCTGCCCTCTGGCAGCTTAATGCCATTCCCCATTGTCCTGTCACTCCACCACTTGTCCAAAGTCCCCCTCCAAACTTCTTGCAAGCCCTCTTTAGGCACTGGAAGGTGCTGGAAAGTCTCCACATGGCTCCTCTTCTCCAGGCTGAACAGCCCCAACTCTCTTAGCCTGTATTTAAGAAAGCACCACAACAACATTCCTGTATTTTTCCTATTGTCCTGTGGCAGAGAATGGGCAAGATGACATTTCAGTCCAGGATTAATTACTATTTTAATGTCCTTATTTGCAAACAGCTACTTTTTCATGCATTAATCACACTGCACTGGGCTAGAGCTAGACCTCAGTGGGATGCCAACCATTTTGCAAGATGGATTTCTGGGATCAAACCCAGCATTTCTCTTCCTCAGAGAAATCCCTCAAGGAGCTGCCAGGTGTTCCAGCAGCTCCCAGCCCGTGGTCTGCAGCCACAATGGCCACGAAGCTCTTGATAGCTGTGGGCAACCAGGGGGAACCTCAATAACCACCCATGAGGTGTCATTCCGAGTTCCAGGGTGCGACAGCTCAGTTAGGAGCATTTTCTTGATTGAGTTTTGAGAGGAGAAGGCACAACATATTCTGCTCTCCCCTCTGGCTAAGGAAGGGATCAGAGAAATTCCTGAAGCGTGTTTGGGGGAGAAGAGATGTCACACACATCAACAGCAAACTGGAAAAGGCTGGAAAAACAATCCAGCTTCAAAGGGAAATGTAGCCTTCAGCACTGCAGAGATTCGGAGCATCCTTCCCATCCTGGCTCTGCTTCCTGAAGACTAGGGATTTGGAGCATGTGAGGCAGTGGAGAGCAGAGGATACAAGCGAAGAGATGGAGCCAGAGCCTCCCTCTGCGTCACAGGAGCTGCGTTGGAGCTGGGAGAACAAGAGAAACCCCGAGCACAGCCCGGGAGCGACGGGGGAAGGAGGAGAACTGAGCCTCGTTAATCATTCCCGACTGGAATTCCTGACTGGGCCAGGCTGAGGGCAGGCACCCCGCCAAGGCACCGCCGGCTTTCCCGACCTGATCCTCTTCTCCCCGTTCCTCGCTCCCTGGCAGCTGCCTCCTGCCTCAGGATCAGCCTTGGCAATGCCCAAATGAATAGGGGCAGATTTGGACCTTTGGAAAAATCCAAGCCAGGGCTTTCCAGGTCAGGAATGGAGCTAAGGTGTCCCAGAGGCTTTCTGAGGATGCTCACTGGCAACCAAACCTGTTCCAGAGCTGATGTTAGGGGTGAACAATCCGTGAAGTTCTGGGGGTCCCTGGTGATGGTGAGGAGATGGAGAAAGGCCAGAGGGTCACCAAGTGGATTAGGAGCCTGGAGCCAGGCTGGGAGAGCTGGGAATGTCCAGCCTGGAGAAAGGAAGGCTCCAGGTAGAGCTCAGAGCCCCTTCCAGTGCCTAAAGGGGCTCCAGAAGAACTGGAGATGGACTTGGAACAAGGGATGGAGGGACAGGACACAGGGAATGGCTTCCCACTGCCAGAGGGCAGGGATGGATGGGATATTGGGAAGGAATTGTTCCCTGGGAGGGTGGGCAGGCCCTGGCACAGGGTGCCCAGAGCAGCTGTGGCTGCCCCTGGATCCCTGGCAGTGCCCAAGGCCAGGCTGGACAGGGCTTGGAGCAACCTGGGATGGTGGAAGGTGTCCCTGCCCATGGCAGGGGGTAGAATGGGATGAACTTTAGGGTCCCTTCCAACCCAAACCATTCTGTGATTCATTCTATAATTCTAAGATTCATTAAGCTCATCGTGCAAAGCACAGGGGAAGAAGAGAAAACCCCATGTCTCAGGCCAGCCATAAATAAATGAAATAACAAGTTTGCAAGCCCTGACTGGAAGGGTGAGGGACTCCCATCTCTGTGAGCACACTAACCTTCTGCTTTCCTATTGTACTTTAAGGACTGGAGTACAAATAAATGGGAAATAATCAACTAATATGGCTAAAGGCACTGCTGCAATGAGGGGTGACTTCAAACATTTCATGTCCCCATCACCTTTTGAAACCCAGGGCTGGCTCAGTTCCTCTCCCATTCCCCTAATTTATCTGTTGGCTTAGGAAATCAGAGAGGATCTGTGAAATGCAAGCAGGACCTGAGCCCAAAAGAGCCTTCCCAAGTCTGATAAGAGGTCCTCACATCAAAATAAGATGGATAATTTTTTAAAAAAAACCCATTCTTGCAAATCAAAGCCTTTCCCTCACCAAGACCAACAAATGTTTTCCCTCTCACACCTGGACCCCCAAAAATCCCCTTCACAGGATCATCCGGCAGAGCTGGAGAACCAGCAGGGTCTGGAATATTTCACCCCTTTTGAAACCCATTTTGCCATAACTCAGTGGCACAATGGCTCTCCCGGGAGCATTTTGGGGAATGGCCCAGAATCACCGAATTTTTAAGCTGGAAAAGAGCTCCAAGATCACAGAGTCCCCGTCAGCAGATCCAGTTTGCCACCAGTCCCCCTCACCCTTTGCTTTGTCTGTGATGCCCCCGGCTCGCTCTAGAATTAGGAAACCTTCTGGATGGAAATGTAAGGAATGTAAATTGATGTCTTCTCTCCGACGTGAATTATCTGACTCCTGCAGCCGTCTCTGCGAGATTATTTGAGCCGAACTTGACTGTTGCAGTAATTAATTTCCAATCAAGCAAATTTGCGTAAATCTTCCCTTTAGAAATCTGCCTTAAATCAGGGGTTTAGGCACCACATTCCAGCTTGGATTCATTAAAAATAGATTGCTATTGAAAGCTGCCAGCACTGTAAATACAGGCACCACGCCACCCTGCAGGATGGCTTGGATACACACTTTCCAAATAATGAAAACCTGCCTTAAAAACCATCCCCACAGCAAATGTCCCCTGGAACTGGGTGTGCTGGGTTCTTATCAGCAGCCCTGACAGCCTTCTCTTGTTGACAGATCTGGCCTTGCAGGGATGGCTTTGAAGCAATCAGGATAAGGGTGACAAAGGCTCCAGGAGAAGGAGAGGTCTTGGCAACTTGAGAAATCTTCTTGGAGATGTTTTGTGTGCAGCCCACAAGTCAGAGAGCAGTTTCTGCTGCTCTCAGAGAGGAGGAATCATGGAATGGTTTGGGTTGGAAGGGATATTAGAAGTTATGGAACCCAACCTCCCTTCCATGGACAGGGACACCTTCCACTGTCCCAGGTTGCTCCAAGCCCTGTCCAGCCTGGCCTTGGACACTTCCAGGGATCCAGGGGCAGCCAACAACTCCTTGTCCTGTCACAACAGGCACTACTAAAAAGCCTGTCTTCATCTTTTTTACAAACCACCTCTAAGGAAGGGAGGAAGGGAAGTCCCTCTCTGTAGGACAGGAACATCACGAAGGCAAATCAAACATATTGTCAGTGATGACAGAGACTGAGAGAGGAGACACAAGCAAGGGTGAAACTACAGCTCTCCATCTCCAAACCTCTGTGAAATCCCTCTCCTCTGCAAATCTGGGATTTGCCAAGGGTATGGAGTCATGGCTGCCCAGTGCTGGGAGGAAAGGGGTGGAAACAGCACTCCTGGGGCTTTTGCTGAGCTTGCAATAGCCTCCACCTCAGTAGGATGCAGGTGGGAGATGTCCTTGAGAAGGGACCATAGAATCACGGAACATCATAGGCTGGAAAAGATCTTTAAGGTCATCTGTGGCAAGCAACAGTCATCAAATCCAATGAATGAGTGGAAATCTTTTCTTTGCTCTCTATTCCTTGCCCTTCATGTCCCAAATGCTCAGCTCTACCTCAATGCCCTTCTTGGGGCATCTCCCCAGAGGAAGGAGTACCACAGACCAGCTCTGGTGAGCTCTCACATCACAGAAAACCGTCCTGGAATGTGGAGAATCCATCCCAGCCATCTCTGGAGACAGAGGCTTGACTCACTGAAAGACCAACCCCACGATGTGCCAAGCAAGGCCAGTGCTGAAACCGTCACAGGACCAGGTTGTGTTAGAGAGAAATTCAGCAAAATGCCCTAAAAAATAAAAATTTGTTCTCGTATCACTGTCCAAGCCATCACTCAAGTTTTAGAGACAAGGTTCAAGTGCTCCAGCCACCACCAAGGTTTGCCTTGCCCACCTGTGGTTGGTGTCCAAGCAGCTCTGAAGCCCTGAAGAAAGGTTGATGTCTCCAATGTGTGGTGGTGCTCTGTCAAAAGGAGATTTTTGTGTGGGAAAAGAGCAGGATGATGTGGAGCTGGGCAGAGGAATATCACATAATCCCAATTTCCAGCTTCCTCCGCCGCCAAAACCACAGGGAGGAATGAAAACTTGACAGCACAAGCCTGCCCAGCGGTTGAAGCACACCATGTATTCCAGGCCTGTGAATGAATGAGAAACCTCCTGGAGGAACTGGTGCCTCACATGCTGTTCTGAGACCTACCACCGGTGTTTTGTCAGGGCAAGGGATTTGTCATCTTTCCTCCACACCAGGATCCAGGAGAGGATACAGCTTGTTTCTGGAGTAGACTTTTTTTTTTTTCTGTTTTTTTCTCTCTATTTTTTGAGGTATTAGTGCACAACTTTTCTATGACTTTTTAAACAAAACACTCACTCGCTTCTGTTTTGTTGGTTTGGGTTTTTTTAAAGAAGGAAAAATGAAATCAAGTATACTTCCACACTTTGCTCACCACTGCCTTCCACATTCCTCAGACCCTCAGGAGACAAAACTCCAACACCCGCTAATCCTTTCTCCTCTTGTGAGCTGCTGATGTCAGCAACGGGGCAAAACCCTGAATATATTCCAAATGGGCTTTGAGGTTGGTACTTCTTCAGTGCCCCAAATTAAAAGCTCTGAGGAGTCTTATTGAGTGTTTGTATTTCCTTTCCCTCAGTGAATGTGTAAAATCCACAAGCCACCACTTTAGGAAGCCCTTTGGCTGATCAGTATCTTGGATAAACACCAAGTACCAAGATGAGTGTCTTGGATAAAGGCTAAGGACATTCCTTTCAGGGCATTTATGGTGCTCCTCTCTCCAGGATAGAGGATCTGAGTGATGCTGGAGTCACCCACAGCACAGAAGGTGACAGGATCAGACTGCAGTCCAGCTCCCCTGTGACTCCACAATAAAAAACCGCTGCTGTGAGAAGTTTAGGAGAACCTCTGAGGGGCAGCTGCAAGGTCACCTCAGCCTGTCCCAACCCCATGTACGTGGTGGGAGGTGGCAGACCCAGTGAGGAATAGCATCTCTGGATTTGGGGTGAGTTCCTCACCCAAAAAAGACAAGGCAGGGAGGTGTCCCCTGACCAAGGAGAAATAGGACAGCAGTGGCAGAGTCCAGTCCTGCTGACTCTTTGTTCAGCAAAGTCTGCTGAGCTCTTCCTCTGCTCCATTGCAAGTGAATCATGGAGCATCTCCCCTGGGAAGAAGCCTGGGCAAGCATGGACTGACAGCTCGCCAGGCAAGGATCAAGTTCTGGGGGTGTGAAGTTGTGTTCTGTCCTGCCACAGAGTGTAATTTATGTTCTCCAGTCACCACAGCTGCTGGGACAGGGGAATGGAGGAGAAATCGGGGAGAAAACATCAGGGAAGGAAAGAGGGTCCTGGATTGGTTTGTTTTTCCAAAGCTCCCCACCACATTCAGCACTTCCCCTGAAGCTGCATTGCTCCTAAGAGCTATTTAAAGCCCTGTGCTGGAGAACTGGGACTTCTCCTCTGCCATGTGCTGCTCTAAAGCCACTGTCACTACTCAATAAATAACAGGGATGTACACTGAAGGCATTCCTGCCATTCAGCACGACCAAACCCACATCCCCATGAAGTGCATTGATAGCACATCTACCATCTAATTGCTGTTTTGAGATCCTTTAAGAAACCTCTGACTATAAGGTTTCTTATTTTTCTGGCCTCTGCCTGCCTGGCTGTGTTAAGAGACCACTGCAAAATTACTTTCATCAGCTACTGTTCAGTTGGTCTCAGGATCTATTTTCCAGACTCCAAAGCAAAATTACAGTCATTCAATATTAAAGTATTTGCAGAGTGGCATTAAGCAAGGGCGCTGCTGTATTACTTACCATGGCAACTCAGGTTGCTAATTTCTCTTCTTCCTGAATGTGGAAGAGCCAAGACACTCAGAAATGCTCTGTCCCTGATGTGACAAAATGCATTTGTGTTGCACAAAGCATTTCCTTCAACAGAGAAGCCTCCCTGCCGCACCAGGAGAGGCAGAGCACGGGAGGGAAAGGTGTTTTCCTGCTGATTGGATGACGCGGGATTGCCTGGAGGAATCAGGATGTAGCATCCATTATCCTCCCTCTAGGAGAGGCAGAAGGATCTGGATATTTTCTGCAGCTCAACATGGGTCCTTTCTCCAGGGAATCTCTCCCTGGATTTTGCTTCAAAATGGGTCATTTTGAGTATTTCACAGGAAGGGGTTTTCATCCTTATGATTTTTCCATGAATGCTCCTCAACTCAGGTATGGCATGAAACAACTCTGAGGCCTAAATATGCTTTCATTTGATTTAACTGTGACATCTTTCAGCTGCATCCAGGGGTTTGCTGCTTTCCACAGCTGCTGTCACCACTTGTGGTGCACAGCAGGACACACAGATATGCTGACAGTCCTGCTGAAGGAGCCTGCAACGTTCCCGTTCTGCTGAGGTGACACGAGGTGAACCAATTTATTCAAGAGCCTCTGAGTCCCAGCCTGGTAGGTAAACTGGTCTGGTAGTGCCTAAATATAATTTACCATTGCTTTGGACCCACAAACTTCCCATTACTCCTTCATCCTAAGCAGTCTTGGTATCGCCCGCATCTTCCCATGGTGAGATTTTCTCCTGCTCATTCTGTCTGTGGTGTAGACACGTCCCAGGCGTCCTTTGAAACACATTTTAAGTGTTTCCCCAAATAAACTCCTCTGGAGGATGAACTGCAGTGCACTGCATCTCATCCCATTCCTGCACAGCCAGATCTCCCTTAGGAACTCACCTGGACAAGGCCCTGGCTCGTGACATGAAGTCAAAGCATGGCCAAGGTGGGCTGAGGAGCCTGGGGAATTTCATGGATTGCTGCTGCTCCCCCAGAGTCAGTTCAGTTTCTCCTCCCAAGGAAGGAGGCCACGACGGGCTGTCCTGTGGGAAATAAACACATTTTGCAGCAATGGCATGATAATGTCTGATTATTAGCAGAGACCTCGCTCACCCTGAATTTCTGCTGTGGTTTGTGTGGTGTTCCTCTTCCCATGGCCACTGGTGTCTGAGGATCGGGCTGACAGGCTATTCTTAGCCTACTTCAACATTCCCCATGGATTTCCAAGGCACAGGGAGATGTGTCCACAGCCCAACGGTTCAAAATGTGCACATCCCTGTGTCCATTTCTCATCCCTCCCTTGCTGGTCCAGCCCAGCACCTCACAGTCCAACCACCACAACCACCTTGCAGCCTCCTGATGAGAAAGAAGACAGGCAGCAGTTGTCAAATCACATCAGCTACATCAAATCCTGGATTTTCCCTTTCAGTCAGGGGCAATCACAGATCTCTGACTGCAAGGTGGTCCCAGTCCTGCATCCTGTCACTTTGACACCTCAACAGCCTCTCTCAAACCCTTCTCCTCTCACCCCTTCCAGATCATGACTCAACTCTTCTCTCTTGTCATTTAATAAGTAAACTTCTTTCTATTCTGCCTTTCACCAATCCTCAAGAGCTCATCCCCTCTCTCTCCCCTGCCATCTCCACCACATTTGTCCCTCTTGGTCACCCCTGGCACATCAGTGACATCTCCCACCACACTCCTGAGCCCTTGGCTGCTCTGCCATCCTCAAGCAGCGCAATCATCTGCTCAGTGGGCCCTGACTCACACCCCATATCCAATTCAGGAAGATTTTCTTCACGGAAAGGGTTGTAGGGCATTGAAATGGAAAGTTCCCATGCCCAGGGAGGTGGTGGAGTCCCCGTCCTTGGAGGCGTCCAAGGAATGCCTGGATGTGGCACTCAGTGCTCTGCTCTGGTGACAAGATGGGGATCAGGCACAGGTGGGACTCGATGACCTTGGAGGGATTTTCCAATCTTAATGGAAGATTCTGGAGATTCCATGATTTCATGAAGATTCTGGGGATTCTGGGATTCCATGATCTCTCTGCTACTGCCATCAATCCCCCCACGTGGCCTTAATCCTGCCAATCCAGCTTCCTTCTTCCCACTCTTCTACCTTCCTCAGCAGACCACTGCACTTCCAAAACCTCTTTATCACAAGTCACACCCCATTCCCACCCTTCTCCACCCACCTTTGCCCCACTCCTCCTCTCCTGCCTCATCCCTACCGTGCACCCACCTCGTGCGTGCCATTCCCAGTCCCAGCTGGAGCCTTCCTGCTGACAAGCCACACAAAGCCCTTTTACATCACTCCCTGTGCTGGTGGCCAGGAGCGACTTTTTTGGGAGACAGGCAACAAAATCCTTCTTTTCTGGGCTCTCCATCCCCGTGGCCTTGAGAGCACGGCCAAGGGAGTGCTGTGAATGGAGCTGCCCTCGCCGGGTTCCAGCAGCACCCCCAGCCCCAGCCCACAATGTGTAATGCAGGATGAATGCCCCGGGCCCTGCAGAATGAAAGGCGCCCTGCCAGCCCGCACACAGCCCGGCCCTGCACAATAAAGACATAATTATGGCTTCAGCAGCTTGGCTTTGCTTTGAGGTTTGCACCAGTGGTGAAATGTTGTTCCGTGCTGACCTCGGGGAAGCAAATGATCTCATGAGTTCAGACTGCCCGGGCCACGCTTACCAGGGAGCTGATGGAAGTGGGAGAGCTCACAGTTCCAGTCCTCATCCATTGGCTGCAGGAAGGCAGCCTCTGATGTGCTGTGAGACCCTCAGGTTGCCCAGAGAAGCTGTGGCTGCCCCTGGATCCCTGGAAATGTTCCAGGCCAGGCTTGGAACCACCTGGGATAGTGGAACGTCTTTAAGGTCCCCTCCAATCCAAACCGTTCCATGATTCTTTGCCTTGACCTCTGGAGCATCCCTCTTATTCCAGGGCTTATTTGCTAAGGTGCACACTTCTGGCTGTAATTTTAATTTTTCCCTAAGCTGAGAAGTCATGGAACTGGACTTCCCCTCTGCACAGGCATAAAACCAGGGGATGGTTGTGGAAACCCAGGGCACTGGAAATATTTCTCCGTCTGCTCTGGGGTGTCCTGACCCCCAGGGGAGCACTGACTTTGACCCTCATTCATGAAGAAAACTTCCAAAGCCTCAAGGTAAACTAGAAACCACAAAAATGTGAAATAGATTGTAGAGATCATAGAGAGTAGTGTAGTATGTCACATGGGTGAGAAATTTAAGTTTTAGGATTTTTAGTATGTTATAGATGGGTTCAAGATGGAGGATACAGGGTGTTGTCTCAAGTTCATTTTACTTCCTTCTTCTTCTTCTTCTTCTTGGGTTTAGGTGGTATCTTGTATTTGGGTAGAAAAATCTGCATTGCGGGTCTTTAGGGGTCAGTTATTGGGTTAGAAAGGGAAATAATTCAGGTGTCACTTCTTAACTGGGTAGCTTAGTTTTTGGTTAGACTTAAAAGGCCTTGTGACACGAGGTTGTTAGCCATTTTTGTGCTGTTTTTCCTGCACGCAGAGTCTGGTGCAGATGGTGTGCTGAAGTTTTGATAAGATAACAATAAACAGAAGCTGAAGACTGAAAAAGTCCATCTTTCGTTCCTGACACAGAACTGCTCCAGGAGGATCTCTGCCACCAGGGGAGCCCTCAGGGAGTGGCCCAACTTGGGGCCCACAAACTCACAGATGGCTGCAGTTCCCCAGCAGATCTGATATTGCATAGTATCACCTGGACCCCGTGTGCATTCCCATAACATCCCATAAGTCCCCTGAGCACCTCAGCACCGTGTTCCATCAGAGGATGTCTCCACTAAGGAACAGGTCCCTGCTCAGCACCCAGTTCTTGTCTCCAGGTGCTCCCCCACCCCTCAGATCAGCAGCCTGTTCACCACCTCACAGCTATGGTGTTAAACAGCCACCTTCCAAACCTCACCCAGAATTTATTCCTCCACAGTTCACGCCACAAGCGTTGGTGCAGACAGTCTGTTATCTTCCATAACTCTCCACCTTCCTTGTTATTCACACCAAACTTGCCCTCTCAGTTCAACCAGGCTCTATAAAAACAGCACACGAGACAGGGCCAAGCGTTGAGTAGCAAATTAAACAGGGCGAAGGCCTCCCCTCTGGCCCTGGAGATACATGGAGCAGATCACACTCTGCCCCTTACTGCAAAATAGCACATTTTTCTCCATATTCCCCTCAGGTGGCAGCCCCTGACTCTTGCTGGCCCCTGCAAAGTTTCCAGACTTTGTTAGGGAGAGCAGGATGTGGCACAGAGCAGGCCAAAATGTACTGAGGAGATGAAACCATTGAGATGGTCATCTGACATTTTTATACCCATTTTCCATCCTGGTTTTTATGGCGTTATAAAATGGCCAGCAACTCTTGATTTGGCTTGGGTGGAGGGTTTTTTGTTTTTGTTTTTCTTTTTGTTTGGTTGGTTTTTGGGTTTTTTTTTTTTGTTCATTTTTTGTGTTTTTCTTTGTTTGTTGGTTTGTTTGTTTGTTGGGGTTTGTTTATTTGTGGTGGTGTTCATTTGTTGGTTTGTTTGTTTGTTTGTTTATAGTGCGAAGTGAGGGGTTTGGGGTTTTTTTGCAGAATAGGTGTCCTCTAATATTATCCTGTTACTTCCTCTCTGTCCCTCTTCTTTCAATTTCAGTTCTTCTCCCTTGACCATGGAGAGGAGGAAGAAAACAGAGGAAGCGAAAGATGTCGGGATGAAATTCCTCCAGGACCTTGCCAATCACCTGGCTTGGCCAGGTCAGCCACCTTTATCACTTACTTGGTGGCCATTACATGTGATGAATTCCAGCTCTCTGCAGATAATTCAGTGAGTCTTAATCTTCTTCTCCTTGTTTGATTGTGAAAGTATTTCATGGAGACAAGGGTTTGAGTCCAGCTTCCTCTGCTGTGGAAGGATCCTGAAAAGCAGGATGGTGAATGTGCTGCATGACAACAGTCAGAGTTTACTAATCCAGTCCAGGCAACCCCAGTCTGCTTCTAGGCTCTACATTGATTTCCAAATCTGCCCTAAAAGGCATGTTTTGTTGTAAAGCTTTTTTTTTTTTTTTTCCCTTTATATGACATTCAGGGGTTTTAAGAGACTACAATTAAACCCAGCTTTTACCAACAACAAACTATTTCCAACAGCACGTTCAGATACTCCAGTGAACATTCCTGAGCTCCAGTCCTCCTCTCTGGCTGCTTAAATTGACTCTGAAAACAATGCATTTGTCATGGTAAACCATTCACAAGCTCTTCCCTTTCCATGGATTTTGGTACCCAAAGAACCCCCCCTACAATAACAGCATCAAACCCCCAAACACAAAGTGGGCTGAACACAAAATTTTAATCCCATCAGCCCAATGAGCACACTTCCTAACAAGAAAGCACTTTTTCTTTTCCACAAACTCCACATCCAAACTCCCCAGGTTGGTGAGGAGGAAACCATGGTAACTGGACAGTTTAATTGGATGTGTGTTGGCTGGAGAGAATGGGAAAGATTGCAAAATTGGTGCTGGGGAGTCTGCATAAACATGGCGTGGTTTGGAGAGCCCACGGATTCTGCTGAAGGGGAATGTGATGCAGCACATCTGGCACGGGGGTGTCTCCTTTATGTAACACAGAACCAGAGGGGGTCAGGGGCTCTGTGGGGCTCCTGAGAAACACAAGTCAGCCACTGCTCCCTGCTCCATCAGCGACCTGGACGTGGGACCGGAGTGAGAAACAAAATTTAGTGATTTCTCCCAGGTATTCTCAGTCCTGCCTGCGGCCCAGCAAGGAGGAGCAGAGCACAGGGCAGCCCCAGCCCCCCAAACACAGCCCCATGGGGTCCCAGTGTGGCCAACAGGCAGCAATCCTTCCATGATGTGTGTTTTTTTGCTCAAACATGAAAAAATGCAGAATAAATCTGTTTAAAAGTGCTGTCTGCTCTGAAAAAGGGAGATCTTTAACCTGTCCTGTGAAGTAGCACTGGCATGCATGAAAGCAGATCCTGAGATGGTTTAGGACACATGTGGAAATCCCTTTGAGTAAATTCAGTGAATGAGGTTTCCTCTGAGCATTGAGGGGGTTACTGGAGATAGGGGACTGATCTTTCCTCTCTAGATTTAAGGACTTAAGGCAGCAGAGTGGCAAACATGACCAGTTCTTTTGAATTTTTTTGTCCATTTGACCACCAGACAACCGGGGATAGTGGAAGGTGTCCCTGTCCATGGCAGGAGGTTGGAATGAGATGATCTTTAAGGTTTCTTCCAACCAAAACTATCCTGTGATTCTGTGACCTCTAATTTCCCACCTCTACAGGATGAACTGACAAGCTTTGGGCTGACTTAGCGCTCTGCCCTTCCTTCTTCTAAATTTCTTCTTTTTCCTTTCTTTCCTTCTGCTCAAAATACAAGTTCAGCCACTCTTTCTCAAATATTCCTACTGGGCAATTTCTTATTGCCCACTTGGCTGAAATTCAGCATTTACCCATCACTCAAATGCTTCTGCTGCAATTTTTCAGTTTTTTGGATGCTGTGTCACTTCTTCCCATGGCTGGCAACAAACCCACAAAGAGGGATGAGAGTGCTTGCACAGGACAAGAGGAGATGGCCTCAAGCTGTGCCAGAGGATGCTCAGGTTGGACAGCAGGAGGAATTTCTTCATGGAAAGGGTGGTCAGGCATTGGAGCTGCCCAAGGAGGTGGTGGCGTCCCCATCGCTGGAGGTGTCCAAGGAGTGACTGCACGTGGCACTCAGTGCTCTGGGCTGGCTGATGAGGTTGGTAAGGGCAAGTTGGTCGGTCAAAGGATGGATTTGATGAGCTTGGAGGTCTTTTCCAACCTCAGTCACTCGATGATTCTGTAGAATCGTTTTGGTCGGAAAAGGCCTCCAAGCTCATCAAGCCCAGCTGTCAACCCAGCCTTCAAAAAAAGTCGGGAAGAAAAGGGACCTGGCCATGCCAGGAAGATGAACCACAGCACACTCCTGACCCTGACACGAGAATCGAGCCCACCCTTGTTCCAGGATATCCCAGAAGTGCTCAGCCGCCCTTTATCCCTCCCGTGCCTCTCCCGCAGCGCTCGGGCAGCCGGCGGGAAGGAGCCGGCGTGCTCGGAGCCAAGCCCTGCGTGTTTGGGGAGTGAGCAAACCCCGCTAAGTGGGATCTGGCTGTGCTGTTTGTATTGCTAAAGAGCAGCACATGGGGCATGGATCCGCTCGGCTCCGCCGGTGGGTGAGGAAAGGCTGGAACCCAGCTGCATTTCGAAACACGAGACGTAAACAATGATTTGCCAGCGAGAGTAAAAGTAAGAGGCTCTCAGCAGAGGCGGTAAACAGCCTTGCACATTGTATCTGGAACCAGAGGGCCATTAGCCCTGTTATTGATACCCCAATCATCAGAACCAGGGGGGAGTCACTGGCAAATTGCTCTGCTCCATGGCTGTCCCTGCACATCCTCGTCTGGTAAAGGCCGCTCTTCCCTTCCGTGCCATCGGCAGAAATTGCCTTTTTCTGCTCTCTCTGGTGCCTGGGTTGGCCTCCCCAGAGCAGTTAAAAACTCATTGTGAGCTCTTATTAGATGCAGAGTGAGTCTGAACCGAGAGAAAGCACCTGATATCCATCAGGGAGATTTGTCCCATGTCGGAGTGGGATGAGCCCCTCCATAGTAGATTTGGAGACAAATGCACGCCTTGCAAGCACTTCCAGGGGTCTCCTAACTGAAATCCAGCACTGCAGCCTTATTTATCCTTGCCCTTGGCTGTACAGGACAGATGGGCTTCCCAAGGCTCCTCAGTCTGTCCAGGAGGGTGCCAGGGCAGGAGGAGATCCCACAACCAGGATTCACCTCTATGTGCCACAGCTAAGGATGAACTACAGGGAATTGCTGACCAGCTCTGAGTCGTGTTAACCCTCATTTTGTTGGCTTATTCCATCTTTAATCCATCCCAGATCTCCCCACCCAAGTGTGGAAACATCCTTCCTGCCTCTCACCTCTCCTTCCCTGCTGGTCTTTCCGCTTCATTCCCTGATTTCCTCTTGGCCCTGTGCTTCAGGAGGTGCTGACAGCCGTGGAATGGGAGCAGAGAGGTGAAGGCTGCTGACAGGGAGATGTTCAGCTGATGGGAGGCCACCAGCATGGTGCACCTCAAGGGATGCTGCTGTCCACATCCTGCTCCTTCTGCAGGTTCTCCATCAGAGCTGGTGCATTTCCAGACCTGGCAGGGAGCACAGGGAAGTGGAGGGATGCAGATGCAGGCAAAGGAGCAAATTTTAATTAAAGCCAAAGAGTGCAGAAAGGCACAGATCAGCAAATCCCAGAGCTCTGAGCAGTGGGGAAAGCTCACACAGATTTACTTGGGACCATGTGCAGCCCTTTTACAAAATAGTTTGCTTTTAATCCTTTACAGTGGGGTTTCAATTAAAGAAGAAAGAAAAGTAAACAACAAACCAGAAATGGCTGAGGATTATTATCGAAGAAGAGGGAGACCTGCACAAATGTTTCCCTTCACCACGAGATGAGATGTTTTGTTTTCACTGGCTTTGAGGGCAAAACAGATTAAAGAGGAGCCACCTATTTCCCATGAGAATAAGGCCCACACTCGCCCCTTGCTGAAATCCCAGGGGTTTGGTTGTCTCAGTCGCCTTGGGGCTCCTTTGAAGCCCTGTTTAGCAACACAACGTGAATGTTGCATCAACCGTGAAAGTATAGACCCTGCATTTCCTTGGCATTTGCAATTCCCAGTTAACACAACACAACTCACAGCTCCAGGGAGATCTGGGCTGGATCTGCACAGGGTGAAAAAAATGGCTTTGGAGGCCATTTCTGTGATGAATCAGGAGGAACTTCTTTTTAAAAACAAATGATGATGTATCCAAAAATTTTCTTTTCAGACTCCATTTCTTGAAGCGAGGTTGAGTTGGAAGGGACCTTAAAGATCATCCAGTTCCACCCCCTGCCATGGGCAGGGACACCTTCCTCTAGCCCAAATCACTCCAAGCCCTGTCCAACCTGGCCTTGGACACTTCCAGGGATCCAGGGACAGCCACAGCTTCTCTGGGCACCCTGTGCCAGCGCCTGCCCACCCTCACAGGGAACAATTCCTGCCCAAAATCTCACCTAAATCTCTTCTCTTTTATTTACATCTTAGTGCTACAAAGCCAAATGTTGCTCCTGTCTTTCTAGACCAACTCCAGACTTACACTAAGACCCCCCTAAATGATAAATTTTCCCATGAGGCACCCAAGAAAGAGGAGAAAATATAAAATATGCATGTGTCTTGAGGTCACCTTCCTGCCTGAGCTGCTCCACAGCACACACAAAGAGCCCTGAGAGCTTTTTTGGTCACAGCATCAAACTGGGAACCAGGACTCAACAGGCCAGTCCCCAAATCCTTCCAGCCCCTGCTCCCCAGGCAGCATTCCCCACCATCCCAACATGGCTTACCTGATGTTCTCCTGGATTGATGGTGTGGAAATAAACACATTTAGGCCATGAGTTTGTGTTTCAGGGGCTTTTCTGAGATCCCTGAAGCCAATCTTCTGCACAACATCATGGGATGCTCTGTAGAGCAACAAAACTGAAGAAATTTGTCCAATTCTCATTGTAAAACCTTCTCAGGAAGCTTCTCAGGCTGCCACTGGAACTTCTCATGAATAGTTGGAGCACTCTACGGGTGTTATGGAAGTCATGGAGTGGTTTGGGTTGGAATGAGCTTAAAGAGGAGCCCACAACCTCTCTGAGCAATTGAATGCTGCCAAAATCCAAAATGTCTCATGATTATTACATGGATTTTTTTTTTCTGGTTCTTTCCTTCTAGACTAGAAGCAAAGAAAGGAGAACAAGACAGAGTGGAAAAAATTGGAGAATTAAAGTTTGTTAAAAACCCACAAATGATTATTTGCTTATTTTCATACCTGAGCTCAGATGATTCTCTGCACATCCAGAGAATGTGCTCACATTTCCTTCCCCTGCCACGTGTTTTCTCTACACTCATCCCTCAGCAGATGCACCCCTGCTCAGAAAAGGGTTTTCAGTCCCCAAAACATGCAGCAGAAAGGGATTTTCCCCAAAGCCACCTCTGCCCTGCATCCCCTGCTGACAGCAGCCTTGCACTGCCAAACCCTGGGATTTTTAATCATTTGTTCAGTGGAAAAAAAAATTATAAAAAGTGTGATTTTCTTTCAAGTGTTCAGCCTGAATAATTTAAATATGAGGGTTTGCACAACATGGAGGCCATGGGGGCCCCCTGCCCTGGATTTTGTTATTTTAATTTAGAGAGATCCATTGCTTGGGGGTGTCTGGGAGTAGCAGGAGTGCTCAGCTTTGGAGGGGGGCACAGAGCCCAGGGGCCCCAGGCTCTGCATCAGAGATGTCACAGAACTCTCTGTCCTCCACCCCCAGAGTTCAGCAGGTGCCCAGGAGGGTGAGAACACCCTGCAGAGAGTGGCACAAATTCATCAGTGGCCTGTTAATGAACTGTCAGCCAGCCAAATTCATTCCCTTATCTCTCAGCACACAAATGAGGCTGGCGAGAGAATTCTGCCTGGGAGTGGGCTTCATTAATGCCCTGTTCTGCAAGGAAAGTATCCAGGGAAATAGAAAATATAAATTCATGGTCATGTCTCCATTGTTTCCACCTGGGGTGACAAAATAAACCTCAGCCTGTGCCTGAAAGATTTTATAGTACAAAAAAAAAAAAAAAAAAAAACCAACAGAGATGGAGCTAAGTTCTTCTGTCCTGGGGACTGCCAGCAACAGGTCCATGCGAAGAAAATGCCAATTAAAGAAAATTCAATGCTCTGAAAAATTCAGCAAGTCTTTCCTGCTTCTCATCTCATCTATAACAAGCAGTTTCTGACCCTATCAACAGGTTGATTCCCCAGTGAATATTTTACGTGCACCTGACACATGCCTAGTTTATATTTTCTTCTCCTTCTTGGGTGCCTCATGGGAAAATTTATCATTTAGGGGGGTCTTAGTGTAAGTCTGGAGTTGGTCTAGAAAGACAGGAGCAACATTTGGCTTTGTAGTACTAAGATGTAAATAAAAGAGAAGAGATTTAGGTGAGATTTTGGGCAGGAATTGTTCCCTGTGAGGGTGGGCAGGCGCTGGCACAGGGTGCCCAGAGAAGCTGTGGCTGTCCCTGTGAATCCCTGGAAGTGTCCAAGGCCAGGTTGGACAGGGCTTGGAGTGATTTGGGCTAGAGGAAGGTGTCCCTGCCCATGGCAGGGGGTGGAACTGGATGATCTTTAAGGTGCCTTGTTACCCTAATTTTTAAAAGTGTTTTCTTTTACAGTTCTTTTGAGAGTTTTAAAGTTCTCATAAAATTCTTCAGCCTTCTGATAATGTTCACACATTTGAGAGTCAGAGTTCCCACACAATTCCATGTATAAATAGAACAGTTTACATATTTCTCTGTAAGTGGAGAGAAATGATGGATTGATCTTTGGACCAGTGTGGTTGGAGAAGCAGTAATTCCAACCTCCAATCCACGGTCACCTTTGGAATTCTGTAAATACCAGATGTTCGAATAAAACTGGGTCTTTTTCTCTTTTGAACTTACCAAGGTCCTGTGTACTCATTTTGTGTCCAATAGCAACAGCCCCTTCCCACCCAAACCATTCCATGATTCTATCATGCTATTTAGAATTCCTTCCCAGTATCCCATCCATCCCTGCCCTCTGGCAGTGGGAGCCTTTCCCTGTGTCCTGTCCCTCCATGCCTTGTCCCCAGTCTCTCTCCACTCTCCTGGAGCCCCTTCAGGCCCTGCAAGGGGCTCTGAGCTCTGCCTGGATTTTTCCCTTCTCCTGGTGAACATTCCCAGCTCTCCCAGCCTGGCTCCAGAGCAGAGAGGCTCCTGTGGGGTTCAGCCCTGTGGGTTCATCCCCACCTCATTCCTGGGCTGCCCGTCTCCCACTTCAAGTCCTGCCAACACCCAGTTTCTTTCCCCACTATTGAGCCACATTTAAAATATTCCCGTGCCAAGGGACCATCGGAGCTCAGCTTGGAGCATTCCTTCCAGCAGCTGCGGCTTTTTTTGTTTACACTGCATGGAATAGACAAACCTGTGGCATCACATCCATAAAATCATCGAGGGACAGACCTGGGCCTGCTCCTCCTCCTGAGCCCCAGGGGTTCAGACATCAAAAATCCAGGTGGGATGAACCCCAGTTGTCGTGGTAGGAAATCAGCTGCAGCTCAGGACAATTGATCCTGACAGCAGGAGCTGTCTCCGTGCCTTTTCTCCCGTGCCTCCATCCCTGGTTTGCTGTCACAAACCAAAGCTTTCCTAGAAAAGTGAATTTTGAGAGGTCTCCTGTCTGACAGCCTCGCTGATCTATTTGCTGGCATCATGCCTGGCACCTTATTTATCCCAAAAAAACAGGATTTGTTTGGAATCTGTGAAGATGAGAGAGCACCAGGGGGTGGACAACACCAGGTTTTAATGGGAGAGGAAGCAATGGATGGGAAGTAAGTTCCTGATAGAGTTGAAATGTGAGACTTTGGGCACCTTTCCTAAAAATATATGTATTTTCACTAATAGGACTGAAGAAAGAGCAGGAAGCTGATGATTGCTGTGGGTAGAGAGATAAAAGACTCTGCAGAGGGAAGAATTGGGAATTATCATAAAAGACAAAAAGCCTGAGAGCTAAAAAGGGTGAGATTTAATAAGTTATGAGAGCGTGTACTGAGGGGATCAAACAAAAACTTGGATTAAAAAGGGGAAAATACAATTTGGGAATGGTAGAATGGGAGAAAATACAGGGATGGGGGATATTATCTTTGAGAAACTGAGGCAAAAATTGTCATCCTGGCACATGGGATGCTCCAGGGCTGGTCAGAAAGCTTTGATGACACCGTGAGACCAGAACTGGAGCATCCTGGGTGGTTCTGATGAGATTTATTTTGCTGAGAGGCTGAACTCAAATGCTTGGAGGAAAGAGATGCTGGAGTGGTGCAAGGGTGAGCAGGAACAGAAAAATCGAAGTTTTCAGCCAAACTGGGGGACCTGGGGGAGCTGAAACAAGTCCTGCCTCTCTTCCAGGGTGTTTGACATCCAGGTATGTGCTGCTGGGAGAGAAGTTCACCGGCTGGGAAAGGCTGTGAGGCATCAAGGGGTCATCCCAAACCTCCAAAACTTAGAAAGACCTTTTTTTCCCACCAAAACCATACAGAGAAGCAGCTCTGTGCCAGCTGGGGTGAGGGCTTGTTCACCAGGGAGCAGGAGGGAGCACAGACACAGCGGGATGGGAATCTGCTCACGGGGAGAATATAGACAGGGATTTAATTAGCAGGGATTTAATTAGGAGCTTGCATTGCGAGCAGTGAGGATCCTCAGCTGCCCTCCAAAGTGGCCGTGGCACAGCCTGAGGTGCTTTTAGGAACAGAGCTGGGAAGGGGCTGGAGCACCAGGAGCAGCTGAGGGAGCTGGAAAGGGGCTGAGCCTGGAGAAAAGGGGGATCAGGGGAAAACTTCTGGCTCAGAAGGGTCAGCAATAATCAGAGCATCGAGAAGTGAGCTTTGGCAGGAGAGGAGCTGCCAGAGCATCCCAACTCAGACAGAAGCTGGAGATCCCTCTGTTTTTACTCCTTCTGCCAGGAAAGACAGATGTGCAAAAGGGGAACTCTGGGGTGGCGGAGGGGGGGGAACCTGACAAGAACTGCTCCAAGCTCAAATATTCCATTTGGGAAGCAGTTCCCACAGGCAGAAGCAGAGCAGAGGACTCCACAGGAAAGGCCACGAGATAGCTCCCTAGGAGTGGCAGGGAGGAGAGATTACAGATATTTCCTCTGTTTGTTACTCAGACAATGTGAGGAGACTCGGTTTCACTGGGAGCAGCAGCACCGCTGCCCTCTCTTTATGTGCAGTGTGCTCCCTGCTGTCCTCGTGTCCCTGGCTGTGCCATGGCGCAGCAGGGAGCAGAGGTGAGGATGGAGATGGACCACAGGGGCTTCAGGGTGGCTTGTGACCGCACAAACTCCAGTCCCTGCTCTCTGGGACGGGGACAGCACCCAGGGAACGGCTGGAGCTGGGTCAGGGCAGGTTTGTCTTGGACAGCAGGGAAAGCTTCTTCCCCCAGAGGGTGCTGGGCACTGCCCAGGCTCCCCAGGGAATGGGCACGGCCCCAAATCTGCCAGATCTCCAGGAGAGTTTGGATGCTCCCAGGGATGGGGTGGGATTTTGGGGTGTCTGTACAGGGATAGGTGCTGGATTTGATGATCCCTGTGGGTCCCATCCCGCTCAGGATAATCTGTGATCCCATTAAACCTGTCTGTGTCAGACCTGGGGAACTCTGAAAACACCACCTGAGGGAGGAAAACTCTTCCGCTCCCACAGAGAGAGCTCTCCAGCTGCCTTCCCAGCTTCTCCCACGACTTCCAGCCAAGTCAAACGCCTCTGTGCAGATTCTTCCTGCCTTTTTTTTTCACCCCATCTGTGGTGCCAACCCCTCTCTGACCCTTGCTGCCCTGCACAGGCAGCTACAAATGGTCGCAGGCTGGAGTAGAGCAGGAATCCCTCTAAAAATTCTGTCAGAAAGCCTCCAGGAAAAAAGAAAATAGTAGAAAGGGGGTCAGGCTGTGGGAGAGCTTCTGACCCCTACCAAAAGTCCACAGCCACTCTCCCAACCCAACCCACGGCCACATCTGGTGGCTGGAGCACCAAAGGTCAAAAGCAGAGCTGAAGTTCAAGCCCAGCTTAGCAAAACATCCCTGGAGGGGCTTAAAAGCCATGTGGATGTGGCACCTGGGGACACGGGTCAGTGGTGGCCTTGGCAGTGCTGGGGGAGTGTTTGGAGTGGGTGAGCTCAGTGGGTTTTTCCAGCATAAACAAATCTATAATTCCATATTTCCCAGGAATTTTCCACAGCTGTGTCATTACAGGGGTGAGGTCCTGGTTCTCACCTCAGGTGCTGCCTGCAAGGCTTGGAGATGCAGTCCTGTGCCAAATTCAGGAGTGCCTTGGAGCCTCCACTCCTTTTCTTTTCCATGGGGAGTAATGCTGCTTCATACATTCACAGAATTCTGGAATGGCTTGGGTGGGAAGGGACAGTAAAGCTCATCTCATTCCACCCCCTGCCATGGGCAGGGACACCTTCCACTAGCCCAGGTGGCTCCAAGCCCTGTCCAACCTGGCCTTGGGCACTTCCATGGATTCATAGGGGCAGCCACAGCTCCTCCGGGCAGCCTGTGCCTCACCACCCTCACAGTCAGGAATTTATTCCTCTTTCTTCCACTTTCCTACATTACTTAATTCTTGTTTTCATCCCTGACTGTGATTATATGAGCTTAAGCTGAGATTTTTTTCAAAGTAGAGAGTGTCCTTTGAATATTTTCAAAGCTCCTGTTCCATAGGAGGAGCTGCAGCTCCTGTGAGCCAGTGATTAAACATGGAATAATTACAGAATCATGGAATAGTTTGGCTTAGAAGGGACCTTAGAGACCAACCTGTAGCTCCAAGCCCCTGAAGAACTCCTGCGTCATTTCTTTGGCTGTAAAATGGGCAGAAAATGGATTGTCTGATCTCCTGGGGGTGTGTATGAACCTCACAGGACAGGTTCCATGGGTGCTGCAGGTTTATCACAACTGCAGTTTCTCAGAAAAAAATTAAGTTTTGGCAAGACTGAAAATTTCTCTTGGAAATCAATCAATTTTACAGGAAAAAAAAATAAAAAGAGAGAGAAAAAAAAATTGCACCTAACAATCTGCCTGGGACAAGATCTGTGTGCCAACTTCACCTAGGTTTTCTCCTGCCTGCCTCCCACTCCAGCTCCTCATTTTTCTGCTTTTCTTTTTGCCTGCTATCAATTTTCCACAATATTGCAAGCAGCTCCTGCTCTAATGAAACATCTTATCTGCTTGTTTGAGGTGTGTCTCGGCGCTGGGAGTTGTTTGACGTTTTGAATTAGATGGTTAAAGAAGCTGTTTCACTCGATGTTAATTAGAGTAGCAGCTGGTTGTGGTGGGTTTTTTTAACACTGCACTAAGAGTAAATTAAAAATAAATGGTCTGGACTCCCTTAGAGCAGCTCAAGGTGAAGGTTTTGAAAAAGCTGAGAAAAGGAGTTCTGGTGTTTTATTTCAGTATTCCTGTTTTCTTAAGATTTGGTAATTCTGAATCACTGTTTTCCAGAGAATTGAACTTTACAGTAAAAAAAGGAATGTCTGAGTTTTGCCTGGTGGTAACTGTGATGCACAGGCACTGCTATTAATTTTCTTATCCTCCAGGGATCCTACAGATTACAATGGGGTTTAATGGGTCTGTGGAGACCCATGAAGAATAAGAGTTATGATTACAGAGCTGCTGGTTACTCCAGCAAGGATAATCAATCCAATAAAATAGTCCTGAGCTGAGAACATTGCATCCACAGCTGATGCCAGCCGGGATCAGACCTTTCCTTTGAAGCATCCAGGACTCACCCAGCCCTTCTAAAGAGGCCAAAACCCTTGGAAAACAGCATCCATGGGTGCCTACACAAATCCTGCATGATACAATATTAGATATTAGGAAGAAATCCTTCTTTGGACAAGGGCCTGGAGTGACAGGACAAGGGAATGGCTTCCTACTGCCAGAGGGCAGGGATGGATTGGATTTTGTGAAGGAATTATTCCCTGTGAGGCTGGGGAGGCCCTGGAATGGATTTCCCAGAGAAGCCGTGGCTGCCCCTGGATCCCTGGAAGTGCCCGAGGCCAGGTTAGACAGGGCTTGGAGCCACCTGGGACAGTGGAAGGTGTTCCTGCCCATGGCAGCTTTGAGGTCCCTTCCCACCCAAACCATTCCATGATCCCATGGTGATTCCATGCTTGCAGTCCATGCACAGCCAATGCCTGCTGTGCTGGTGGCCAGGCTCCTGTGGAAGAGAATCCTTCCTCCTGGCCCTGGCAGAAGGCCTGGCAACTTCTCTCAGAGCTTTCTTCTGCCTGGCTTCCTCTTCTCCTGGTTGTGCCAGGGATGAAAGCCACCCATTTTCCTTACAAAGTCACCTCTGAGCCCAATCATGCTTTAAAATCCAGGCTTGCTGGTTTTCAAGCCCGTTCTTGCCTTACAGTCCTGTTTACTTCTTCCCTCCCTTCCAATCTGCAAGGACAGATCATTTGCTCTTCCCACACGCTCCGTCCTCGCGAAGCAGGGATGTGTAAAAATAAACAGCAGCACATTTCTGTGCAGGCAGCCTGTCCTGGCTGCTCTGAGCCAGGGAGGGTGAAAAGGAGACAGGAACCAGCCTAAAACCAGCAGACACCACACGACGACATGGCCAGTGCAGGCTGGGAGGTACCTTTGTCATCACACTCCTGGTGGCCTCTTCTGCTGGTGGTGGTCACATCTTGGTTCCAGCTCA
The DNA here is from genome assembly GCF_031753505.1 of Anomalospiza imberbis. Taxonomy (NCBI): domain Eukaryota; kingdom Metazoa; phylum Chordata; class Aves; order Passeriformes; family Viduidae; genus Anomalospiza; species Anomalospiza imberbis. Next base: position 70,874,675 of record NC_089684.1, read on the forward strand.
GGGAGCCTGATGTGGGACCCACATGGGTCCCGTGGACTCTCTGCCTTTGGCAAACAGCCCTCAAGGAGCTGAAGGTTTGGTCAACAATTTTTCCACCCCAAAAATTGCACTTGGAAATTTTCCCAGCGCTAAGAGCCTCGCTGGATATCCAGCACATCTCATTTCTTCTGGGATACAGCATATAAAGGCATTAATGGCTTTAAATTAAATTAGATATTAGCTGTTTAGATTAGAAATTAGGAAGGAATTCCTCCCTGTGAGGGTGGGGAGGCCCTGGCAGAGGTTTCCCAGAGAAGCTGTGGCTGCCACATTCCTGAAAATGTCCAAGGCCAGGTTGGACAGGGTTTAGAGCAACCTGGGATAATGGAAAGTGTCCCTGCCCTCAAGATGATCTTAAGAGTCCCTTCCATACGTCATGCCACAGGGTAGAAAATCATGGAAAAGCCTCAGGAATCCCATTTTCTCTAATTCTTGGCTGTCCTTCTCACTACTCCAACATCCTCTAAACAAAAAGGTCACTTCCATTGTTCCTTCACTTTGTTCTGACAGCTCCAGCACGGTGACGCCGGGTCAGCTCAGTGATGTCAATTAAATACTTGTCCGGGCTTCAAAGCCTGCAGTGTCACACTGGAGCCAGGAGCAGGGGACAGCTCTTTGCAGTGTCATTAGGAGCTCGTCAAACACATCCTCCTCATCGTGTGGCGCCAGCACTGAGGTCAGAAAGCAGAATGTGCCCAGTCTCTGCGGGACACTTCGTGCTTTTGATCAAAAAAAAAAAAAAAAAAGAAGAAGTTGATTCATTTCTGGTTCAAGAATTCACCTGAAAGAAATGACAAAGCGAAGCAAAGACAAACAAAGGAAACAATGACTGAAGGGAAGCGTCACAAGCACAGTGTCCCTCATCGCTCGGCAAAAAATAACTGTTCATTAAGAGAAAGCTCCTGAGAAAGGTCATCAAAGACAGTGATGCATAAGACGTGGCAACCTGGTGACAGAGGTGTCTGAGGTGTTATTTCCTCTGTTGTTCTTTAAGTTCCTTGGCACCACAGCAGCTCCTGGTGAAGAGGGGTGAGCCGGACCCACCACAGCCTACGTTCAGTTGGGAGTGGCCAAACCTCTGGGATTTGTCTCTGGGGAGATTTTGCTGTGGCCTTCCAGTGCCTAAGGGGGCTCCAGGAGAGCTGGAGAGGGACTGGGGACAAGGCATGGAGGGACAGGACACAGGGAATGGCTCCCACTGGGAAAGGGGAGATTTGGGAAGGAATTTCTGGCTGGGAGGTTGGTGAGGCCCTGGCAGAGGGTGCCCAGAGAAGCCGTGGCTGCCCCTGGATCCCTGGAAGTGCCCAAGGCCAGGCTGGATGGGGCTTGGAGCACCCTGGGCTGGTGGAAGGTGTCCCTGTCCATGGCAGGGGCTGGAATAAGATGTTTTTAAGGTTCTTTCCAACCCAAAACCATTCCACGAGTCTATGATCCAATATGATACAGCCTCAGGTGGGAAAGCAGAAATCCCAGCTTTCAAATATTTTTTTCAGGTACACCATAAAAAACCCTTCAAAACACAGTGTTACACAGACCTCCAAATTAACACATTGTGAAGCATCACTTACTCATCTCTTTTTGTTTGTTTTTTTTGGGTTTTTTTTGCTTTTTTTTTTTTTTTTTTTTAATATTTCCTGCTTTCAAATACAGCCCGAGGACACAAACCCTTCCCCAGCTGTGATTTCTGGAAACACAGGCATGAGCAGCGTCCCTCAAACACTGACCCCAGCCCAGCAGGTGTGGTACAAGCAGCACAACAAGACCCTGACCCACAAAAAGAGCACTTTTTCATAGAACATTTTCACAGAATCAGTCATTCAAGCATAGCCCAGTGCTGGTTTTCCAGCTCAGGATTTCTCTGCTTGGATCTGCCAGGTGAGGAAAGCTGCTGGCTTGAAAAGCCATCCCACAGCTACTTTAGGTGTGAAGGTGCTTATCTGGAGGGTTTTAAAACACTGGTTTTGATTTATTTCCATGTATTCCTCCCCTCTTTCCAGGGAAATACACTGGAAGAGTGGCTTGCTGCCAGTGTCTGAAGGGTGAGCAATTCTCTCTTGTCTCTTAAATTCTGGATTCCTGCTGAGCTCTTTATATAAAAAAACACCCAAAAAACAGCTCCCAGCATTTAAGCCAGGAGATTCCCTGAGGCTGCAAGGATGCAAAAGTAAAAGAAAATATTACAATGAAAATTACTGTGCACGTGGAAGCTGCAGGACCACGATCCACAGCCTGGCTTGGGAGCCCAGAGCTGGTCACAAACTGGAATCCCAAGTTTCTCGTGGCTCTGCAGAGTTTGTCTGTCTGAAATTCCTCCTTGCTCCGCAGGATGAGCAAAGCCCTGACTCAGGGATGGGGATGTCCAACCCAACGGGGCATTTTTTATCCCGTTCCATGTCCTGGAACCAAGGTGGGCTCAGCACAGCTCTGTTTATCCCAGGCTGATCTTCAAACACCCACCTACAGCTCTACCTGAATGGAGAAATTCCCTTTCCTGTGGATCACGAGGATCAAATCCACAGCAGCCTCAGCTGGAGTGGGCAGGTTTTCTTCCATCCCTGGAGCCTTCATCCTTGCCCCTGGCATTTCAAGGCTCTGCCCTCCCAACAGCTCATCAGGGCTCCTGTTCTGCACGGGGTCGCTGCCACAGCCTCTCCTCTGGGCTCCTCTGATGCAAATTTGCCTCCATTGCACCTGCAGAACACCTCTCTGCAAGGGGGTTTGCAGTGGTCAGGTCAAGGTTTGTGTATCCTGACCCTCTCACTGTTTCCCCCTGCGAGAGGAGGGAAGAAGGGACTGGCCTCTGTTCTCTAAAGCCTCTGTGCCCCCTCCTGCCTCACCTCAGGTCCCACCTCCATCTCCAGGCTCCTGATTGATCCTCTGCAAGCTGCTGGATCGCCAAGCAAGGAATTTTGTGGTACTTTCCTGTCTGGCTTCATGCTGAGGAAAGCCCCCAAATACAACCCCAGCAGCAACCACTTCTCCCTCTGCTTTAAACCCTCCTTAAAAATTCACCTTTTCCTGCAAACCCCCTTTGCCTCTCTGGGGTGGTCAGTAGAGCTGACCCGTGTTGGCTTATCACTTTTTGGTGAAGCCCTTGGTCAGTCTGGTGGGGGTTTTTCCTTCCGGAAAGCCCGGCCCCTGTTGGCTTATCACTTTTTGGTGAGGCACTTGGTCAGTCTGATGGGGGTTTTTCCTTCAATTTCCATTGCAAAAGCTTTAGTTCACCCTTCAAACACCATGGAATCATGGAATGGTTTGGGTTGGAAAGAACCTTAATGATCATCCCATTCCATCCCCTACCATGGGCAGGGACACCTTCCACCAGCCCGGATTGCTCCAAGCCCCGTCCAGCCTGGCCTTGGACACTTCCAGGGATCCAGGGGCAGCCACAGCTGCCCTGGGCACGCTGTGCCAGGGCCTCACCATCCTCACAGGGAGGAAATTCTTCCTGTGTTGGGGAAGATGAAACAGGAAAGCCTTATAAATATGATTGCTTGGCAAAAGATTTTGAGAATATGGAAACTGTAAGCGAGATTGAAATGAAAGCAAGCTTTGAGATACCAAGCCTTGGTTACTGAACAACTGGAAAACAATGGCATGGCCAGCTGAAGGTAATCCCCTTTTGATGAAACAATACCCTCTGCTTGCAGACAGCTCCAAGGGTCAGAGCAGACCCTAGCAGCTTGGCAGAAGGTTTATATTTTAAACCCTAAAAACTACCCGAAGAGTAGTTTTTAGGGTTTAAAATGTAACACAGTGTGGTAATGTAATGATTCTTACAGGCTGTTTGTAAATGCTGTAGGATTTGTATCTTGTACTAGATTGGTTAGCGAAAATTAGAATATTCAGCACAGAAGATTTATTGTATTGTAATGGGAATTCTCTCTCTTGCCCTCTTGCTCCTTCAGGTCTCTCTTCTGGGTCTCTCTTTTGGGCCTGCTCTGAGCTGCGGCTAGCAGTTCTCAGCAGGGCCCCTGCACCCACACCCTTTGCAATGAGTATTGGATGTTAGGAAAAAAAATTTCACCAAAGAAATAATAAAGTACTGGAATTGTCTTCCCAGGGAGGTGGTGGAATCACCATCTCTGGATGTGTTTAAAAAAAGACTGGACATGGCACTTGGTGCTACAGTCTAGTTGAGGTGTTAGGGCATAGGCTGGACTTGATGACCTTAGTGGTCTCTTCCAATCTCATTATTCTGTGATTCTGTGATTCTGTGAACCACAAGTTCCAAGACCTGGCTTCAGAGATCTCTCATCTCCATCCTACCCACCATCGCTGCGACATTCCTAATTTCTAATCTAAATCTCTTTCACTCATCTGGTAAAAGAGCTGCTCAGCAAGGACAGAGACAACTTCCTGTGTATCGGAATTCATCCTCACTTGGTTCTTTGGTGAGCACGGATAAGGCAAATCATGGAATCACAGAGTTTTCTAAGCTGGAAAAACCCTCTAAAATCATTGAGTCCAAGCATTCCCCCAGCACTGCCAAGGCCACCACTGACCCATGTCCCCAAGTGCCACATCCACATGGCTTTTAAATCCCTCCAGGGATGGGGAGCCCACTGATACCTTGGGCTTTAAGTTTTTCTGTTCTGCTTTGGTGTGCAGCCTTTAGATTTATATTAAGTGTCACCAGGATCTTTTCACAGGGTGCTGGAGACAAAACAATCCTGTTCTAGCTGGAGACCCAGGGATAATCTCTTCAAACTTCAGGCCCAAAGCATAAACAATGTGAGAAGAGGAGGGTGGGCAAGCAAGCAAGGAGGATGAAACTTCATAATTTGAAGCTATTAATTGGACAGGTAACTCCTAATGCAAATGGACTGAAATTTATAAAAATGTGAGATCTCGTGACCAATCCCTCTTTTACTTCCACCTTGGAGCCATCCGGGCAGAGCCACGACTTGGAGGTCCAAGTGGCTCTGGTACTGCCAGGGTGTGGCCTTTGAAGGCCCTCCAATAAATATCAATAAATATCCTCTTTATTCCTCTTAACTCCCTCTGGCCTCTGCTCCAGCTCCTTAAGGCATCACCACCACTGCCCTGGGCAGCTCTGCCAGGTCTGGACACCCCTTTCCACAAAGAAATTATTCCTAATATCCAATCTAACCCTCCCCTGGTGCAATTTGAAGCCGTTTCCTCTTTTCTTTTCCTCTTGCCCTTTGCTCCAGAGCCACGTGAGCCATGGGGGTGATGCCTGTCAGAACCTCTGCAGTGTTTCCTTGGCTCTCTGGAATGGGCAGAGACCAGCACAGGGTCACTCATTTCAAACCAGACCCACCACTGGCCACACATGACTGGAAACATCCTGGAGCTATGGAATCTCATTCCCTCTCCCCAAAGGCCCGGGCTCTCCCTTTGGCAGCCTCCCGCTGCCAAAACCCAGTCGCTGTGAAAATTTCATTTTGAAAACATTTTCTGCAAATTAGAAAGGTCTCAGTGCAGGGACCCGGATGACACAGTGGCTGCTGAGCCCAGAACAGAGCCAACCCTGCACTGGGGGGGTTGGGGAGAACCTGAAGGATCAGGAGCCTGTGAATTCCAAACCCCAGGCAAAGGGAGCGAGCTGGGGAGGAGTTTAAATGAAACGTTTCTCTTTTTTTCCAAGGCAATTGTTTCTCCTTTTTTCAGCCAGAAACTGGGAAAAAAATTCTTCCAAAAACACATTTCCCTTCAGTTGGCAAACATTTTTCCTCCCTTATTATTTCCTGTCTGCTTGATAAAGAGAATTCTCAATATTTGGATACAGAGTTAAGATGAAGGAATAGAAACAAGGGATATGATGCCACTTAGTGGAACATGAATAATAATAAAGAACAATATTCCAGCATCCATGGTGCAAATCTTTGGTCACCTCTATGAGACTGTGCTCTTAATCCTGATGTGCAGTGGGGACTTCCCAGAGTACAGGGCTTTCAAAGCAGCCTGAGCTGTCAAAAAACAGAAAAAAGAGTCTCCCTTGCAATCCTGCAGGTGCAGCCTGATGGCACTGGGAATTTTGCAGAAGAGTGGGAAAATCAGTGATGCAGTAAGTTCAGGGATTGCAATGAGGAGTTTCTCCATGAGCATCCCACAAGCAGTTCTAACGAGAGGGAGAAAGGACAATCACACCAGCTCATGGCTTTCCCCAGATCCCTACCAGGGCAAAGCCAGGATGATGAAACTCAAATCACTGTAAGAACACAGTGAAAGATGCTCAGAAATTAAACCAAGGCAGGAGGAATCCTGCAGAAATACCCGAACTGGCTGCTTAGTCAGCTGCCCTCCCCAGGCAGGGGGCATGGGCATGAGCCAGCCAGGCTGTCCTGCCAAAACCTGGCCACTGATAAAGGAAGGCCTCTTATCTGCCCCCAAACCCCCTGCAAATACAACCCTGTGCTCAGCAGAAGTGCCAGGGCTGCAGAGGCTCTGTTTGGCAGCAGCTCTGTTGGCACATTCCTCGATGCTTTACAGCATTTTCAGCCCTCCTGACATAAGCAAGGCACAAAAAAAGGAAGACAGGCTTGGTTTGGCACCTGCATAAAAGGGACAGGGGCTGGCAGGAGTCTCCTACCTTCTGCTACAGCCAGGGAGCCACAGCTGTGTCAGGAGCAGGGAGAGTAGGAGCAGGGTGAGTAGGAACATCCCCCTTTTCCAAAGGCTTTGCTGGCTTTGCCACTCTGGATCTCTCCAGGGCCTCCTGCCACCTCACAGACCTCCTGGGGATCATCTCCCAGGTGTTTGTCACCCTTCTGCAGTTATTCCCTTGGCTCCATCCTCTTCATTCCCTCTACCACAGCAGGAAAAATGTCGCATGCCCGTGTGGAGGGGGATCCAGCCTGGCTCTGCTTTGGTGCCCTCTTTATCACAGAATCACAGAATCACAGAATTCACAGAATTCACAGAATGACCAGGTTGGAAGAGACCTCCAAGATCATCGAGTCCAACCCAGCCCCAACACCTCAACTGAACCCTGGCACCCAGTGCCACATCCAGGCTTTGTTGAACACATCCATTTTGCCTAAATTCCTTTTGGAGCCACAGATGCAGAAGCAATGTGGAACTGAATTAAAAAATTAGTTCAAACCCAAGGAAAAGTGCTCAGATTAAGGAATAAAACCGGGCAAAAAAAGTGAGGATTTTCACATTTTCAGTCAGCAGAGAGAACACAGATTTTCCAGTATTTCTGAGATGGGCTAAGTCCTGTGGGGGCATCTTCCACCCTGGTCCCAAACTACTTATCCCAGATGCCATGAGCAAAGGCAGGACAGAATCTTGTGCTCATAAAGCACAGCTGTGAAAAAAATTGGGCTTGAAACCCCCCGGTTCCTCAAACAAAGAGTAAAACTCTGTGATTGTCCTGCAAAGAAAACCATCCCATGCACTCAGGGTGGATCCAGGGCACATTCTGCCACTGGGGTACCCTCTGGGTGTAGAATCATGGAATCACAAAGCTTGGAAAAGACCTCCAAGAGCATCAAGTCCAACCTCTGACCAGACACCACCACGTCAGGAAGTGAACCTGAGCATCCAGCATGGATTAACCCTTTGGAGCCGTTGGAACCCTCTCAGTGTTTGAATGTTTTGAGTGTGTGTTAATAATTGATGCCTTGGGAAGGCTGACCTAGAACGGAGGCTGGACAGAGTTAAAGAATAAAGCAGGGATTTATTAAAAGGATCTCCTCAACGGATCCACCTTGGGCAGTGCAAGAGCCCAGCCAGGGCTGCACCCAAGGTGAACCCAAATGGTCCCAAAATGCACGACCACTCACGGGGGCTCTCACTGTGATCAGCTCTGCTCTATTTGCACATTGGAGTTCATTGTCCCATTCCAGCTTTAGCCCATTCCTGCTTGTTTTTCTCTCTCCAGCCCACGTTGTTTGTGCTCTTGGGCCTGAGATTTGGATCATTTGTCCTTGGTCCCCAGCTGGAGAAGGAATTGTTTTGTCTCCCTGCTCTGTGAAGAGAGCTCACCATCCCCTCATGTGAAGCTCAGACCCACACACTAAAGCAGCACAGAATCTGAAAAACAGAAAAGCTCAAACCTGAGGCATCATAACAAAAAAAAGTAATTGGGCCAGCCTGGAGCGGCCCCAACCCCTTATTCCTCCTGGACAAGGCTGTGGAAGCCTCAATCCCAAGCAAGGAGGGGACAATCAGGGTGGTGGAGAGAGGGATGAGTGACATCGCGCTTTCCTGGAAGAGCGCGGCCGGCGCCCCAGTGCAGCTGTTGAAAACCCAGCATGGGAGAGGCTGGATGAATGTGGAGAGTGACATTTCTGGGCTCTGCTAAGTGGCTCACAGCAGGCTCTGCTATTTGCATTGCACAAATAGTCATTTTATGATTAAAAACAACAACAGCAAATAGAAGCGAAACCGAGATAAAACTGGCGAGCGCCGTGCAGAGGTTGAGGGGGTGCAAAGGCTGGCACTACCCACAGCTTTAACTCCTCACTGATCCTGGATTGAACCTTCCCTTCTACTTTTTCACGTTTTCTCCTGCAAGCTTCTCACCCAGCACACCCATATTTCAAGGGCAAAGAAGCAATGCCAAAAATGATGGGTTTTTTTCTGCCTGAGTGGCAGAAGTGGATCAGAGCAAAACAGAAATATACAGGACAGGGAGGTGGGCTTTCTCCTGAGGGAAAGATTTTCACAGAATCCCAGAATCCCTGAGGTTGGAAAAGGCCTCCAAGATCACCAAATCCAACCTGTGACTGATGCCCACCTTGTCTCCAGCCCAGAGCAGAGGGTGCCACATCCAGCTGTTCCTTGGACACCTCCAGGGATGGGGACTCCAAACCTCCCTGGGCATAAGTCGCCTGTCACTGTGGGAGGTTGGTCTCCAGCCCTCCATGATGAAGAAGGGCTTGGCATCTTGGAAGAGAAACGGGCTAAAAATTCCCAGATGAAGACCAGGAGGGATTTCTGCTCTGACTGGAAGTTTTTTTTGCCATGTAGACACCCCTGTCCTACACGTGGGCCAGCAGGGAGGTGCTGGTGTCACTCAGCAGGAGCAGAGATGGTGCCATCAGCAGATACAGTCATTGAATCATTAAAGGTGGAAAAATCCCCAGCCTTTTCTCCAGGCTGAGCCCCCCAGTTCAGTTTCGTCATACACAGGAGCTCTTCAGGGTCCCAGACAGGATTGCTGGGGGTGGAGGGATCCTGGAAAACCTTCTAGAAAAGATGCAAGAAGGAGAGAAAAGGAAGGGACACAAAGCACAGGATGCCCCGAGGCAGCACAGGCTGTGTTTTTCCAGTGTCCTTCCTCCATAAAAACCCCATGGATCCAGCGACAACCACACAGCCTGGCCGTGCCCACCAACCCCTTCATATCTTTTGCAGCCCAAATCCTGCTTTTCCTCCAGGAGGAAGCATTGGTTGTGTCCTTTCAGGCTCTCTGTCCTTACATGATGCTCCCACTTTCTGGATGCCTGGGAGCCCGGAGGGAGGGAGCTGAATCCTGTAATTCCTCCCCATTCCCTGACCCAGGCATTGTCCATGTAATCTCTGCCACAGGGTCAGCACAATCTCCTGAGCAGCAAATGCTGAACCTTTGCAGCTCCCGTGTCAGCTCATTAGCGACAGCCGAGAGGCACAAAAGGGATAATTGTGCCCTCCCTTTTTGTTAAACCTGTAATTTGTACCTCCCCCGAGGCTAAATATCCCTCGGGAAGAAGGATGCTTGAGGATTTCAGAGTCTACCGAGTCTATTAAAAAGAGAAGAGAGAGGAGGAGGGATTTGGAAGATAGGAACAACAGGGTAATAAACAACCAAAAATACCTCCAAGGCAGTAGGGAGTCATGGGAACAAGTTGTTTCCCTGTTTATTCAAAGCTCCAGCTGCACTAAAACCTGGTGCACTTCGTCTCTTCCTCCAAGCCAGGAGTTATTGGAGCCAAGAGCAGCAGTGGAGGAGTTTACTGACCACCCACGAGTGGGATATTGCCCCTCTGCTGCCTGGCTCTGGTGCTGTAGGGCACAGGATTGTCCCCTGTCCCCACCAAGCCCTGCTGCCAGTCCCCAGGGTGCTTGAGGGACAGTGAAGGTGCAAAGGGGGTTGGTCTCATTCTCCAGGCAGCACTGACAGAACCAGAGGACACAGCCTCAAGCTGCGTCAAGAGAAATACAGGATGGATATTAGGAAAAAGTTTTTTACAGAAAGGGTGATAAAGTACTGGAATTCTCTGCCCTGGGAGGTGGTGGAGTCACCATCCCTGGATGTGTTTAACAAAGCCTGGATGTGGCACTGGGTGCCAGGGTTCAGTTGAGGTGTTGGGGCTGGGTTGGACTCGATGATCTTGGAGGTCTCTTCCAACCTGGTCATTCTGTGAATTCTGTGAAAGCTGAACCTGTTTCTTGGCCATTTAGGAGTAGTTTCCAGACTGCTTACAGCCATCCATCCATCCTGGCCATGGGGAGGGATCTTGGCAGGATCATTTCCTGGTTTTGGAGGAAACTGCTCCACCCTTTGACTCCAAACACTGGACCAGCAGCTACTGCAGCACAGAATGCTCTACCCCATTTCTTCAGGATCTTCCAAGTCCAACTTATAGTGGAAGATGACCCTGCCCATGGCAAGGAGGTGGATCTGGATGACCTTTAAGGTCCCACCCAACCTAAACCCTTCTACAATTCCATGATAATCGAGGCTGGGATTACTTGGGAGCGTTGCAGCTCTCACCTCGAACCTACTCCTTACCATCAGCGTCTGAAACAAAGAATAGCCCGGACTTGGGATCAATTTGAGGTGTTCAGACAGGCAAGGAGGTAGATATTGGATGGCTGAGTAATAGTTTTTTTCCTTGGGAATAACTATTATTATTTGTTTGCCTTGCAGCTGCAGACTGTCCCCCAAGAGTCATGACAGGAACGTGGATGAGCAGCAGGAGCACCATCATTTAGACATAGGTGCTCTCCTGGCTGCATTAATTCCTTTCAAAACCCACATCCCAAGGAAAATCTTCAGCCATTACAACACCAGCATTTCCCAGAAGCTAAAAAGAAAGGAATTTCCATCTGTGTGAAACTATCTTACAGATGGCTGAGACAGGAAAGTCTTTGAGGAATGAAATAGCAGAGGCAGGACGTTGGAGGAATGAGCTGGGCTAAATTTAACCCAGGGAAAGAAAAGCCTGCTGCTAAAAATGCTTTTGTTATCACAAAGGAGGGAAGAGCCTAGAAATGGGAATGTTTGAATGGGAGGAAGGGGCAGGAAGGCTTTCTGTGGGGTCAGGTGGGGGATTTAAAAAGTGAAATTTTAGTGGTAGGGCAAAAAAAAATCCCTTTCCACTCAGTTTGGTGCATGGGTTTGAGTGAGGTTTCATAGCCTCAAAAAAAAAAACAAAAAAAAAAAAAAAAAAAAAAAAAACAAAAAAAAAACAAAAACAGAAACCACAACTGAGCCACCAGCCTGGTTCTCTTCTGCATAAATACAGGGAGATGATAACTGGGGAAGGGCTAGAAGCCTCCTGGCACTGCTTGAGTGTTGCAAAGTTGTTAAATTGGAGTGATCGATCCCTAGGACAAGGTAATCTGGGCCAGAGGACATGCTGAAGTGATAGAGAGGGCACCAGAGCAACGACGCTGCCCATCCCAACCAGCTGGTCCAAAGGAATGGGAAATGCCAACTTCATTTCCTCCAGCCTGCAACCCCAGCCCTCAGGCTTTTATAAAACCAGGCCTAGAAAAATGGGGGAAACACCCCATTCTGCCACAAATTGTACTTCTGCATTTTAAATTCGAAGTGGGGTGGGGGGGACCACAGGTTTGGGGGTTTTGTGGTACGTGTTGTTTTTCCAGCAAATCCAACACATGGAACAGTCACCCACCCACACTGTTCCCTTTGACTCACCCATCCTCTCCACTTCAGGTGAAGTCTGGGTGTTCCAGGTTGTCCATCATCCCACTGATCCCAAATTCCAGAGAGAGATGGTGTGGGCAGTGTGGTTCTAAGTCTGGTTCCACGGTTTTGTAGACAGAAAAGGTCCCTTTTAGCATAACCCACCTCCTGGATTCAGGCTCTTCGTGTCCTGCATGGAATCATTAAGTTTGGAACAGACTTTTAGGATCAAATCCAAACAGGGAGAGCAGAACAAACCCCACAGTAATCATGCTGCAGATGTGAATTGAAACATCCCCCTCTCGAATTCAGGGAAATGCCTGGAGCAGGGATTGATTCCCACCATGGAACATGATTCCAGCACTCAGGTAAGCCCAGACCCCCAGAGACACCAGTAAAGCCCCCCTGCTGCCCCCTCAGTGCACTGGGGGTTGTTTCCCTGATCATGGGAAGGCAGCAGGGCCGGCAGCAGTCATCTGGGGACACGGGCATGCCAGCACAATGCGTGGCTTTGTGTCCTTCACCCTATGACATCCATGTGTGGCAGACAATGCGAGTGTCCTGTGCTCCCCTGAGTGGGGCAGGGCTTGTTTACATGGGAACTCAGCAGCCCCAGGGCCTTGGCAGCTCTTTGCTCCTTGAGTTATGATGGATAAAAGAGCTCTCATGGCTTCCAGGGTGGGTAGGCACAGAAATAGGGTTGGGCAGAAGGAATGGGATCGTTTGGGGAATAATAGGCCTTTATGTTGGCCTGAAATTGAGTGGTGTTTTCCCTTTCCTAGAATATGATGTGGACGGAGGCTTGGGTCTCTCAGAAGATTCACGCACCACATCGGGCCCTACAAACCTCTGTGTTCTGGGTATGTCCATTTTCGCCAGGAGATGTGCAGATGTGCAGGTAAAACTCACCTTGGGCTTTCTCCTCCAGGCCCCTGAAGGTCTGAGAAGGGGGACACACACCTGACATTCTGCGTGGCATTTGCCACACAACCAGAATCATTTCAACTGCCAGAGGGCGGGTTTGGGGTTAGATATTGGGATGAAATTCCTCCCTGTTAGGGTGGGGAGGCCCTGGCACAGGGTGCCCAGAGAAGCTGTGGCTGCTCCTGGATCCCTGGAAGTGTCCAGAGCCAGGCTGAATGGGGCTTGGAGCAACCTGGGCTGGTGGAAGGTGTCCCTGTCCATGGCAGGGGCTGGAATAAGATGTTTTTAAGGTTCTTTCCAACCCAAACCTTTCTATGATTTCATGGACCCACCATTTCCTTGGGCAAAGCAGCTGCCTCCCTCCTCCTTCTCCTCCTCCTCGTGGATGGAGGAGCACATCTGGCTTTGACAGATTAACCAGAACCAGGAATATGAGGGATGAGGGTTGGGAGTCACTGTGGGGACAGAAGGGAGCTGGGTCACAGCTGAACTTGTCCAAGAGCACGAGCGGGGTCGTGGCTGTAAGAGGGAGGAGCTGTACTCACCATGAAGGTTGGGTTGCTCTCCAAGAAAGGGTTTGGTCTGCATTTATCTCCCCTGCTGACTCTGATGGAGCTGCGTGGAGATCCCAGGGCCTGGCTGGAGCCCAGGCTCCCATGGAGTGGAGGCGGGTGGTGCCAGCAGCAGGAGAACAGCCACGTCTGGAACGCCACGGAGACGAACGGACAGCGGAGCCTTCTGGTGAGACCCCTGCAGGGTCCCCAGCACACATGGACAAGGCTCATCCTGACTTTGGACATATCCCAGAATGGCCATCCCAACCCTTCCAATGCACTCTGGACTCACCTGGAGCCCCTGTTTTCAGGGACACCCCCAAAAACTCCTTGCAGAAGATCCGTGGAGTTATTCTGCTCATCCTCAGCTATGGTGGAGACTCAGGCAAATCACGGAAACATGGATCATCTCCATGGAAACATCACCATTCCTGGGGCAGGAACTTTCCAGATGACGACCTTCCTCCTGAAGCTTGTTTTTAATCTGTGGTGAGTGTCACTTACAAAGTGACAAATCCTCATTTTCACAGCAACTCTGCTCTGATGTGGCTCCATATGTAATTGCCTGGGATTCCTCAGCCCATGTTCAGCAAATAATGACTCTCATGGAAGTTATTTGTAGAACTTAATAATTTCCATTTACTGCATTATGGGATTGCATTTTTAATTTTTTTTTTCTCTGTAATAATACATAATGAAATAATTGTGGAATTTCTAATAGGTAATTATCTTGCTGAGAACAGTCTAAAACACCAGTGAGTGTGGGTTGTTTTTAGCTGAGCATGGGGAAAAGAGAAGGAGAATGAAGCATCACCTGGAGCAAGAAGCAGAGATAACAGCTTTTCATGGACCCAACAGTGTCCTCAAAACTTCAGGCCAACAGGACTGCACAGGATGAATCCCAGAATCACTGGGGTTGGGGAAGACCTCCAAGATCACCAAGTCCAACCTGTGACCAATCCCCACCTTGTCACCAGCCCAGAGCACTGAGTGACACATCCAGGTGTTCCTTGGACACCTCCAGGGATGGGGACTCCAAACCTCCCTGGACAGCCCCTGCCAATGTCTGACCGTGCTTTCCATGGGGAAATTCTTCCTGATATCCAACCTGACTCTCCCCTGGCACAGCCTGAGCCATTTCCTCTCCTCCTGTCCCTGTTCCCTGGGAGCAGAGCCCGACCCCCTCCTGTCAGGGGGCTGTGCAGAGCCAGAAGGTTTGAAAAGTCAGGAAAATTGGAACCAAGAGGGCTTTTGATTATTAAATCACACATAAATTCTTGGAAGAGCTTTAAACTGGGATCAGATGGAATATTGGAATGTGTCCTCAATAACAGGCCTGGGTAGGGGAATCACTCCATAAAATTATCTCCTCTGCAGGTCATCCCAACAGGCTGCTGGAGAGAGCCGGGAACTTCAGTCTCTGGGCATCTCCATAAGAAAAACAGAGAAAAATAAGAGCAGGAGACAATGAAAGGCCAAATGCGAGCTCAGTCCTCCTTTGCTGAAGCTGGTGAAGCTCTGATGGTGTGGAGGAAGCTCCCTTCTCTTTCCATCCATCCCATCAGGACCACTCGGGATGCTGAGGGTTTTCCTGATCCCTCCATGGTGTCTTCTCCTCTCACCCTGCAGGAATGATGATTTTTTTTCTCCCTTTCTGACCCTGAGGGCTTCATTGAGACCCAGTGTCCCTGGGAGGCCTCACTGGCAGCCCCTCGAGCCCTTCATGTCATAGAAAACTTTGAGCAGAGAGTTTTTAAAACATCAGAACCCTTCAGACTTCAGCTCTCCCTCCTTTCTCCAAAAGCAGGTAAATGAAACACAATGACTACATTTGACTGATACAAAATCACATTTGGAAAACATTTCTCCTTCCAAAATGGCCCATCTGCCTATTTTTATGCACATGTTTAACATCGAGCAGAGCAGAGGCACATATTTAAGCAATTTCTGAAATCAGGGCCATTGTGTGATACTCTGATTAGTAAACTGGGAATTAGGGTTCATAAATCATAGTTAATTGAACCAAATCACTTAAGCCCTTTTGTGCCTGACTTTTCCCATCTAAATTCACCAACAGTAGCAAAATAGCTCCGACATACCTGGGACACAATCCTCATTGTGTTCCCAAGCTGGGAAGGGAGAACTCCCAGATAAAATGTGGCCTGAAACATTCATGCTCCAGTTTTTTAAAATGAAAGGAGGGGGGGGTGGAGTTGGTTATCTGTGACTGCAGCTTTACAATGATTTTTCAGATGGAATCAGCACAATATTCATTTTACCTGGGCACCTTTTGTACATCCGTTCCCCTGGATTCTCCTAGGAGTATATGGATTTTTTTCCTGCAATTTATTTCAGTGAGAGAGCAAAGTGGGAGATAAAGCAATCTCAGGTTGAGGGGAGTCATCTGCCTTATAGAAAATAAATGGACAGCAGACACCCTGGAAAGCTTTTGACTGAGGGAGGTTATTACTTAGCCAGAAATCAGACTGCTCCAGTATTTCCAGGATGCCAAGATGGGCTGTGACAGAGCTTCGGAGCAGAGAGTGACCTGAGTGGCAAATCAAACTAAATTTGGAATAGTTGAGAAGTCAATTCTGCCTTTTGTGTAAAGCTCTCGTGGTGCTTCTCCACCACAGAGCATCCCGGGGAGGGGACTTCACCTCTCTCCCAAGGTCACCTCTGTGGCAAAAGCAGGAGACCCGGAGAAACTCCTTCCAGGCCCAGGTCTCCAGGGAGGATCCCAGGCAAAAAAAAAAATAAAATAAAATAAATAAAACCCCAAACAACACAATGTCTGTGACCTCAGAGGGAGAAGAGGAGAGCAGGAGTGCAGCCAGTCCCTTCATCCGGATGCCAAAGTGATAGATTGCAAAACACAGACTCTCACCCACTGTCATTAGTGGTGCCTCAAAGCCCAAAGGGAAGAACGAGGGAAGAGAAGTATTTTGTTATTCTGTCCCCTCCCTCCCGTGGTTTTTGATAGTCAAAGGACACAGAGTTGCAGCCCAGAGGCAGCTCACGGCTTTGGGTCCCTGCTGGCAGCAAGAGATGCCAGGGGAGCAAACCTGCCTGGCGCATCCCAACCTCATCATTCCTTGGAACCCCTTTGGCTGGAGGAGTTCTTGTCCCCAACTACAAAATTCACTGGGTGGCAGGCACAGTTTCCTTTTTCCTCCCAAAACTGAGGTGAAAGGAGATTGTTCCATTAGAAGCAGGAAAAAATAGAAATCCAACTTTTTTCTCTTTTTCCTTGTGAATCTCTTACCTTGTGGAGGGAAAGAACTGTAATTCCTGGATGTAACCTGGGCTGTTGCACCCCTGCAAGCAGCCTCAACAGCCAACCCCATATCAGAAATGTGCTTTAAAGAACAAATTGAAAACTCAGACTGAGAAAAAAAAATACCCTAAATGTCTACACCAAACCAGTTGTTGATCCAAAATTACGGTTATATTGATCTAGGCTGATGGGAGCAAGATATCACCTCACAGGGTACACCTGAAAAATCTCAGTCTAAAAACTCTTGAGATCTTCAGTGCAAAATCAGCCTATTTTTCCTCTTTGATTACTGTGGATCAATTCCTACTCTATTAAATTTGAGCAGCTCCCATTTGCTTCAAGTGCTTCCAAACTATCAGCCAAGATTTCTCACACAAATCACTCTCTGGTGGGATCTGGAGCTGGGACACCTTGAAAAGGGAACTGATTTTCAGGAAATCCCTGGCACCCACCTGCTGGACTCTCGAAATTTTTAATTTTTAACGTGGCCTGGGCAATTAGGGTTGGGAACTGCAGCAATGAAGGCATTCAGTCATGAGATTAAGAGTTTATAAGATATTTATTTTGTATAGAAAGGCTGTCATTGGTGGCGTGCTCTCCATACAATAGCTGGGATGGGAAAAGGGAAGAGTTTAAACAAGGCTCTGAGAAATTGGAAACATGCCTCTACTTTAATGGTGGTTTTTCCCCCCCCAAACAATTAATGCAACAAACACTGACCTCCCACAGCCCTGAGCGTGCTGACACGGGAAGACATGCCCAGCTTCACCTGGAAACCAGGAATCTCCAAGGGATGGCTTGAATTAACTCAATAAACCAAACAAATGTTTGTTTTAAACGTAGCAATTAATTATCTCCTTGGGTCTCCTTCCCCAGTGCTGGCTTCCCTATCACCTCATCGCTGGCTTTGCTGCATACAATGTTCTGTTCCTTTCTTTCTTCCTAAAGATCCTAATAGGATGCAGCCGGCCAGGCCAGCAGCTTCGGAAACAAGCACAGAGCGAATTTAATAACAAGCAAACCTGCACTTAATAAAGTCTGTCATCAGTAATGTCTCCACTGAACACTTGCCAGGAGAGAATTGTTTGCACTTACTGTGTGAGCCAAGTCACAGCTTTAACAGGCAAGGCACAAATAAAACCCAGCCTTTCCCATTCTTTTCACATCTCTGTTTCAACCTACCAACAAAAACTCCGGGGCAAACAATGAAAAAATCCAGATGCAAGCAGGGGGAAAAAAAAAAAAAGCCAACGTCCCCCCCCCCATTATTCATTACATTATGAAACACATTTCATAATCTAATAATTAGCAAGGGGACAATTTTGTTCAGCATGAATCTGGAGTCTTTTGTCATTTCATGTTAGCACCCAGAACAAATGGACATTGTGCAGAGCGCGGGTGCCGAGCCCGGCCGAGGGCTCCCGCTGTGCCGGGGCTCCCTCCTCCCCTCTCTCCAGCAAAACCGTGGTGAGGATGGGAGGATGCAGAGCAGCCACACGCTGGACGTGAGACAATCCATCCCTGGGCACTCGGGGAGCCTGGGGAATGCAGGGCAGGCTTCATCTGCACGGCCCTCGAGGGCGCTGGGTTGAGGCACGCAGCTCGGCTGCGTGCCAGTGCCAGGCTCTGCAAAGCTAGGAGGACTCCCAAGTCTTGCTCTCTGTGGCTGTTTTCCCCATGGTTTTGGTTATACCTGGAGAGAAAAAGGTGGGAAATATCGTTTAACAAGGGTTTGCTAGCCAGGCTGCCCCATACCTGTGGCTTCGTGTGGGATGTGGAGCTCGTGAGGTGCTGAGGTCAGACAGCCTCAGCTTCTTCAGGGCGTGTGAAGCCTTTCCCTGTCCCCGGTGCAAAATCAGCCAGATATCCCTCCTGCCCAGGAGCAGAGGGAAATCCCTTGAGACAGCTCTCTGCACCAAAAACCGGTCCCTTGTGCTGCAGAGCGGGTTTGTGAGGAGCAGGACACGGCACACGGAGGGTTGGGGTGAAACCAAGGCCACCATAACACTTCTCCTCCATGGTGACCTCCCCAGAGGTTCTTTGTTTCTGCTGGGAAAGTGGGTCCAGCGTGGCTTTAAAGCCTGGAGGAGCAGACTGAGCTGCTGCTGGTGACCCTGAGCAGGAGGTTGATTATGTTCACCCTAGGAGCAAAAATCTTTGGGAAAGAGCCCCAGCACTGCTGTACCACCAGCCCCTCTCCTTTGGACCTCCTGCTCTGACCTCCTCCCTGGTCAGCACACACACCCTGAGCCAGAAGCTTGTGAGTTTCTGTGATTTGGGGAGGCCAAAATTTAGAAAAAAAAAAAATTAATAACACTACTAATGATAATAACGGGAAAATTAAATCAATTCCTAAAACATGGCAGTGATTTGGGACCTCCTACAAGCAAGGAACAGGGTTCACTTCCAGCTCTCCAAAATCCAGGACACCACAAATGTTCATGGGATGGTGATGGTGTCCAAGAACAAGTGACCATCAAGGTGAAGCCCCCAGCCAAGGGCCTGTTTGACCTCACTCACTCCCAGGACAACAGCTGTGTGTGCTTCTACCAGATCCAGTGCCTGGGGCCACACAACAGCGAAAAATTGCCCAAAACCCCTTTTAATTTCTGGGGTTTTCACCAAAATTTGAGAGATTTTGGCATCAAGGAGAGCAGCCCAAAGGGGAACTTTGCTCCTGACATCCCAACCTCTTCTGGCCATGTCTGAGCTGGTTAATAAAGATTTAGATGCTGCTCTGAGCAAGAACTACCCGAGGAGCTCTGGCCTCTCCAGGGTCACTCCTGGCTCTCTGTGTTTGTGCAGGATTTAGGAGGCACCACATCCAGGAACGTGGCCAATTTCCTCACTCCTTGTTTGGGACCCATCAACCAGAACGGGCTCTTCCCTTGGGGGCTGAGCCTGGACTGCAGGAGTGGGATCAGCTCCAGGAGCCACAGCCTTTCCAACCCCGGCCACTCTGCCCCCTCCGTCACCTTCCACATGTCCCCAGCGTCGAGGTGGCCACCAGCTCCAGCAAGGACAACACCACCAGTGCCAGCTTCACCTGGAGAGGCCCATCCTGGTCACCGCCTGAGGAGTAAAGTCAGTGCGAGCGCTGTGCTCCGACATTTGGGCGTCTAAAAATTGGGAGAAGCAAGGAAAATAAGGAGTTTATTGATATCTGCGACTGTTACCTGCTGCTTCTCCCATCCCAGGTGGGACCCCTTCCCTGGGGAATACAGCTCATGGAGATGGGGTGTTGCTGGAGCAAAAATGGGAAGGGATGTGTTCCCCAGGGCTGCAGGGACACGCATCAAACTGGTTAAACTGGTCAAAAACTGGGAGCTGTGAAGTGCTGCTCCTCCCTGGAGGCCATCCTGGAGCTGGAGGTGAGGGGTGGCTCACCTGCCTCCCTGAGGCGTTCAGAGCAAGCCTGGATGTGCTGGGAAGGATTAAAAATCCCAGGGAAGGAAGCAAATGCTCTCAAAACTGGAGGATGTTGAGGAGACAGGGACAAGACTCACAGAATTTTGTCAGGGTGTTGCCCACAGAGCTTTTCTTCCCACAGGATATCCAGATACTCACTGGGGCCTCCGATCCCTCTCGGAGATGCTGCCGCCATTTAAATCAGCACCAGCATATGGAAGGCTCCTAATATTGTGCTTCTGTCAGAGGAAACCATTGTTCAGCTTCTCTACAGGAAGGATGTCTCACTGCTTATTACCAGCTTGGATAATTGTTTGGAATGTTTTATTTGACATTTATTCAAGGAACTTGGAAAACCACACAGTTTCTTTCTCTCGAGAGGATAACAACAACAACAAAAAAAAAGAATTAAAAAAAAAAAAAAACACCACCCAAGAAAGCCCAAACTGGAGCCAGCAGCTTCAGATGGTGGAAAGATTTTTAAAATGTAAATATATAGTAAAACAAGTAAAGGTTCCTTGCTTGGGCAGAGGAAAGGGGAAAGAAAGTAGAGATGCAGTATTTTATCATCCATATCTTTAAAATACCTTCCAGGCCTTTGTTATCAAGGATGGCACGTAAATCTTGAGGATCCATATAAAAAGGATTGAAACAAAGAGAGGGAAGAGGTAAGGAAGCAAAACATCTCATCCTTGGACAGAAAGCACAGGCATCTCTGTCCTTAAACTCTGACAAACCCCAAATTCCTGAAAGACAACCCCGTGTTCCTACTTAGGTGGGTTAAAAGATGCACAGAGCGAGTACTGCTCCATACCTGCCCTGGACTGATGCTTCAAAGGGGGATCCTGGTTGCAATAATGAAGGAAAAAACACTGGGCTATTTTTTGGACCCTGCACCAAAGGTAGAGGGGGAAAATGGTTTGCTTTCCTCAGGTCTGTCAATTTAAATCTGAGTTGTAGCGAAAGCTCAAGTAGGTTTGAACCTTTTCTGAAGGTAATTACTGCAGGTAAAATACCAGGGTCCACATTGGACAAGGAACCTGCTGGGGCCACACTGGTTTGTTCAAGATTCCCTTGAAGAGCCAAGTACAAGGATCAGTTTCACCCAGGGAAAGAGCTTGTACCAGTCAGGATCACCTGAACTCCTGCCTGCGCTGCTGGAGAGCAGCTGAAGGAGAAATTTCCCCAGATCTTTGTCTTCTCAACCATGTTCTCAATATTCCATATCGGAATAAGGGATAAGGGGAAGAGAAGCACAGTGGGACTTCAGACCCCGTGTGTGTCTTTCAGAATCAGACTCACAGAATCATTTATTCCATCATTCCAGTCAGATCATCCAGTCCAACCACTCCCCCAGCACTGCCAAGGCCACCACTGACATGTCCCCAGGTGCCACATCCACAAGGTTTTAAATCCCTAGAGGGATGGGGACTCCACCACTGCCCTGGGTAGCTGTGCCAGGGTTGGGAATAATCCTAGACAAAAAAAAAAATCTGCTCCCTACAAGGCTGAGCAGACAACCCAGAGCCCAGCCCTAAAAGTCAGAGCCTGGAAAACTGCTGGAAGTCGCTGTTGTCCTCCAAACTCCTCCCATCAACTGAGTACCTGTGCATGAGCCTTTCTTTCCAAGGAGAAATGGAATGCTGCTCCTCCACTGTCCAGAGCCCCTGGGCACTTCCCAGCTATTCATTTTCCGGGGCAGCTTTGGAAGGGAAATTGTACCTGCAAGACACTGTCACTCCTCTTGGTTTTTGTGGAAGAACTTTGTCTGTGAGAAGAAAAACGACTGGCACAGGGTGCCCAGAGCAGCTGTGGCTGCCCCTGGATCCCTGGAAGCGTCCAAGGCCAGGTTGGACAGGGCTTGGAGCACCCTGGGACAGTGGAAGGTGTCCCTGCCCATGGCAGGGGGTGGAAGTGAGTGGTGTTTGACGTCTCCTCCAACCCAATTCCATGACTCTCAGTTCCCACTTCCATCTCCCTCCCCATGTCCTTTTCCTTCCCAATCCTTCCTTTCCCATTAACTTTTGTCAGCTGTGCTGCCCAACCCTCTTGAGCCTCTCCCTGTTATCTGTGTTTACACACCCGATTTTAGTTAAAACTCTCCCATCTTTGCCCAAATTTCAGCAGGCAGGTCATGACCACACGCCTCCAGGGAACAATCCCGCTTCCAGCTCAGTGATTAATTCCTCTTTATCCATCATAATGAGGTCCAGATTAGCGTTACCTTGAATTGTGGTCCAAACAACTCATGTCAGAATATAATTACCTGGAGGTGCTGAGAACTTTAATGACACTCCCTCGGGGCATTTTTTACTTGAAGTATCTGAAGTCAGTCTACTCATATTTCCTCTCTGCACGCTCGGGGAGAGCATGTAACCTATTTTAAATGTCATCCTTATTTAGATTTACGCACCTCAAAGCCCCAGAGCTCAAGGAGCCTCCGCAATAAACACGAGCACCAAACTCTCCAAAAATAACAGCCCTGGGCTGAGTGTCACTGGTGAAACAACAATGAGAACAAACCCACACCTCTCTGCTCCTCTCGCTCCCTCTGCCCAGCAGGATTAAATCAGGGAGAGAGAGATTACAGCGCATACCTGCAGCTATAAAACACACCTTGTTCTGAGCAAACTCGGTTCAAAAAGTCAGGAGGAGGCCTCCAGGCAGGCACCGAGCTGTGCCTGGCCAAAAAACTGAACGGGAATCACTCACCAGTTACTGCCATGGGTAAAACAGACTCATCTGGGGGAATTAATTTCATTTCTTCCAGCAGCTTCCCAAAAGCCAGTCCTGTAGCCCCTGGCTAGCAAAACCTGGCCACACAAAGCCAATACAAGGAGGTTTCATCCCACTCTGTGGTCCATCTTGGATGAGAGACTCCCCTGTGCTGCTCCCACAGCTTGGGGGTGATGGAATCACAGAATCCTTAAGGTTAGAAAAGACCTCCGAGGTCATCCAGTCTGATCATCAAGTGTGGGATACAACAGCAACAATATCTGCACAGGGGTTGGACCCCCAGCTTTAAAATACCACACTAAATAAAAGCCTGCACGTCATCAAAAAAGTTCCAAAATTAGGATGAGAACAGCACAAAAACTTTGGTCAATCAGGTCAGAGAAAAACAGGCCTAACATCGCCCAAAGGACTTCAAAATACAGAAAGATGAAAAAGAAATTAAAATAAAATCATCCTCTTCAAGTTAAAATTCAAATAGGCTTCAAACTTCCCCTTGTTGGCCTGACAACTGGGATTTTGTGTGAAAATGCAAGGGGAAAAACTGGGTATGGACAAGGAAAAATACGTGCAAGAAGTTTATTTCTGAAAGCAGAGCTCAGCTCTTTTGTGCAGCCACCAGAGACCTTGTAAGTGAGAACGATCTTGTTCAGAGAGCTCCCGGGGGATCTGGCTTGGGAAGATGAGTGGGAGGGAGGGAGGGAGGGAGGGAGGAAGGGTTAAAAATATTTTTTCAGAGAAAGCTTGTCTGCGGGATGTGTCTCCAGAGGGCCTGGAGCACAGGAGGGGCTGGAGATAAACAGACATCTGGAGGTGCATCCTCCTCACCAGACTGGAGACACAACATTGGGAACACGGGGAAAGAGGAGTCTGGAAAATCCCTGAGGAGGAGAACGAGGACACAGCATAAGTCACAGCTCTGGCTGTGGAAGTCCCACTTCCAGCAGGAAAAGGGAGGAAATTATGGGCAGGAATTTCTGCACAGGGCAGGAGAGACCTTCCAGAACCAAAGTAAAGCCACAAAGGGGCATTTCTATAACAGAACCCAAGTATTGTCCTGGGTAGGCTGAAGATTGGGCAAAAATACCTCCCAAATCCAACATGATTAAGGATTTAAACCACAACCCCCTTTTTACAAAGCCATCCGACCGTGGACACCTCGTTAGCATTTTCACTCAGAGGTTGTTTCATCTCCAGGAGCAACAAAAACAAATCTCCACGGGATGTAAGTTGGGCAAGAACAAAGGGGAGGAGGAACAACTTCTCCTTGTATCGAAGAGTGGAATTGCTCAGGAAGGACTTGCCAAGAGCACTGGAGTGATGAGAACCCCGTGACACCACACTGACAACACTTTTCTTGCCTCACCAAAGTCTTCCTTGCCTCCTTGCTGTGCTGCTTCCCCTCCGTGGGTACACGGAGTGCTCGGTGCATCCGTGAGGAAAGGACTTCTCCTCTCAGCCTTTCTGCTCACCACACATGAAATGTGGTAACCAAGGTTACTGGGGTTCTGCTCCTGTGAGTTTTGTTCCCAGAGAAAGCAAAATTCCCCCTCCCTCTTTTTGGTGGTGCACTGATGGGGTGGAGAAGGGCTCTGCTGTACCAAACCCTGAGCACGGGGAAACAGATCCCACACCCCAAACAGAGCAGTCAATAAATCACAGAATCGTGGAATGGTTTGGGTTGGAAGGGGTTTAAAGAACATCTTCCAACCCCCTGCCATAGGGACACCTTCCACTAGCCCAGTTGCTCCAAGCCCTGTCCAACCTGGCCTTGGACACTTCCAGGGATCCAGGGGCAGCCACAGCTCCTCTGGGCACCCTGTGCCAGGGCCTCCCCACCCTCACAGCCAAGAATTCCTTCCCAAAATCCCACTTAACCCTGCCCTCCCTCAGCTTAAGGCCATTCCCCCTTGTCCTGTAATTCCATCCTTTGCCCAAAATCCCTCTCCAGCCTTCCTGTAAGCACCCTAGAAGGTCTCCCCAAATCCTGCTCTCCACCACCAGAGCTTCACCTCTCCTCACCCTTCCAGTTTCCAGCATCCTGCATCTCCACCCTGGCACACACCAAATTTACCTTTCCATTTTCCTTACTGCCTCCTGAAGGAGAAGTTCTTCTCCATTTCTTTTGTACCACAGCAAGAATTCCTGCAGGTTGCTCCCAAGAGAGCCCCAAGGGACCCTGGTATCTCCATCCAGCCCTGCTGGGAAATACTGAGGTATTTAATGCAGGTTTTTTTGTTTTTTTTTATCTCAGGGCAGTTCCTGCTGCAAGGAATGGGTGGGAGCTGACCCAGTCCTCACATGCACTGATGGATTGAGGGCATTCCTGATTATCCAGCTGGAGGAGAGGATGCTGTACTCCTGTTTCTGTGAATGACCACCTCACCAAGCCAGGTGAGGATCGAGGGAACCAGTGGTCAACAAAATTCCTCATTTTACACTTCCTAGCCTCAGACTCCAAGGATGTGTCTGGTTTCCCCTTTCCAAGAGCTGAGAGAGGACTCGAGGGAACATCCAGCTGCTGTACCCAGAGTTTTGTTCACCAGTGCTTTATAAACACAACAGAATGGATTGTTTTTAACCTGTTTTAGGGGTTTTGTCTCCAGAAATTCTCCTTTCCTTGGAGGACTTGGTCACCTGTGGTCGAGGTGGCATCACAAGATGGGACAGCCAGGCTGGGGGTCCATTTCCAGGTCATGTTATTAACATTTAAATTCAGGTTTTTACTCCAGTAACTTTACTAGAAATGTGCTGAATCCAGGGTGTTTTTTTTTTTTTTGTGGTTTTTATTTCCCTAAGCCTTCCCCTGAGGGATTCTGAACTGAACATTTCAGATATCTCAAAAAAGGGAACAAAACACAGCTCAGATCCCAAAATAACCATCAGCAGAGGCAACACAGGAGCAGGGAAACAGCTCTGCTCTTGGTTTTCTTTCTCCTACCCTCTTTTTATCTTCACTTGGGAGAAAAAAACAGAGGAATTTCTGCTCCTTGCTCTGCTGATTTGGGGCAGGGGCTCCATGCAGGGGTCTGCAGCCCCACAGGAATTTCACACTGGGGTTTTTAAGCACTTTGACCTGGATTTAACCAGCTGAATCAAGGCTGTCCCCTTCCTTTACATCATCTGTGGGGTCAACTAAAAAGCAGGAGTAGATGGGTGGATTTTGGTGCTCAGAGTCTTCTTTAGCTGAGCTTTTCCTCCCAAGCCTAAGAGGGGATTCAGTCTGCATCTTTTTCCCATTATTTTGCTTTTTCTCCCCACTTTTCTCCCCCAAGAGGCAGCTCCACAACAGCACTGAGGCTGAGAATAAATTTTTAACACAACAGAAAAGTTCAAAGCCCCCTCTGTGGATCAAGTGAACCCTTCAAGGAAAAA
Organism: Anomalospiza imberbis; assembly: GCF_031753505.1. NCBI lineage: Eukaryota > Metazoa > Chordata > Aves > Passeriformes > Viduidae > Anomalospiza > Anomalospiza imberbis. The sequence continues at coordinate 70,900,812 of NC_089684.1, forward strand.
AGGATGAGGCTCCATGGAAGGAGGAATCCAGAGGGTTCTCTCCATGCACACCAGGAGTGATACAGGAGCAAAAAGCTGCTGGTGAAGCAAAGGCACAAACAACTCAGCACCAGGGCTGGGCTTTGAACCAGAAACCACCATTTCCCCCAAACCCCAGCAGCTTTTCTTCCTGGACAGGGTTCACCAGCTCCCTTTTCTTCCACTGGAAATGAGAGGAAATCTGGCTTCACATGATACGTAAATAACTGAAAGCCTCTGACTTAGAGACAAAAGAAAGGGGAAAAAATAGAAATTAAAAAAAAAAGGCAATTCAATGAAGTCACAATCATTTATCTGGTGTGATGCCCTGGTTGAGACAGGGTTTCCCTAAATTTTAGCCTTGTGCAGGTGTCAGTGAACTCATCAAGGGCTGACTGACAGCCTTGAGGATGTTTCCAACCCATTAAGCAATGTGTTTTCCTTAGGAAAAGCTAAGAGCATCCTTCACCTTTTCCTTAGAATTCCAGAATGGGTTGGGCTGGGAGGGAACTTCAGGATCATCTCATCCCACCCCATCCATGGGCAGGGACACCTCCCACCAGCCCAGGTTGCTCCAAGCCCTGTCCAGCCTGGCCTTGGGCACTGCCAGGGATCCAGGGGCAGCCACAGCTGCTCTGTGCCCACACTTGAGGGGGAACAGGAAGGAAAACAGGTCTGGATGAGGTTGCACAGACAACTGCACACCCAGAGAAGAAAAGCAGGGATTTAAATTATCACAAAACCTCTCCAATGTCCAGGTCTCAAAGAAAATGTTGGCTTGCTCCTCGCTGTCCTGTTAGTAGGATGGGAACGTGGATTGCTGGCCTGGGCAGCATGGGAAACCTGCTGGGAGAAGACCATGAATCCCAAACCAGTGTCTTCAGGGCTCAGCCTTTGAAGGCTCTCTGCAACAGTGCAGGGATTGTGCTGGAGATGCTGGATGGACTCCCAAAGGCACAAAAGGGATGACAACACCTCCAAGGAGAGCAGGAGATGCTCGGCCACGGCAGGCTGGCTGCAGACAGTCAGAAACGTTCACTTCCAACAAAAGGTTGAGCCAGGACAGGGGGAAAACTCCTCCCTGGCCCACTCCAGCAGCCGAATTCCCCTGCTGTGGGCTGTGCCAGAAGGATCCTCGGGGTTCTTTGTGCACACATCAGGCCTGGATTGAAAAGGATTGTTGTTCCTCCCCTCCCCTGCTGCCAAGACAGAGCAGATGGGTGAGCTGAGCACTGTCTGGGAGCCAGAGGCAGCAGGAGCTTCCCAGGAGCTGAATTCTGCATCCCAGAGGGACCAGCGAGTGCAGGATGGAGTTTAGCAGATCCTGGATGATGCTCAGCTGTCCCTCAGCACCAGGTGGAGGGGCTGGCTTCTAGAACTGGTGTTAGGAGGAAACTCTTTGCTACAAAGGTGGTGAGACCCTGGCACAGGGTGGCTGCCCTGGATCCCTGGAAGTGTCCAAGGGCAGGTTGGACAGGGCTTGGAGCCACCTGGTCTGACCTGACCATGGGATTTTTCTCTCCCTGTTTCAACCAGGCTCAAACTGCAAGTTCCCTTCCTTAAATTATAATGATGGAATTGTTTGGGTGGGAAAGGACCTTAAAGATCATCCAGTCCCACCACTGCCATGGGCAGGGACACCTTCCACTGTCCCAGGTGGTTCCAAGCCTTGTCCAGCCTGGCCTTGGGCACTTCCAGGGACATCCATAACCACCCTGCATCCCTTCTTCTCTCACTCCACGCCGATTTAACCCCTTTAATGGCTGACCTTGGCAGGAGGGGCTGAAAGGACCCACGGCCCAAAGCGATGCCCCTCTCTCCCTGTGAGGAGGATGAGACACACAGGGAGGAGCACATCCCAACCTCTTCTGTGCCCACTCTATCCTCCCACATCCCTCCAGCATCCCATCCCACGCCTGCTGCTGGTTTCTCCTTTTTCCCTGACCTCTCCCATCACGTTCCCAGGAAAGTTTATTGTTAGAACTTGCACCCACCTCACCTAAGCAAATAAACAGCAGCCAGCGGAAGGGACACCCTTCCCAAAACGAGCCAAGCCCAAAACATTTGTGTTTCATTTGCTTTGCAGCGGTGATTTTAATCTGCAGCACACACCAAGCAAGCCCAGGCCTTGCCTTTGAGAAGAGAAATCTCTTACCAGCCCTGCTCTGTCATGACCACATCCCACTGCCAGGAATAGGGCAGGGGACAGCAGGGCCTTGAGATTTTAGGGGTGAAATTGCATCATTCAAGGAGATTTTTTTACTCCATCTTCAGAAGAAAGAAAGTTGCAAGGAATGCAGGGAATTATGGAATGGGTTGGGTTGGAAGGGACATTAAAGATTGTCTCTTCCCACCCCCTGCCATGGGCAGGGACACCTTCCACTATCCCAGGTGGCTCCAAGCCCTGTCCAACCTGGTCTTGGGCACTTCCAGGGATCCAGGGACAGCCACAGCTTCTCTGGGCACCCTGTGCCAGGGCCTCACCATCCTCACAGGGAACAATTCCTGCCCAATCTCCCATCCATCCCTACCCTCTGGCAGTGGGAGCCTTTCCCCATGTCCTATAATCCCGATGGTCCATTCAGGATAGAATTCAGTGAATGGGGCAGGTCAGCTCTGACAGCTCAAGGCATTTAGGAGGCACCACAATTTGCAATTCTGTCTTTGTGCTCTCCTTTGTGCCAGCAAAGGGAGAAGGGATGTGTCTGCTGGTACAGGAGGAACTTCAGCACTTACCCCAAGAGGTTCCACAGGGAAATACAACAAAATTCCCTGTTGTTGCACAGGAAACACACCTTTCAGGAGTCTTCAGCATCCAGCCTGCTTCTGGGCCCTTTCCTGAGTGCTGGTGATGTCCATCCTGACCTGGAGCAGAGAATTTCCTCCTCATTTCCCTGGCATGGGCAAGGGCTGCAAAGAACCCCAGAGTGTGGGGAGGGCAGCGATCCCAATCCAGCACCACAGCTGGGATGGTGTGGGAAGGCTCCGGATCCTGGAGAAGAGAAGGGTCTGGGGACACCTTTAAACACCTTCCAGGGCCTAAAGGGGCTCCAGGAGAGCTGGAGAGGACTGGGGACAAGGCATGGAGGGACAGGACACAGGGAATCGCTCCCACTGCCAGAGGGCAGGGATGGATGGGATATTGGGCAGGAATTGTTCCCTGTGAGGGTGGGCAGGCCCTGGCACAGGGTGCCCAGAGAAGCTGTGGCTGCCCCTGGATCCCTGGAAGTGTCCAAGGCCAGGCTGGATCCATCTGGGATGATGGAAGGTGTCCCTGCCCAGGACAGAGGGTTGGAACTGGTCGATATTTAAAGTCCCATCTTCTGGTTTGATGCACTCAAGCACCTTGGATATTCCAGATCTCTGTCCCAAAAATCCTGTGACCCACCCTTACAGTCCCTGTAGCCTCTCCTTCTTTTCTAGCTCCTCAGTTATCCTTTCTCCAGAGCTTCCCAAAGCAAGGAGAGGCCCAAGGAAAGGCTGACAAGATAAAGAGTTAAAGCAGGGAAAGCCAAACCTTAGGAAGAAAAAGGGCTCTGCAATAAATCAGATATTAGAAGGCAGGAAGGTGCTGTATAGAGGAATCAAAGTCCGGAACAGGATGTATATAAAGCAAATATTGAACTAACTTTGATAACACAGAAAAATGGAAGATTTTTGGTGGGGTTGAGTGAAGGCTCAATTTGAACCATTAGAAATTTCCTGTTTCACTCGTGTGGGGCGGTTTTGCAGTGATCTATACAATGCATTGTGTGCCTGCTGAATTCCTAGCCATGAATGGGTCACCCACATTTTACCTTCCATGCTTTTCTTGTTGTTTTTCTGTCTGTCCTGGAGCAGTAAAGCTATTGAAATCCTCCAGGCCTTGCCCGTTGGGTGTTTTCTTTCCTACCAAGACATCAAACTGCCCTGAAGGTTTATTTTAAGCCAATTCAATAGGAGGGAATCACACAAGCACCTTGTGGGACGTGTACAATGGGAGCCGAACCCAGGGCTATTCAATTAACAAGTGCTCCCATTTCCATGCAATTCCTGTTGGGAGTTCATTACTTTAATTAGGCTGGTAATTTATGAAGCTAAAGAGGCACCATTTGTTGGCGGACACGTAGGCAAAGAAATTCTAGATGAGTTCACATGGAAGGAAGAGAAGCTTATGAAAAGCCAAGGAGAGCTGGAGACCTCTACGGATACAACCAGACTGACCAAAACGAGATAATTAAGAGCAAGAAACAGGACTAAAAACCCTGATTTGGGGTATGCTCAGGAAAATCTACCTCATCTCTCTTAGGAAATGAAACTCAGATAGTTCCCCATCATCTAAAGCCTCTCAAAGCATATTTAACACCCCATTTTTTCATGGAAAGGGTTGCTCAGCCCTGGCACAGCTGCCCAGGGCAGTGGTGGAGCCCCCATCCCTGGAGGGGTTGAAAAGCCATGTGGATGTGGCACTTGGGGACACAATCAGTGGCGGCCTTGGCAGTGCTGGGGGAATGGTTGGACTTGGTAATTTTGGAGAGCTTTTGAGCAATGTGTAATAATCCTTTCCATGAAGAAATTTTCCCAGATATCCAATCTGAACCTCCCCTGGCCCAGCCTGAGGCCGTTCCCTCTCCTCCTGTCCCTGTTCCCTGGGAGCAGAGCCCGACCCCCCCGGCTGTCCCCTCCTGTCGGGAGTTGTGCAGAGCCACAAGGTCCCCCCTGAGCCTCCTTTTCTCCAGGCTGAGCCCCTTTCCCAGCTCCCTCAATGTCTGTCCTGTACCTGGAGACCCCAAAACCACCCCCAGGACTGGAGATGCCCCAGCCGTGCCAGCACAGGGGATGGGCACTGCCCTGGTCCTGCTGCCACCCAAATTCCCGATTTACTGTCAGAGTCCAGGACATCCCTCTGGCTGCCCTGGCTGTCTCCAGACCCTGGCAGGGGGCTTGGGGACCTTGGCACGAAGTCAAAAACACCTGTGGCTTCCATTTTAGCCCGTGGAAAAAGCTGCCAACTCTGTGTGAGGAATTACAAGCCACAAGGGCTTGTTTCAGTAGTGTGGTAGTTGAATTAACACAGGGTGAAAATGTAGAATTTTGGGGCTTTTTTAGAATGGGGTTCAGGGGTACAAAATGGAGGGATTTGGGTGTGTCCTGACCTTCTTCTCCTTCTCCTTGCCCTCCATGTCTTGCTGTGATGGTGACACTTTTCTGTTGGTTTAAGGTACAGACTGCCCAACATAGATGACAGATATTGGCACGTTTTTGTAAACATAGCACACGGAGCTTTTGGTATAAAATGTGAACACCGCCCTGAGGGCAGACAGAATGCCATGGCCGACCTGCTGGACAGAGCTCAGCAGGGCAGAGAAAGAATGTTCTAGATAAGGGAAAATAAACAACCTTGAGAAGCCAATCCTATGCATTCAGGCTCCTCCTTTGGCTGCACGGGCTGGGAGAAAAAGACTTTTACAATCTTGGGGTCATCCCAACACCCAGACCCTGAGAATTTACAGCTGGGAACTGCTTTCCAAACCCAGCTGCACAGCAAGGGAAAACTGGATTTCAGTCCAAAATCCGTGCCCCAGAAGCTGCTGGTTTATGTGCACACCTGGAACATGCAAAGCAGGCTGGATTTACACAAATCATTTGGTTCCTAAAAACCAAATCAAGCACAAAACCTCCCCCAGTGAATGCAAAACTGATGTAAAACAGAGACACAAAATCAGCTGCAGGCTGAGCTTAACCAGCAAAAATCTGATTCATGCTCAGCCCCTCAGGGAAAGAAGGGTAAGTTGGGATTGCCCTCTCCATGGCAGCCAGATCTGATATCCATGGATCTTGAAGCTGCATCCTCATTTCTGTGAGCACAAGGAGGAAGGTTTAGCACCTCCCTATATTTGTAAATATGTAAATACCAATTTATGCTCACACACAGCTGCCGAAAAACAGAGACAGCAGCACAAAGCAGATGAATCTCCTTTGAGTTTGAATTTTACCCAATTAAAAGCCCAAGCAAGAAGGTCTAAACTTAAAATAGCAGCCAAAAAATACCCCATAAAACCTTATTTTTTTTATTTTAATTTGAATACAAACCACTCACCTTTCCGCCAGTTTCAAAATTTTAAATGAAAACCACTCAAAGTTTAAAAATTCCAGTTTAGGAACCTGTGAGTTTATTAAAAGAGCCAAAGCCAGGCAGTGGATGGATATTGTTTATTGGTTCTTTCCATCACATCTGAGTTACAGGTGTAAAAGTCACACAAACTGCAGGTATAAACATGTAAAACAATACAAAAATAAATGGAAAGGTAATTTTATATTTACTGAATCAAGTTGTGTAATAAATACGAGAGGCAAAAAGCTTCAATCACACCATTCAGCTGAACTGAAGTTACAGTAGTGTTTGTAAATAACACGTTTTTAACTTAGAGTTGCAAATATTAAAGCATTGAGAACTAGTATAAAAGTGAATTTTGGCACATTGTAAAGTGAGAAGTGTTAGGTCAGGATCTGGCTGTTGTGTAAAAATGAAGCGATTTCTCACGAGCTTTCTGAGGTACATTTTTAACAACCTAACATTAGATCAACCTTGTGGTTCTACCAACTCACAGTTCACAATTCACTATACTAGTCACAATTTTTTTTTCCCTTTTCAAGAATACCAAAAGTATTCCAGAGCTTAAATCTGTGCAAATTCAGACAAGTTTCAATTAAAAAACATCAACAATTAAAAAAAAAAAATTGCAACTTATTAGGGAACCCTCACATGCAACTTAATTCCTCCCTGCAATCTGGTGTGTTAATTGCAAAGTGTAAAACTGGATTAATCCCAAATTGCACAGCTTAAAATTCAAATACTCCCAGATTGCAGAGCAGCTCAAATTGCAAAGGTTCCCCTGCTAAGTTTGTCACATTTGAATCCTATAACTTCAGTAACTTCTGATCACACTCATTCTCGGTGAGGAGAAAGAAAAAAACACCACCACAAGCTGCTAACAAAGGTCAGCAAAGCGTGGAAACCCCTTGAGGACTCTTCAGCACTTCCCAAGCTCAGGAATGCCTGGACACAAATTTTTCCAAGTACAATAAAAGAGAAAAGGAACAGTGTAATGGCACTTTTGCTGTATCCAAACATCAGTGGGTTAGAAATGGTGCTTTTTTTGTTGGTTTTTTTTTTAATTATACAGTAGCAAAAAAACGTTCAAACCTCAATCCTTCGGAGTAGCTCCATCCTCACCTCGACTTCCAAGGAATGAGGACACCAAACCCCCTAGGCTGGGGATTTCATACAGTACAAACAGCTCTGACCAGAGTACAAAAGTTACACTCTTCTAAAAAAAAAAAAAAAAAAAAAAAAAATTCAAAAAGCACTGCTGATCGTTAGAATCGACTCCCAAAAAATCAGCAACTGCTCTTCAACAGCAGCAGCATCAGGCATTTCAGTCCTCAAAGAGTTTTCTTTTAAACAGTTTAACCATTTGTGCTAATATTTGTCACTAGGTTAAATTTTTAAGTCCTTTCACCAAAACCGTTATTTTCCTTTAAAAAAAAAAGGGGGGGGTGCAACCCCTGACATCCATTTATTTGGAGAATAAATGGTGTCATCTGCAAGGCACTACTACATTTAAAGGATACCATTGTCACAGTTTCACTATTTCGGTATTTTTCTTTTTTTTTTCTTTTTTTTTTTTTTTCGTTCTGGTTGAAAGTCACAGTTCAAAAATAAACGCTAAAAATTGAGGTAATCAATTTCTTTCAATACCAAAATACATGAATTGAGCCAGTACCAGTCTGGTGAAAGGTCTTTGTAATACACAGCTATGACCATAGAGCACATGCAGCACAGCACAGGAGGGTTCTAGGCCTTTGTTCCGAGCTCTTCTGCTCCAGTTTTTAAGGAACAGCTCAATTTGTACACTCACACCCCAATTACTTCCTTTTTTTTGTTCACAGGGCTTGGAATTCCAGCTGGATCAAGCCCCATCCATATTGATTTGAGAGCTGCACAAATTGGAGTTCTTAAAAAGAGTTCAGCAGAGCAAAAATCAGCTACAGCATCTTCATCTATTTTCAATCAATTGCACTTAAATCTACTCTGATCCACTCACGAGTTGAGACAAAGCCTCCACCACATGCCTGCTGTCCCACCCACTGGAATTTCTTCCCACATCACATCCCACTACTCTAAAAATATGGCTTTGCAGGTGAGAGAACTGGGACTGGAACAGCTGGGTTTACACCGAGTTAATTGGCAAAGCAATTCCAATTGGAGTTCAGTTTCCTAACGCCCCTTTTTATTGCAGCGCTACCGCCAGAATTTTGGGACTCCTAAAAATTCTGGGCTGTGAAATAATTTCATGCAACTAACTGGATTGAGTTGTAAACCCCTGGCAGCCCCCCAAACTCACTGCTAGCTACCTTTGCTCTACAGGCACTACAGGATATTAAGACTAAAATTTAGCCATGCATAGATAAAACTCACGAGCTTTATCAGGATGCTCCACACTTGTGATCCAGGGAATACCCTGGGAAAGCCTAAAAACACAAACTAATTGCTGGCTTTTACTGGCCTCTAACAGGATACAAGTAGTTTTTATATAAAGTCTCGTGGTGTGCAAAAAGAAAGAAAATAAAATAAAATATTAAAGTCTTCAATTCAGACAGCTTTTTAAATCTAGGAGGAAAGCAAGGAATGAAACCTTATCAATATTTCTATCCCAGCCTGCAGCACCTGGAATTCCACCTCCGCACTGTGGAACACTCACAGGACGGGCACCGAGCTATGAAGACCAAAACCACCAAAAATGTGCTTCAGGTTCCTGAAATGTCACTTATTTCATATTCCAAAGGTAAAAAATACATCTCTTTAGCAAAGCAGAAACTCTAATTTAGCCTCAGGTTTGATGGCAGGGGTTAAACCTCATTTTCCTGCCTCGAGATGAGGCTGTGCAGATACATTTGAAGTATTTTAAGTGTTCTGCAAGAGATTTTTCATTCCATTTCTTGCTGTATCACAAACATCTGGTCAGAAAGAAAAGCTGCAGTTGCAGTAAAAGATTGAGCTGTCCCTAAGGCAAAGGAATATGAAAATAAAAAATTCCTGCTGGGCTGCTCTCACCTAAATTCTGAACACATGCATGCTGCAATAATCTGCTTATTCAAATAAACTCCAATAATTACCTGTAAGTAGCTGCTAAGGTACTTTATAATCCTTCAGGCAGGGATATTTATAAAGCCTCCTTTAAAATGATACTGAATTAAGTTAGGACAGGCTGCCAGCATTCCTGTTCTATCATTTAGGAACTATAAAAATTCTGTTGCAAGTACTAAAAAAGCTGATTTCTCACCAGCACGGTGAAATGTTACGGTGTGCAAACTCTCCTGGAAGCTCCACAAACAAGTTCCTGCCTCTTTCAAGTAACACCCTTTGCTATTTTTTACCTTTGGAAATCACTCATCTTCATGAAAAGGAATTCTTCAGCTGAAGAATCTCTCCCTAGCCTTGCCTTGCCCAGTTTTTAGGACTGCAATAGGAATCCTCCAGGGATAATCTAAGCAAGGTGCACAGTGCAGCCAGCCAGGAAATATTTTCCAGAATCCCAATGAGAGCACTGGGAAGAAATTAAGATTTCTCCACTGATTTCACCCTGAAATGTATAAATAGCTTTTCTTTAAAGTCAGAATTTCAAGTGCAGACTCAAACTGTGCTGAGGTTTTGAGATGGGCTGTGCCCTGGCAAAGGTGGGGGTGGGAGTGTTCCCTCATCCCTCTCTTTGGGAACACCCTGACAGCTCTGGGATTAGGGACTTGATTTTGAGTTGCTCCCACTGTTTCCACAATTTTCACTTTGGGATTGCCCTAACAGCTCTGGAATTAGGGACTCTGGAAAGTGTTCCCCCATTTCTCGCTTTGGGAACACCCTGACAGCTCTGGGATTAGGGACTCTTCTGAGTTGTTCCCTCTGTTTCCACATTTTTCACTTTGGGATTGCCCCAGCAGTTGTGGGATCAGGGACTCAGTTCTGAGTTTTCCCCACTGTTCCCCCATTTCTCGCTTTGGGAACATCCCAACAACTGTAAATTAGGGACTCAGTTCTGAGCTTTTCCCCACTGTTCCCCCATTTCTCGCTTTGGGAACATCCCAACAACTGTAAATTAGGGACTCAGTTCTGAGCTTTTCCCATTGTTCCCCCATTTCTCGCTTTGGGAACATCTGACAGCTCTGGGATTAGGGATTCTTCAGTTTTTCCCCACTGTTCCCCATTTCTTGCTTTGGGAACATCCTAACAGCTGTGGGATTAGGTGCTCATTTGAACTTCTCCCATTCCCCCATTTCTTGCTTTGGGAATGCCCTGACAGCTGTGGAATTAGGGACTCAATTCTGAGTTCTTCCCACAGTTCCCCGATTTCTCACTTTGGGAACATCCTAACAGCTGCAGATTCAGGGATTCTAAAATTTTTAATCATTCTCCCATTTCTTGCTTTGGGAACACACCAACAGCTCTGGAATTAGGGACTCAATTCTGATTTTTTCCCCATTGTTCTCCCGTTTCTTGCTTTAGGAACACCCCAGCAGCTGAGGGACTAGATTAGAGCTTTTCCCTCTGTTCCCCCATTCCTCACTTTGGCAATACATCAACAACTGTGGGATGAGGGACTCTGAGAAAGTGTTCCCCCATTTCTCGCTTTGGGAACACACCAACAGCTGTGGGATTAGGTGCCCATCTGAGCTTTTCCCATTCCCCAATTTCTCACTTTGGGAACTCTCTGAAAAATGTGGGATCAGGGACTCAGTTCTGAGTTCTTCCCATTGTTCCCCCATTTCTCGCTTTGGGAACACCCTGACAGCTCTGGGATTAGGGACTCTTCTGAGTTGTTCCCTCTGTTTCCACATTTTTCACTTTGGGATTGCCCCAGCAGTTGTGGGATCAGGGACTCAGTTCTGAGCTTTTCCCACTGTTCCCCCATTTCTCGCTTTGGGAACATCCCAACAACTGTAAATTAGGGACTCAGTTCTGAGTTTTCCCCACTGTTCCCCCATTTCTCGCTTTGGGAACATCCCAACAGCTGCAGATTCGGGGATTCTAAGTTTTTGAATCATTCTCCCATTTCTTGCTTTGGGAACACACCAACAGCTCTGGGATCAGGAGCACTTCAGACTTTTTCCCACTGTTCCCCCATTTCTCGCTTTGGGAACACACCAAGAGCTGTGGGATCAGGGACCCAATTTTGAGTTTTCCCCACTGTTCCCCCATTTCTCACTTTGGGAACATCCCAGCAGCTGTTGATTAGGGACTCAGTTCTGAGTTTTTCCAATTGTTCCCCCATTTCTCACTTTGGGAACATCACAGCAGCTGCTGATTAGGGATTCTCTTAAATTTTTTCATTATTCCCCCATTTTTTGCTTCAGGAACACCCTAACAGTTCTGGGATTGGGGACTCTTCCGAGTCTGTTCCCCCATTTCTCGCTTTGGGAACACCCCAATCCCACATCCTGAATTCCCCCCCTCCTGTGCAACGATTTCGAAGGGACGCCCAGGCATTGTTTGATATCTGCACCATGGTCCAATTCCACAACTACATTCTGACCTTTTTAGGAAAATAATCCAGTTTTGCTTCTTTTCTCCTCCTTCTTCTTCTTTTTCCCACATTTCCACCACAAGCCAGAGATTCCAGGTGATGCTCTGTACAGTCTGGAATTAAGGTGAAGTGGAAGCAATCCTGACAGTACAAACAGCTAAGCAGTTACCATGTTAAATGCCAACCTTAGGGGAACAATCCCTTAGTTTAGGAAGGAGTGCTGAAAACAGACATTTCACTCAATTTCTCGTGAGCCAAAAGGACAAAACAAGCATTTTTGGCTCCTGACACAAGGACAGGAACACTCAGGATCCACGTGCTTAAATCTTCTGCTCAAAGAGGTCGTGGTACTCCTGCTCCTCCAGCTCCCTGTTGTACTTCTCGATTTCCCTGTTGGCTTCTTCCAAGTAATCATTCATGAACTGGTCCATTACTGGTTGGGAAAGGTGAAGGAAGAACATTCGTGCAAATGGAATTTAGTAGAAAAGAACATCCAGGTTTGAAGGAAGTGCCAGTTCTGGGACACTCAGTGAAAGCAGAAATTCAATATATTACTTTCTAGAAGTTCTACAGCCAGAGCTACCCCAACTCGGTGTTCCCAGGGAACAAAGGAGCTGCACAAGGGATATTTCCCAGACAGGAGGAAGATCTAAGGGCAGTAAAACCATAGCAGGGTTAGATGGGATGTTAGGAAAAAATTCTTCCCTGGGAGGGTGGTGAGGCCCTGGCACAGGTTGCCCAAAGAGGTTTTGGCCTCCTCATCCCTGGAAGGGGCTGGAACAAGATCAGCACCAAGGTCCCTTCCATCCCAAACCATTCTGGGACTCTCTGAAGACATTTCCAGCTGTTCTGCTGAAACACAAGTCTAAAACTCTGCCCAAAATTCAAATCCCCCATAAAGGGTTAACCAGGCCTTCAGCTTTCCCTGCCAAACACCAAGGGAGAGGTGGAGTGAAGAATCCTGGAATGGTTTGGGTTGGATGGAGCAAAAAGTCCATCTCATTCCACCCCTGCCATGGGCAGGACACATCCCACTAGCCCAGGGTGCTCCAAGCCCCATCCAGCCTGGCCTTGGATACTTCCAGGGATCCAGGGGCATCAATAATTTTCCAGTGAATATTGAAATTCAAGTTTGCTGTTGGGTTTTGTGCCCTGCAGACAGAAATCTGCTTGCTTAAAATTTTATAGTCGTCCCCAGAAAATAACTCTTATTCCAAAGCAGCATCCCCTGGATTTTTACCAAGTTTGGAGAAGTTACGGTGCAAAGTAAACTGGGAATATAAAACCAATTTGGAAGTTGGTGACCAAAGATAGAAGCAAAAGGAAGTTATGAAATTGAGAGAATCACAGAATTATTAAGGCTGGAAAAGCCCTCTGAGATCATCAAGCGCAGCTGTTAACCCAGCACAGCCATGGCCACCACTGACCCTTGTCCCCAGGTGGTGACCAAGGGCAAGAGGAATACACTGGAACCTTGGCAAGGAATTCCAGGGTAAGACTAAGGACAAAAATATGATTGTTTTCATTTGAGTATGTGCACACATGAAATTGCATTCATTTGGAAGTTTTATCAGTCGTGCCCAGGCATTCAGTGCAATTACAGCACTATTTGGTTTGAAAAATATTACTTTGACAAGCTGTGGTCCATAAATTATTCCCTGCATGAGCTCATGGGCAGTTTGGGGTTTGTTTTGTTGGTTCTATTCTGTTTCTGAGATCTTATCTTTCAAAAAAGGCTTTAAAACTAAGCTTTAGCTGGCAAGGAACTAGTTCTTTACCATATCTGCTTTGGCACTTAACATTTCGGAGCTGCACACTTCATTGCCTACCTAAAACCTTCCCCAAACCCCTCAATCTTAAAGGATACATGGATGATAATCCATTTTGTCACCAAAAAAATTCACAAATTGAGTCCCATTGTAAAAATAACCAGCTGGAAGCGGATCCAAGTGGCGTTTCACCTGCAGCAGGAAAGAATTTAAATTAAACACCTGTAGGCACAGTCCTTACAAACTCAAATAGATAAAAGAAAATGGAAGGGCCATTACAGCAACCAAAGATGGCCAATTTTACACCTTCTCCTGCTTTCCAGAGTGAATTTGGAGCTCTGAGATCAGATTTATACCTCAAATCCCTCCTGGACAGCTCCAAAAGTGCTGCAGTAATTTAGTGCTCAGCACACTTGTTGTGGCAGGTGCTTTGTCATCCAGATGGATATTTAAGGCAAATCAGCCAAAAGAAGGGTTTGTAAATTATTGCTTTTACTCACGTGGATGTTTTTGATTTCCTGAAGGGTTAACATTCCTCTGGTTTTCAGGGCTTTCCTCTGAGGTTTCTGTATAAAGAAGGAGGTTCCAATTATGTGACTACAGAATGACAATGTGGTATCACAGCTTAGTTGGTTAAAAAATCAATTTAAAAAAAAAAAGTAAAACCAAACCACCAAATAGAAGCATGTATTTCAAAAAATTCATTTTTAAAATTATTCAGTTCTATGAAGGCATTCACAACTATGTTCTGAAAACAAAAGTAAAAATTCACTGATCCTACAGAAAGCACTCAGAAATTAAAAATTCTGTAAGTATTTTAGACAAGACAATTTAAATACAGCTTTCCTGTAAGAAAGCTGGCACAGGAACAGAAAAACAATTTCATTTTGAGCCTGAGAAATTCTGTAATCCCTTTCTTTCCTGCAGCATGTGGTAACTCTTAGAGCTATCTGAAACCCTCAATTAGCCATGACTGTACAAAAAGTGTTTATAGTCTTGAATTGCTCAAAGAGGAAACACTTCACACTTGAGATAAGCATTTAAGTTCCAAGTTTTCATAAAATTTAAGTAGTATTCCACAAAGAGCTTTCTTCCATGGCAAAGCATTTGTCTCCATATTTTACCCCTATGGTAAGTGCAGAGCATGAGATAATCAGCACAGAAAATTGATTAACTCCCTGAATTAACACAGGGGAACAGAAGATGAGAACCTGAGCATCTCAGAAACTCAAAAACCTCAGAAATCTTAGAACCTTAGCAACTGCTCCAGCCACAGCCTGCAGGAAACACTTCTCCCTTCCCACACAAATTTTTGGAGGGAGACATTGTGTAAATCCTAACCCATATATAAGTAACATAGAGTATTTTTTAACTTAGAAATGTTCCAAAAAGTTGCCCAGAGAAGCTGTGGCTGCCCCTGGATCCCTGGAAGTGTCCAAGGCCAGGCTGGACAGGGTATGGAACAATTTGGGATAGTGGAAGGTGTCCCTGTCCATGGCAGGGGGTGGAACTGGATGGGATTTAAGGTCCCTTCCTACCCAAAATGTTGCAGGATTTTATGGATCTGTGATTCTGTCAATCAGCTGCGGCAGTCCCTCTGTGCAAACTCTGCCTTCTGAGCTTCCTACAAACAGCCACATTCCCTGCTCCCTACTCCTTATTGCATGGATACATCAGCCATGCAGAAATACACTAATTAAAGATGACAAAATGAACAGGACTCTACCCTCCCTTTCAGTGGATTACTTCCAAGGAGGTTTAATTTAGTGTATCAAAACAAATTTTCAGCTTTGCCAGCATTCAGGTACTGGAAGAAGATTTATTGCATAGCACACTTCAGCCCTTGGCAATCACAGCTCAGCTAAATCATTTTGTGTTTATCCTGGACATAATCCATTTGCTCAAGCATTCAAGAGCAAATCAATCCATGAATAAGCTGTAGCAAGCTCTAAAACAATACAGAGATTACAACATACATTTGTAAACTCTTAGTCCCCTTCCTGAAATCTATTTGCACACTAGAATATCAATAGCTTGGTAGAAGAAAAAAAAAAAAAAGAGATTAATTAAGAAACCCAAATGTTTCACTGAGACACTCGGATTTTTCCTTTGCTCATTAAGAAATGCCAAGCACTGAACAAAAGGAAACCTGCCCACAAACCTGTTTTGCAGTTTCTCTGAGCCAATCTTTGATATCCTCTTCCTTCAGGGAGCAGCCAATGAACACAAGGAAATATTCCTGTTGACTGCTGCAGTCTCTGGGATCATTTCTGGAATCAGGAGGAGTCGGCCCCTCCGGAACAGGCACCAGGCTTAGGGAATTTGCTGCTGTGTTGTGACAGACTTCAATGACTTTATCAGCATCTAAGAAGGAGAAGACGGAAGGAAGGGCCTGATAATTGCTAATCTAATCTAACATCAACACTGGTGCAGACAGAATCCAGGACAGAAATACTTTTCTAAACACCCATAACATGCAGTGTGATCACAACACCTCAGCAGTGATTTGCCCTTACCTGAAAACTTCACTTTGCCCATGATGTGATAAATGTTTCCAGAAAAAGGACTTGGCTTGAGCAACGACTTAATTGCTGTTTGAAACAAAAGACAAACAGATTATCTCAACTTATTTTTCTTCTCCTTGGTGGAGGCTTCTTGTAAAACCTGTGCAACTGATCTCTAATCCACATCCCAGTGCTTCCAAAGGAAAAGCTGCCATGTCCCCTTGGAGTCCCATATGAAAGATTTATGCTCTCATTCTTTGCCCTGGAGTTTGGGAAATAAGGTGTGTTTGGCATAAGGAACTCTCACAGCGTGTCTGGGAGGTAAAATCCTCCTCTTTAACACTACTTGGCTAAGGAGAGAAGAAGTTTAATAATGTATCTACTCTAGAGCAGAGCCTCTTTTCTAGTAGCTACCAAGAATTATTTGGCATAAAAAGTAGAAGCTGATGGTCACTTATAAAACTATATTTCAACACTACCAAATACAATGAGACATAAAATAAAAAGCAAACACAGGAAGTTGTCTCAGTCCTAGAAACCAAAAATTCAATTAGATTTTCATCTGAACAAAAATCATGGGACAATTTTCCAGAGCAGACACTAAGGAACAGAATTTACTGTACTTTTAGGAAGGAAAGCTGAGTTTTCAATTAAAAGTTAACTTCAGCAGTGATTAAATAACTGTGTTACGTCAGTGCCTTCCTTCCCCTCTATCCCTCAGCATCCCAAACTTGGATTTCAATCAAGTCAGGCAAAGTTCATTGGTACCTTTGCATTTGGTCACAAATCGTGTTTTCTCCAGAGGGCGACTGAACCACACGCAGATCTGAACCATGGGAGGGAACACGGGCCCAGCCCCGTATTTACCCTCGTACCTGGAGACACAAACAAACACCTTCAACAGACAGAAATCCCAGGAGTTTCTGCTTCTCATCCAGCAAACAACATCTGTTCTTTCACCACAGATGAGCCTTGCTCAGAGGAAGAAAATACAGAGATTTCTTCTCCATGAAAATGTGCTGCCAACAGCATTAGGTTGGTCAAAGCACTCAGGAGTCCTTTTCATGGAGTCATGGAATGGTTTGAGTCAGAATGGACCTTAAAAATGATCTCATTCCCACCCCTGCCATGGGCAGGGACACCTTCCACTAGTCCAGGTTCCTCCAAGCCCTGCTGCTCCAACCTGGCCTTGGACACTTCCAGGGATCCACAGCTTCTCTGGGCACCTGTGCCAGGGCTCAGCACCCTCACAGGGAAGAATTTTCCCTAACATCTAACCCAAATCTCTCTTCTTTTAGCTTAAAACCCTTCTCCCTTGTCCTGTCACCATCTACCCATGTAAAAACTCATTCTACTCCTTTTTTATAAGCCCTCTTTAGGTACTGCAAGGCTGCAGTAAGATCTCCCTGGATGCTTTTGATGCTCTTCCTGCTGCTCTTTCTTTCTTTGCCACACTACCCAGATCCAATTCTTGCATACTGTCATCAAATAGTTTAACAGCTGCCCAAAAGTTTGAAATATTTTCTTTTCCTGCTCTCTCTCTCTTTGCCTCCATGCAATCCACAAGCAGATGTGATGATATTAATTCAAGATCCTCATCCCAAGCCTTGTGCTTCACTCCAGTAGCTTTACTTGGCTACTTGCATCCAATTCAGAACCAAATTTATTAATAAAGAGATACAGAGGACTGCAAGGTATGATAAATAAATGATGTTTCCAGCACAGAGCCTGGTCAGCCAGGAGTTATGATGGCTGACAGCTGCAGATTTCTGCCAAAAAGGTGCAGCAGGGAGAATTGCAACAAGATGTGCGAAGAGCCCTGAGCCAGGAGAAATCTCCCTCGGTGTTCAGTGGAAAGTTGGTGCCACGTGGGTTTGTGCCTCAGCTGTGCCAAGGCTGTCACTGAGGTTCCTGGGTTTTGTGAGTAATTACTCTGCTAATGGCCAGGCTGACAGAGCAAGTTCATTCCAGTAATGCTGAGTAGCTGTCAGGATGAAATTACTCCACTCATTACTGACCTCACCCATCCCAATCCTTCCCAGTTTATTCCCACAGGGTTCTTGCCTATTCTTCTGGAAAGCAACAGTAATCTTGCCACTGATTTAAATGGTGTCCAGAAAGGAGCTTTTTCCCCCCATAAAAGGGCAGCAATCTTGTATCCACTAAGAATAATCATCAGCTCTCTTAAAGATGATTTACAAAGCTGCTGCCTGTTCCAAATGAGTAGTCTTAGAAAAAAAAATATAAATGAAGTTAGTGAAACATTTTAATCTTCAAGTTAATTAGAAAAATAGTTTTAATACTTCTCAGTCTAGATACTTGCCAGCCAGGGTACATTAAATATCGAGCTCTCATCATCTGAGGATTTGAAAAACTGCTTTCTGAGAGAATTAGTTCAATATCCTCGTTCCTGTAGAGATAAAAATGAAGATTTTTAATTTTCTAAGTGAAATAAAATGGCCACTATCTACTTACATAAAACATTATGTGCTAGTGACAGTAAAATTAAGAGCACTTTTCCTTGAGTATGGCAGTAAGAGCCACATAAATCACACTCTGCAAACAAAACACATTTCCCAATCCCTGTATTTATATGCCCATAAACGTAAAGGGAAAATCCCTTTTGCACGAGAAGCAATTAAGAAAAATCTGCATTTCCTTCCTATAAATCACCAGAGTACAAGCATGAGAACAGAAGTTTCTGAGTGCTCGTGGCCCATGTGCCAGAAGTGATAAATCCTGATGGAAGTTACCTCGTTACAATCCCATTTTCTGCCAGGATGAAGGAGACTCCAGGATTTGCTGCTCGGATCAGGCTCTGCAGCTGCACGAGGAGTGGGTGCCTCTGCTCTGTGGCATGACTCGTGAAAACCACGTTACTCACCAGTCCTGTGGAAGGAAATTAGGATCATTTACACAGCTCAGGCACGTAAAAAACAGTGACTAATAAACCATTCAGTGATATTCCAACCATTCTTCTCTTATTTTCCTTCCCTCTCACTGCATTCTTTCATTAAAGACAAAAAATCCACTACAACAACAACAAAAAAAAAACCAAGTAGAGAATCTTTCATCTAACAGAATCAATTTAGACTCAATCCATAGAATCAGTTAATTAAAATAACAAATCCATACAAGAATCAATTTGAGCAGGACTAGTTAAAAAATAAAGAACACTAAGGTATAAAGTCTCTTGGTAAATTCAACGTGCAGTAAGAGACTAAACAGCTAAAAAATCAGTATTTTGGACACTGAGTTGCCACTCCCAAAAACAAGAGAAGGCTTTAGGGTTATTTTTTGTCTTTAAAGACTCCAAAAGGTTATTCAGTCAGCAAGACTGAACCCATGAGGCATCAAAAAGATAACAAAAAACCATCCAGTTAATTTCAGTTATAGGAACCCTGCTCTCCAATTATACAGATCTGACTTTCAGCCCAGTTCCTCAAAGAAACTGCAGTGTCAACACTTGGTGCCTCCCTAGGATGTCTGTATTGTCCTGACTTTGTGAGGGATGGAGAGGAAATGGAAAGGAAACGGCCTCAAGTTGTGCCAGGGGAGGTTTAGATGAGATATTTGGAAATATTTCTTCATGGAAAGGGTTGTAAAACCCTGGCAGAGCTGCCCAGGGCAGTGGTGGAGCCCCCATCCCTGGAAGTGTTCAAAGAAAACCTGGATGTGGCTCTTGAAGGGGTAATGGGGAACTGGGCAGTGGTGCTGGATTGATGACTGGATTTGATGATCTTAGAGGTCTTTTCCTACCTAAACAATTCTGTTATTTTACAATAAATGTTATTTCTCTGCTCAAGATGTGCAGCCCTGCTCTGACACTTTCCTGTGACTACAAGTGGAGTGGAAGGAAGAAAAGAAAATCTCCAATAGCCACGAAGAACTGAGCCAGGATGCATTTCCTCTGCCTCCAACTATGTAAAGCAAAGATGTAACAACTGATCACACTTGATCTGCTGCCTGCAGTAATTCCTGGTCTTTACACAAGTCTTAAATCACATTAATCCATGCAAAGGCTGCTTTACACACAAATTTCCTGCACCAAATATTTCTGGGGCAGTTGCATGGCACCACAGACTCCCAGTCACTGCTCTTTGCATCACTGACCCTTCCAAGCCAGAACTTCATTAACAGCACAAATCTCCATCACTCTATTTCTCTCTTCTTTTAACCTTGCTCAGGAGTTTCCACCCCAATTTCAGGAACATCCATGTCTTCTCCAATACACACTTGCTCTTAGAGGAGGGGGAAGAGGGAAGGAGAACAGCAAGCACCCTTTGAAATGTAAGCCACGTGCAGGCTTGAAATGATATCAAGCTTGGGGATAATAATCATGAAATTAGGATAAAAATATGAATAAGATAATAATTCTACCCCTGGAATATTCCAGGCCAGGTAGGATGGGGCTTGGAGCGGCCTGGGATGGTGGAAGGGGGTTGGAATGAGGTGAGCTTTGAGGTCCCTTCCAAGCCAAACCATTCTGGGATTCCTGAATCACCCACCACCACCCTGTGGCTGTGTTACAGAGCTGCCACTGAGTCCATGTGACAATTGGCAGCACCATGCCTTGGAGAGAGAGGATCCATAACTGTCAAGGATTAAGCTGGAAAAGCTCTAAGTTAAGAAAAAAAAAAAGATTCAGGGGAAATTAAATCTAGCAGATCACCCAGCTCATCTCCTCCTCAACACCCCTGCTCCTTCTCCATCAGTCTCTGCTCCGTGTGTGGCTGGCCCAGGGCACTCCCTGTCACTCCTGACTGGAAACTCCCACACAGTTCTGGAAGCAGGAGAAGCCTGCTCAGAGCTCTGGCTCTGCTCACACCCAGCCATAAATCCTGGAGGTGTTGGGATCACAGGCACTAGTTCATGACCCTGGATTGATGCACAGGGAGTGTAATCCAAAGAAAAACAACTTCCTGACAATTGGAAGGTGCCTCCACAGCTTCAGTAATGAACAAATTTAACCTTTTCTATTTAAACTGCCACTGCCATCTCTGTTTCTAAGAGATGCATTTTGAAGACCACCCAGTTTTGTTTAAATCTTTATTTATACACTCCTCTAAAGAAAAGAACCCTTGCAGCCTGGGGAATAGTGTGTTCAATGGAAGCAGGAAAGGAACAGGAGGGATGGATTAAAAATACATATGCTGTATGAAAATAATGGCTCCTCTTTGCTCCCAAGCTTACAATGGGAATACTTAACAATGGTGATGTCTTAATTTGTATTCTATATGAAATTGTTTCACAAGGGATGCCAGGGTGCCCTTAGACTAGGAAGGTATCATCTTACAGCTTCTGTGCAAGAAAGAAAGGACAGAAAGACCAAAAAAAAAAAAAAAAAAAAAAAACCCAAAGAGAGACAAAAGGGAATTGCAGCACACAGATGGTGGCAGGAATTTTTGGAGAAGTTTAAGGATGTATGCAAGGGATATTCCTGTTGGTCATTCTGCTCGAGGCTTTGTCAGTTCTCCCCAGTCCCCATCTGCCTCTGCCAGTCTTGGGGCTCTCCAAACTGAAATTTTGGAAGATGCCACACTGATAAGGTGCCCAGGAACCCCTGTGATACACAGAAAGGCAGCAAAAGGCAAACCCAACTCACTCCCCACATCTGGAAGATAGAAGGAAAAAGTACAGATCCAAAGTCTAATTAATTCCTACTTGCCTATGGCGGCACTTGGCTTTTCTTACACCCACAAAGTTCTGTTTTCAGATCTGTACAAAGCCCAGTACAACACTGTTAGAGTTCTAGATACTGAGAATTTTAGACTTTCTGTATTAACAGACTCTAACTCCCAAGAAAACACTACATTTGACCTGAAGCCATAAAGAAAGCCTCCAAAATTAATTAATAGCACTAAAATTACAAGTGTATAGTTTAGTTAAAAGCATATAATATCAAAAAGTAAAAATCTTCGAGTTTATGGTTTTAAATATAGTAATATATATATAAAAAAATAAAAGTTTTAGAACAGAAGCTAGTCCTTCTTCACCTTCTTCTTCATAAGTTTGAGTATATTTTGTAATTAGACAGAAAAGTCCACGTTGTGGACTTCAAGTAATTAATTATTAAGTTAAAAGTGAAAAGAATTTAAGTATAATTTCTTAATTAGATAGTTTAACCTTAAAAAACCTTGTAACAAAAAATAGTTAACCATTTTGCACCTTACTAGTGAGATACTAAATACAAACCTCACTACCTATGAAACTGTAACATAAATTTAAAAAATAAACATCTAAATCTAAACACAAAGTATCACCTCAAGTACCTTCAATCCAAACTTTAAGGAAAAAAAAAAACCCAAAAACCAACACAACACAGTCTTGGCCAATTGGTGACACAGCAAAACAAACAATATTGGCGTGCACAACATCCCAAAAATATGAATTAATATCTCTGTGTGAATGCCTCATCAAATCTTGCTATTGTTGCACCAAAACTGAATTCTCAGGTGTGTGAAACCATAATGAATTCTCTTGGAAATTTCCCAGAGAAGCTGTGGCTGCCCCTGGGTCCCTGGCAGTGTCCAAGGATGGGGCTTGGAGCACCCTGGGACAGTGGCAGGGATGGCACTAAATGCTCTTTAAGGTCCCTCCAAACCCAAACCATAATTCTATGAATTATGCAGATGTAAATTCTCCACTACACACGTGACACAATTCTGCATCTGTCTGGAAGGTTTAAGTGTGCCACATCTCACTTCAAAGCATACTTTCCCTCCTGAATCTTTTACACAAAAATTCCCCCTATTTTTGTGAAACAATTTCTTTACACAAAGGGACCTCTCTGATGTCACATGCTGTAGCACAGAACCGGATGCCAACACTTTGCAACGCGCAGAAATTATTCCCTGCCCCAAGAACTTTCCTCTAACCTCCAGTATTTGTAATTCTTACAGCATTTTGACTGCAAGAAAATCAGCTACTCTTGTCCTCTTGTCCTGGGCATTTTGCAGCTTCTCTTTCAACAATGACCAATTCTCATCCAATCCAGTCTGTACAAATACACTTTAAGAAAAACAAAGCTTTGGGTGTTTGTTTTATTTATTCTTTCATAAAACAATTTGCACCTTTAACTTCTCTGCAGTAATTAATAATTCTTCATCTTCTTAACATTTTCCTGCTCTCTTCAATTTTACCAGTGGCTGTACACATCATAATTTTCAATTTGGAGCACCAATACTTTTCTCCAAATAAAATTCTGATTTATACAACAGCACCTACTTTCTGTCCAGCTTGTTCACAACTTCATTCTTTAAGGTTCTCTTCACACATGAAAAAGTGGTGGCACCTCTCTGGCAGCCAAGCAGAGCAATCAGAGTTTAAGCAGCCACAAGGAGAGCACAGCATCCTACTCTGATTTTCCAACTGCATTTAAATATGAAGATAAAATAAACCCAACCTGGCCTTGAACACTTGGGGCAGGGATTTGAGGGCAGGTGAGGAAGGATCATACCCCATTTGTGCCAGCTCTAATTCCCAAGCCTGACAATGCAGGCGGTGATTGATTCCAGGATATAAAACTGAACACAGGTAAGGACCAGGCCTGCAGCTGAGCTGCTTTGCTGCAGCGAGCAATGAGCCCTGCAAGGACCCTCCAGGCCACACCAAGGGGAGCATTTGGGGGACAAGGTCACCCCTCATTTTTCCCTTTTTAATAGAGCGGAAATGAAAAGAAAGCTCCATTTCCTCACATCCCAAAGGGCAGTGAAACTCCAATCCCATCCATTTCACTCCCAGTTACAACAGCTCAATGTGAGCAGTTTAATTCATGGTCTTAGGAAACCCATCCTGCAGATGAGGACTTCAAAATGGATCATGCTCCAGAATTTTTTCATTTTCTGCCCATGATGTTTGACAGAGATTGTCTGTTCTTACCTCCAAGAGTTTATGATGACCCTTTGGCTACGGGTATTAACAGCACAAAATAATAAATACAGGTATTTATTTGGCCACATGGCTCAGTTATTGTCCTGTAGAGCTCAAAGTCAGGAAAAGTGACACATACCTTGTGAACACTGGTCCAAGAACTTGGGAAAAAGAAGCCTAAAAAACCAAAAAGTTCACATATCAAGAATGGATATTATTATTTAAGTAAAACATTTACATTCACTTGGACGCTGACAGAGTCTCACAAACCAAACCATTTTCATGCTTCTTTTCCTCAATCTCTGTAACTGCAACATCCTCCCAGCTTATGTCTTTCAGGACTTTTCCCCCCAAAAATCAGTTTTGTAGATGGTTTTAATTCTCCATCAGATTGAAGAGCTAATTCCCACCATGCAATTTCTTCTGTACTCTAAGGAGTCAGAAACGCTTCAATGTTATTTTAATTCTTATTTAAACAATAGGAATTTAAAGTTTGCCCTAAAGAATTGTGCCTTACAAAGAGTGGGAACTTTCCATAGAAAGACTGGATGTACAGAATGCCAATTTCTGCTGCTGTGACAAGTGACAATTATTTTCAGGAGGTTTATCATGGACACAAAACCTCAAGAAGAGTATTTTACCTGTTCCCTTCAACTCCCTCTCCCCTGGCCTGGTCTGCGAATTCAGAATGGGGAAAAGCTTGATCCCATGCTCAAGGAAGAGCTGGATCTCTGCAGTGATGAACTCTGAGGCAGGAAATGGGTTTGATTTTCTTGAGTGCACGTTTCAAGCCAGACATGAAATCCACTCTGTTCCATTCTCACAGTGAAATCACCAAAGCTTCCCAACTGCAAGGTTTGCCATGGGCACTGTGTGGCTACTGGGTGAATTCTTATCAGAACAAACTCCACAGCAAAACAGAAATAATCTACAGCACAGGCTGAGCCTCTTCCTCCCATTGCTTCTGCACTTCAGGAGACAAACAGTATTAAAGGACTGCAGGCTGCTGCTGCTGCAACACTACACAGTACCATGACTAGTGACACGTTAGTAAGCTAAAAATGAAACAGAAATGGAACCTGTCTTTCCTAGAATTATGGAAAGAACAAGTTTAGACAGCACTCCAGCATCAATTCACCAATTTTTTATGTAGTCTTTAATATTGGTTTGGTATCTTTGTCACGGAGACAAGAAGAAGCAGCAAGGTAAGGTCTATTTATTGACTACCGCAAAGCACAAGCAGCACGTTGGTTAGTGTTTAAGAACAGCCAGGAAATGTCAGGAATGCACTTTTAGAGACTGCTTGGGCAGCTCTCCTCTAAGCTGTGATGCACAGTTTGATCACAAACAGAAGCAGTGCTACCAACTCCAAAAACTCTAACTGCTGGAACTTACTTTTATCAAATCAGCTGCAAGGCATAATTAAAAAATTGGAGTGTTACAATTTTACAGGTAGGTCTGAGAAATGATTTCCATGTTTGTTGAAGTCTGGAGCACACACATTTACTATGAAACAAGCTATTTCAAAAGGTCAGTGACTTGGCTCTGAGACCATTTCCTCCCCACCCTGGCTCTGCAGTAACCCAGGATATCAGATTTTAACACTTGCAATGCTTTGGCTTCCGTGCTTTGTCATTCTCTTCCCCATTTCAGGGATTGTTTCCCTTAAATTCCATATTTTAAACCTGTAAAGTCTTTTTAAACATCCAAAAGGAGTGGCAGAATCAATAACTCAAACTGAGATGCACATCTCCATTTTTAGTCTGACTCACTACAAGATTGCAAAAAAGAGAATTATTCAGAGGAAAAATGACTGTGCAAATGTTACAAAGCCCTTAACCAGAGATTTGTATTTAAACAATCTTTGTTTATTCTTTTAGGAGCTGAACTTCTATTGATATTCTATATAATTTTATATCCAGTGGAAACCAAGTGCCGTCCTGATAAACCAAACAGCACTTCCAAGTTCCTCCAAGATGGATTATTAAACAGTTTTATGGGATTTAAGTCAGTTCAGTGGCTTTTAACCATCACAAATCATTAATTATTATAAAAGTGATACCAAAAATCCACGCATCTGTTCTTAAACTTGTAGAAATATTTCAAAGCACACCTGTGTTCCATGTAGCAGCTCAGAGGCTCCACACAGGTGTTGACTGCTCCAATGATGAAAGAAGATTTCACATCTGGGTCAGGGTGAGTCTGCAGAGCTTGCACAACATCAATAACATCAGTGTACCTGCAAGAAACCAAAATGAAAAATGGGTTCAGAGAGCCAGAACAGTTCCCTACCCAGGAAGAAATCAATGGCTTGGAGGAAAACTGCATTTCCAAAAGAGCTACCAAAAGAGATGGAAAGCAGCTCAGAACTTGGCAAATCCAGACAAATTAAGCAAATCCAGACAAATCAAGCTGACTGGAAGTTACATTAAAATTAAATTATTAACAATCCAGAGAAAAACAGTGTAAACTTTGTACTGAACAGCTGCAAGGTCCCGCTTGCAGAAAGCACAAAAAGCACCATATAAAACAAACATTTTATGTCTAATGCCAAGCAAACTAAGCACAAATTGAGTTAAAAAACGAATAAAATAACAGCCTCTCTCACTTATCAGCATCCCAATTTAAATATGTTTCTACCATTAATGCATCCACTTTTTATCAGGACTTCAACCACTGCTGTATTTTATCTCCGTGTGACATCAAGGCTTAGGTGAACCTGAGTTTTAATTTCAGGTATTTATTTCTCAGCCAGTTACAAACTTTTCTCTGCTGTCAGTTATCAACTGAATGGGATATTTAGAGAACTCCAGCCTCTCTAAAGCTATCTATACTAACATCCAACTATCCATAAAGAATGGAAGACTCCCAATTATCTGTTCCTGAAGCCAGTGCTGCTACCAGAGTATCAGTTATTTTGCCAATCAATGCACTTAACACCATCCCTACTAATTGCACAAAAAAATAAATCAATCTGGCTCCAGCATGGAAAAAATGATGGTTTTTAGCACGATCAGAATGGACCATAATGAAGAAAATGGTGCGCTCCATTTGTACATCCTCAGTGAGAAGGATGAACTGGAAGTCACTGCAGCCAGGTCAGGGTAGTGCCTCCCTCACACTGGTCTATGTCACCTTCTAATGGCTCAGAAGATGATCCTGGTTCTCAAATGCTACACTGGAGATGGAAATGTCAAACACAGGTAGGTGGCTCAGTCCTCACCTTTATCCCACAAGGAAAATGGCATTTATCCAACACACATTACTAAGTCCTCCTCTGCTATCACCTGCTCTATCAGGCAACAGGAGATTTTTGACAGTTTGATCTCTGCTGGCAGTTCTGGAGCCAGAATCACAGACTAGTTTGGGTTGGAAGGGACCTTTAAAGGTCATCTTAGTCCAACCTCCTGCAACAACCAGGGACACCTTCCACTACCCCAGATTGCTCCAACCTGGCATTGGGCACTTCCAGGGATCCAGGGGCAGCCACAGCTGCACTGGGCACCCTGTGCCAGGGCCTCACCACCCTCACCACCAGGGATTCCTTCCCAAAATCTCACCCAAATCTCCCCTTTTTTCAATCTGAAGCCATTCCCTGTGTCCTGTCCCTCCATGCCTTGTCCCCAGTCCTTCTCCAGCTCTCCTGGAGCCCCTTTAGGCCCTACAAGGGCTTTGAGCTTTCCCTGGAGCCTTTTCTTCCAGGTGAACATTCCCAGCTCTCCAAGCCTGGCTCCAGAGCAGAGGGGCTCCAGCCCTGGGAGCAGCTGCATGGCCTCCTCTGGACTCTCTCCAGCAGCTCCAAGTCCTTCTGCTGTTGGGACCTAAGAGCTGGAGAAAGCTCTGCAGGGCGCAGAGGCAGAATCCCCCCCTCCCCTGCTGCCCACACTGAGGGACCAGCCCAGCACAGGGGGGTTCTGCGCTGTGAGTGCACCCAGAACATGGAAGGAAGGCTAAGGACACCTTCACTACAGGAGCAACAAAACCAACAGGGACAGAAAAGCTGAGTTTGGTCCACGAGCAAACCAGA
The DNA here is from genome assembly GCF_031753505.1 of Anomalospiza imberbis. Lineage (NCBI taxonomy): Eukaryota > Metazoa > Chordata > Aves > Passeriformes > Viduidae > Anomalospiza > Anomalospiza imberbis. The sequence continues at coordinate 70,928,560 of NC_089684.1, forward strand.
AGTGCCTTATTGTACACAACAATTCCAAGAGTTTGGATTCCTTACCCTTGCAGCACCACCAGGAGCCTGTTGCTCTTCCCATCGCGGACCCCAAGGTTCTGCTGGGCCTCCAGGAGCCCGGCCAGGAAGCGCTGGAAGTGGGAGGCACTGAAACACTCCGGGCTGTCCATGGTCTGCCGATAAACAATCCACCTGAAGCACAGACAACGAGCAAAGGGTTCATGTGCTGGCACAGAACACTTCTGGTTTCTTCCTGTTTTCAAGCAACAGACCAAAATGAAGTTTGACAAGCCCAAAGATTTCACATCTCTCGTCATCTCATGGTGGTCTCGTTCCACGTCGCCACGTGGGGAAGGGGAATTTATTTGGCTTTCTATCATTTCCAGCATATGCACAGTTTTTATGTGGCTGTCCAAGGGATTTGTGGGTGTTTTTTGTTGTTGTTTTTTTTTTTTCAATAAAACAATGTTCACCAGCTTTTTTTCAAAGCTGTACATCATATGAGTAATTCTGATCGCTGGCAGTGATGCAGTAAAAAAAAAATTAGACAAATCCAATTCAAGACTCTGGGCATGAAAATATTTCACTGCAAAAATAGAAAGTAACAATGACATTTGCAGGAAAACATGAGGAGATGTGTTATTACACAGCCTTCAAAAGTCACCTTACATGTTTGCCCTATAACAGAACCACAAAACTGTCCTGAATCAACTTGATAAAATCAAGATATTGAGTTAAAAGTAAAAGAATAGTGCAGAACATGGCTAAGACTAAATGCTAAGGTCTTTGGCTGTAAGAATTAAAAGGATAAGATTTTTTTTTTTATTTTCCAGAAGTTCTATCAACACACAGAGTGGCAAATTCCCATAGCAGATTTATCTCATTGCCATACAACAGATGTCCATAATGTACCTCAAATCAGGCTAAATTAAAAACAACGCTGTGGCAAGGACTGTTAGTACAGACTTTTCTCAAAAAAACAAAAAAAAAAAAAAGCATATTAGAATCACTACAAATCAATAAATGGAAGCTCTTCACCACATGGAATAGGCCACACAGAAATCTCCTGTGCAGTTTTTCTGTCTAAATGTATCCATTTAAGGGCAAATCTACCTGGCAGTCTGAAATTAGGTTTAAAAAACCACCAAATGAAACAGTGATAATTTTTTTTTTGCCTTCATGCCAAGCTGTTTTTGGTGATCAGTGTAAGCAGAGCTGCACCAACCTCCCATGCTCCTTGGTAAAAGTGACAAGGAAAGAACACAGGTCGCTGGAACGGCAGCCTGGCAGCCCAGTGATGATGGTGATGATCACCTGCAACACAGGAACAGGGGCACGGGAAGTCTAAACACAGAATAATCACAGAAACACTGGTGCAGACACCAAAACGGCTGCTTTCTATGATTCATATAGACTTTTCTTTCTTTTTTAAAAATCCACAGTTAAACCAACCTTAAAAATCAGATTTTGAAACGTTCCTAAGGGTTTATTAATTTTCAGAATGGTCTCTGAACCAGATCCCAGCAATATTGCAAGGAAAGATTATATTCCTGTTGCTTTGGCTTTGTTTCCAGCAGATTTCAAAAGCTGGGAAGCTCCAAGGAAATATTTTCTCTGAAAATGCTATTTAAAGCGCACCTTAAACTGGACAATTGTTATTGCCCCTATAGAGAAAGGAGTGTTGTACAGATAATATCAGCAAATGTTAAATATCATGTGTTACCCCTATGCTATTTAAAGGACTTTTATGTTCCACAGAACAATTCAGCTAAATTATTCAGCAGTTCATAAAAACAAGCTGCTGCTTTAGGGCAAAGTCTCTCTGCACATTAGAGAAAACACTTCACTTAAAGATCTACACCTCATTTTCTGCCTCTATTTCAGCAGGTTGAAAGGCCATTTGCACTTCCAAAAGATTGTTTAAATGGAAAAGGATTAAGTATATAACCAGAAAAAAAAAGACAAAAAGCTGGTGGTAGTGGAGGAGGAGGCAGAGCATGGCTGAACATGATTAGTATTTTATTACAGTACAAGAGAACTACTGGCAGAATATCCCAAATATTCTATATGAGGGTTAGAAATTATTGTGGAGTTGTTTCCTTACCTTATCACCTTCTGCTTTGCTGTCAGAAATGGTTTCTGACTGTTGGAGAAGGACAGGAAGATGTGCTCTCATCACTGGCTTGGTACTGACGCTGCTGACTGTGAAGTGCTGCACAAACCTTCCAAAAATAAAATAAAATAAAATAAAATAATAGGTTTACTTCCTTACAATTGACAGCAAAAGATCTCATCCATATAAATAGCTGGGAAATTACTAAAACAAGAGTATGAAAAGGTCAAGCTAGAGAGGAAATAATTCATCTCAGAATAAAAACATCCTAGTGAAAAGATAGAATTATTTAAGAAACATTTTTAGATGGCTATCACATCTACCAAAACATTTTTGTCTCCTTTCTGACAGAATGAATCCCTTGAACACAAAAATAATTTCTCACCTCTCCAACCCTGGAATGGCAGCAGACAGTTTCAGCTCCCTGCATCTCTCCCCAGAAGCAAAAGACAAGGCATTGAAGAGTTTCTGGACACTGGAATGCCTAAAAGAAGGAAATGGATTCATTACTTAAAGGAGAAACCTAAAATTTTCTCTTCTTTAAACCACATGGGCTCATATTAAATGGCACAATAAAAAAATAATGTGAGTGTTGCGCTAAGAATGCACCATTTTTTAAAATTATTTCAACAATTAATTATTACCAAAAACAATAAATAACAACATTTTTCCGATTGCAGCTTCTGTGTAACTGCACTGCACTGGCAGGAACTTACAGCCTCTTTTGTTCCTCAGACAGGAATTCTTCTGGGACAACCTTTAAAGATAATCCTGAGTTTGTCTGGTTTTGCCATGAAGAGAAAACCTGGAATAAACCAGATCTATGCATGAGTGTCATAATTTTCCCAAATTTGCTGTGAATTTGTTTAGGAATTGGTTTTGCTCACCTAAAAAAACAGACACATTTTCACAAACCATTAAATATTGCACAATAAAGGTTTTTCTGCAAGAGAAGCTGTGGCTGCCCCATCCCTGAAGTGTCCAAGTGTTGGATGGGGCTTGGAGAAACCTGGGAGAGTGGGAGGCTCCCTGCCATGGCAGGGGGCTGGAAGGAGATGTGCCTTGAGGTCCCTTCCAGTTTTAGAACTCAAATCCACTGATCAGATTTTGCAGTCTTTTCTTTGGCTAGACTGGAAGTGCTTTGGGAATGCACTGAATGTTTTCCCTGATAAAAATGCAGGTGTTTATAACCCAAGTGCTCTACGGCAGGAACTGAATTCATTCAAGTCTCTTTGAAGCACTGCTGTAATTTTCATGAGGTGGGATTGCAGCAATCATTACTTGAAATTGGAGAAAAACTCTGTTCCCTCCCAAAAGAAAAGGAAACCCTTCGTTTCTCTAGGGAATGTTTTGGCTCACATCCAATTGCTCCAGCCAAGACACATTAATCTGAATGGCACTGGGAACCTAGAAATCAGATTCAGATGAATCACAAAGTCCTGTCAGTGTCTGGAATTTCCCTTCTTTTCTGAAGTAAAGGCAACAGCCATTGTCATTTTTCACAATAACTGTCTGCAAGACAAAACAACTGGGGGGGACACGACTGCTTTCCATTAAAAACTCAGCATCCCAAACACAAGGGTAGGAGATAAAAACCATCAAAATAAAATATACTTTTGATATTAACAAAGGCAATATTGCTCATGCAGAAGGATCCACACAACTAAAGAAACAACCACTTCAAAACACACAGAAGGGACTCAAAGAAATGCCTGGGAGGGATGGAAAAAAGGAATGGTCAAGGGAAATTTGTGTTCTGAAAGAGTCAAAGGGTTGGGGATAAAGTGAGAACATAGGTCAGGCTAACAAGTGTTAGAAATATAGAAATATATCAGGCCCAGAAGAAATAGATCAGGTCCTTTTGTATAACTTAAGGAAAGTTAAAAAAGAGCAGCTACGGCATCAAAGAAAAAAGTGAGAGAAATCAAAACATCCCAAAGCCTAAACAAATTTTCCTCCTGTACCCTTCAGAGTGAGGATGGGAAAGGCATCACCTCATCCTGCACAGCAGATTTCACCTCTGTGGGCTCAACATCTCAGTTTTTAACCAACCCAGATTTGGGTAACAGGGCAGTTACAATTCCCTATTTCCAGGAGGCTTGGAATAATCCAAGTATAGCTCCAGTGAGCGAGGTATCATGACAGATAATTGAGAAGAATAGAAGCAGCATCTAAATTTTAGTGAATCTCTGTAACCTGTGAGGCACACTTTTAGAAAGAATTTTGGAGGAAATCAATCAACACCTGAAGGTAAATACTGACACAATACAAAAATATATTTCCATGGTTTACACAATCAGGTACAGTCAATTTGATGAAGAGTTTTGTTCATGAGAGAACATCATGAAGACAAAAGATTTGTTTTATCTGCTTGAGCAAAGCAACTGGTGTGGTGCCAAATGAGAAACTTAAACTGCCCAAACTGAACCTCAGTGTGGAACTGTTCAGCTAAAAAAAAAAATTAACTCAAAGGAGGACAGGAATAAATAGCCCTGAGAAAAAGCAACAGAGGAAACAAATACCCTCATCTCAGATATTACAAAGAGTTTGGATATCTACAAAAACCAGATCAAAAGAAAAGCATTACAACTATCAGAAGAAAAAGGAACTTTTTACAGGCATAGATTGAAAAGAATGTGGTTTTGTTTTATTAGGCCAAATAAAGCAGAAAGAATAGGTCTGAGATTTGTGAGTATCTCGAGGATGTGTTCTGGTAGAGAAAAGAAAAATAAAACAGATATAGAAGTAGAATTAATAAAATAGGCTGAAAATTCAAATACAAACAAACAACAGATTGCCAACCATTCACAAAGTGGAACAGTGGGAAGAATTTAAACACTTAAGATAAAAGGAGGAGACATTTTATGGGACCATTAATACGACCAGTGGGGACTACTCACTGAGCTAGGTGGTCTTTTCCAACCCAGCATGATGAGCACATCCTAAAACCCTTGTGAAGTCCTAAATTCTCCAGGCTCATTTCCTCAAAAGCACCATTGTTATAAAGTTGGGTTTATTAAAAGCCTCTGCAGCACAATGCACGGAGCCAATCTACTCAGGGAATAATACAATGCCATATGGGAGACTTAAAAACTTTAACTCCACTTCCCCAAGGATCACGATCCAAATGTGTCTGACCACAAAACACACAATGGAACCTCTGCCACTCCATACAATCCCTGCAGCAAATTAGACACCAGAGCTACACTGAAATGCAGCTCAGAGAAGGAGATTTTAAAGTCCTGGCTGCCTTCAGAAGGCAAAGTGAAAGCACATGGGAGCATTAAACACAACGAGCAGCACCATCACTGGAAATCCATACTGAAATTCGAGTTTCTCACACATCCTAAACACACAGAGCAATTATGTGGCTTCTCCCCCACCCCAACCAAACTTTTTTCACTTTACCTGCGAATAAAAAGCTTTATAAATCTTTCTTTTGGGGAAAAGTGCAATCATCAGGAAGTTGTTCTGGGTGTGGAATTCAATGGGGAGATGAGGAAGCAGAGAACTTTTGAAGTCTATAAAGAGTGCAGCAACGATGCTGTTGGAATCCTGGAAAAGAAAGAAACAGGACACGTTAAAATTCACATTTTCTACTTTGCATGGCACAGGGATGGAGCAGGAGGGGTGGAGCACCCCTCAGATTCCCCTCTGCAGCTACTGGAGGAATCACAAGTTTAAAACAAAGGATGTGAGTCTGAGCAAGCGCTAAACTTTCATCCTGAAAACAAAGCTTAAACTTTAGTATCTTCTCTTGTCCACCCCAAAATCTAGACCCTTCCTCTGCTACTGCTTCAAACAACAAACTCTTTGTCTACATCCACATCTCCAACACAGACACCAGATGAAAAATTATTTAAATGCCACCTAAAAAGGTGACAAGAGAGGCTGAAGCCTTCAGGTTGTGTTTCCCTCAGAAGCACTAAACTCAAGTTCCATTTTTGCTCTGAAAAAAACACTGACTTGTTTTTCTTGGGTTATTTTTTAGTTTGTTTTGGGCCTTTTTTTTTTTTCCAGAGTGGTAGGAGATGTCCCATCCCTGGAAGTGCTCAAGGCTAAGGCTGGATGGGGCTTGGAGCAACCTGGCAAAGTGGAAGGTGTCCCTGCCCAAGGCAGGGGGTGGGACAAGATGGTTTTTAAGGTCCCTTCCAACCCAAATCATTCCATGATTGTGGAATCCAGGACAGGATTTTATATTCAAATCTGCAGGATGCTGAAGTGTTTTATATTCAAGCACTTCCCACTTATAACCCTTTTCACATCAAAGTTTTAGAAAATCAGAACAATTTAGAAGCAAGAAACATTTCTGGGAAATGGGAATTCAATTATGTAGGGCTCAAATCAGAATTTTAGTGGCATCCCCTTCACTTTCAACAGAAATGGGCAAAGAACTCACTGTACTCGTTGTTGAGAAGAAAAAGCTCAAGTTGGGGAACTGTTACATAAGAACTGGTATCAACTCAGAGACATTTGCAAACAGAATCTCTCTGCTTTGCTGACTGAGGGATTAAGCATAAAAATAATCCTCTCAAAGCCACTGAGGTCACTGAAGAACACACAAAAATATTCTCCTCAAAGAGAACAATTTCTTCTAAAAGAAAATGGCTTTTGGAAGAGAATCCACAGATACTGGATTCTGCAGGATGGCTTAGAGATTCCCTGAGAAGTGACTCCAAGGCCAACTCATCCACGCTGCTGTCAGCACGAGAAGTGTCCAACAAAATCTGCTCCTGGAAAACATTTTGGGCTCCACAAATTGAAAAAAGCTGAAAAGCAGCAGCAGCAGCAATAATCCCCACAGACACGAGGTTGAAAGGAGCCAGCTCCAAGTTTTACAAGATGTTAATGTCGTTGTGAATTCTAAATATTGCTTGGTGATATTTGTTCACTTGATGAATGGCCAGAATCTCCCCTGCCCTCCATGCATGACTCCTTGGGATTTCAGGAGTTCAGTGCTCAGTTCCTCACAGCACAGGAATCTGCAGCACATGCAGGAGCAGGAGCACAGATATTTTCAAGTTAAAAACAAGAATATCTCACAGGCATCATGCTAAACCTGCTAAAAAAACCTGCATTTTGCATCACTGCAAAATTTGCTTTTATTTTAATCAGAACAATAAGTTCTCCTTTTTCTTTTCTCGTTGCTGCAAGAACTTTTGGAAAGAGCGACCAACGATTCCCCTGCTTCTCCTGTCACTCCTTAACAGTTTCAAAACCCTCCACCCTCATATTCTGCCAAGTCAGTAGAACAATAATACACTCCCTGTCAAAGCTTAGCTTCACACAAAAATCTGGCATCATTTCAAGAATGATGGCCAGGTCCCAGAAATAGCAACTTTTATGAAAGTGAGTGTCTTGACTCAAACAATCAAAGGAAGGTCAGCGTTAAAATAGCTTCTTAAACGAGGGGCAATCAATATGATGTCCAAGAAAAGGCAGCTAAGGTAAGACTCTCTGAGCTGCTGTGTTTTCATCTCAATTGAATCACATTTTCATTGTATTTCCTGTATTGTGGGATGAAATCATCCAGCACAATGCTGCAGGAGGCCACTGAATAAATAGGGAATACTGTACCTGAACAAAAGGGAAACTAAAGGAAACTGATTTTTTTTTCCCCCAGTGTTTAGGAAACAGTAACCAACACAAATAACCTCTTTTCCAGCCTGAAGAAGTGATGGTTAACCCAGAGTTTCTGCCTCGAGGTGGACAGAGCTGAGTTGCCATCATTAACCTCTCAATTCCCACAAGCCTGAACACTGCTCTGGTGGCCAAGTGATTCAAATATATTTTTAATAAAAGGCAGCATTTCACCCTCCAAAACACCTTATGACTTCACCACACCTTGAACTCTTCTCTTTTTGTCCCTTCACACTGTGAGATGTTTGATGAATGTCGTGTTCTGTAATTTTTCTTTTAACAAAAAGCAGTTTTCACACTATTAACAGCACATTGCTAACTCCAGTACAAAATTCTCTCCTCCTTACTCACTAATTTCAGTTAATCAGCACCAAAACTGCAGTGATTTGCATCAGTTATTACAGCTGTACAGACACTTCAAACTGAAGCTGAAATCTAAACTTTGTACCAGGACCCAACAGAATCGCTGTTAAAAACTGATGTAAACTTTGTGACAGAAAGAAAAGACAAAACACTCACCCCATCATAGAGAGAAATGGAACTCATGTGGTTCTTGGAAATGGAAATGCTGCCGTGGTGGGGATCACAGAACAGAATTCCATCAGAAAAGAAATGCAATTTGCCTAGAATTTGAAGGAAAAAGGATTGTATGAGTATAAATCAATATTTCAGCTTCTCATGACTGTCTCTTCTTCCTGAGGAAGAAATCTATGTTCCTGCAGGATTTTGCTGTATTTAACAAGCAGTAAATTTGATTTGGGATAATATTTAGTGAAATTTATTTTATTTTTATTAAATAAAAGCATTTATTTTATTTGGGATAATATTTACAACCATTCAGTCTTTACTGGATCTCGTTACCAAGGGCAGGAATCATGACTATGACTGCATCTGAGTTCATCTGACCCCACAGAACCACTTACCATAAATATTCTGAGGCACTTTTTTTAAATTAAAAGCAAAAAAAATTCCATCCTGTCAAATTTCAAACTTCCAGAAATACAAAATTGACACAAGAACTTAAGTAAAGATTGCATGCAAAACAATTGAAAATTCAAACATTGTAACAAACTGAAGTGTATAAACATTTAAGTGGAAAGTTAAAACACTAAGTTTAAATTAAGCTTAAAAGAAATAACTTTAAGTTAACCTTTAAATTAAAATTTAAGTTATTAATTAATTTTTTTGAGCAGCCTGGGCTAGTGGAAGGTGTCCCTGCCCATGGCAAGGGGTTGGATCTAAATGTTCCTTAAGGTCCTTTCCAACCCAAACTATTCCATGAATTTTATGCATCTTTTACACCTCATAGTGCCAGACTACAGGGCTGCAACCTCAGCAGAGCCCAGATTTGAGAACAGCAAACTGGGGAACCAAATCAGCTTCACTGCCACATGCCACCCAAAAAAAAAAATCTCACACTCCTTGCAGTGTTTCATAATGGTCTTTACAGCACCTACTGGTAACTCAAGATTTAGCAAAACACTTAGCTGCAAAAATCACGAAAAAAGAAAGAAAAAAAGAAAGGGAAAAAAGAAAGGGAAAAAGTAAATTGTTTCTTTGGGGGCACACAGAGCCAGTTTTAACAATGCCAAAAAAAAAAAAAAAATCCAGCGTTCTCCAGTTATTTACTGAGTGAACAAGTGCCCACAGCACTGAATTGCAAAATAGCTGAACATCACACTCTGCATTAACCTCTTCTCTTTGAAATCTGATCAGTTAGAGCAAAAGCAGCTGCCCTTATGTGAGGGTTGCTGTTTAATCGCCCTGCACATCATTATTTCTCCTCCACACTCCACGGCAAAGACAATAAAGCTGAAGGTTCTCCTCTAAAGACTGGCAGCACCAAGCATTTAATGTCAGATATTCACCACCTCCTGCTGCACATCAGCATTGTGACAGCAACACCTTCCCTGTATAAAATATATATATATATAGAATATAAAAGTATTGTGCCCTTAAAAGCATCTATTAATTCAAGGCACAAGGAGGGAGGGAAATCTAACAATCCTATCAAATTGTTTTCACTCTTGTTCCTGGGATATTCATGTTTAAGTTCTTGAAGGAAAAGGCACCAAAAAAAGATGAATAATCCAAGATTGCTGCCAGGGATCTTGTGTCAGAAAGCTGTAACTGGATTGGATCTGAGAGGGACCAAAATCAGGCATTTTTCTGTACCACAGTGAGCAGCAGAGCTGACAAACTCTGAATTCCTGAGAGAAAATGACAGTGGCAGAAACCTGGAACATGTCAGCTCCGGGAGGAGGCTTTGAGAGGAATATTTGCCTTTTCCTCCTGAGCTGGGAGCCCGCAGCACTTCTGCAATGACCAATCTTTCCAAGCTCATGTTAATAAGAGACAGAAAAGGCAGAAAACCCCTGGCAGCTCTTCTCTCAAGGACAGGAGGAGCCAGCCTGTGCATGTTGTGAAGGTATGGGGAAAAGCCACCTCCCACCTGCCAGGTCTGCCCAACGCTCTGCAGGAATTCTCCTTTCAGGACTTTCAGGCAGAGAGTGGGGACAAAAGAACCAGACATGGAATTGAACACAAGAGACGTGGAAAGGCAAGTTGAAAGTTTAAGGTGATGGCACAGTTTGGCTCACCAGAGCGTGAATCCCAAAACCTCTCATTTTTAAAAACAAAAAAAACAAAAAACAAAAAAAAAAAAAAAAAAAAAAAAAAAAAAAAAAAAAAACAAACAAGCCAAAAAACCCCAACTGCATCTCACCTTCTGCAGGCATGGCCTGTGGATTGCTGGAACAGATATAAACTCCATCACCCCCAGTGAGTAAAGTGCCCAGGAAAGATTTGTCTTCCTAAACAGGAAAAAACAAACAGCACCATCACAGAGTGGATCAAGGACCAATCCAGGCAGGAACATTTTCTCCTGCTTTTGCTCCAAGAGAAAATATTTTATTTTCAAACAGCATCAAGAACTTATTTTAAAATAGTTTTTTCCTGCATGGATACAGAAGGACCAGGGAAAGAGAGCAAGGCAAGAGGATAGTTTTTAAAAGCCTTCTCCCCATTTTGGTTTTGCCAGCAGCTATGAAGTTACAAGTTATTGTCACAACCACAAGGCTGAGCTTTTTGTTTTTAGTTTGTCAATCTACTGAGCTAAAAGTATATTACATGAAAATAAATCTATTTATAATGAACATTCCTGGGAACCACAAATTGCACCACAAATGTGAAACTCATGTGATTTAAGATGTTTCCAGATTCCAAACTATTTTTTTTTCCTAGTGCTTAGAGTGTTTTCCTTTAGACATTAGCATGCTAATTAAGTTAAAAGAAAGTTGCATCAAGTTTTAGGGACTTTTGGAAACACATGAGCTCCATGAGTAATGTTTAGTGAGACTTCCATGAAATCATAGTTTTATTAGGACTCTTTTTGCTCTTGGATTTTATGATTCTTTGAAATAAAGAAACCCTCAAACTTTTACACACAATATATTATTTTGCATGTCAAAGTTTGAAAAAGACAGGGCAGAACAGGCAAGTCTTGCAGAAGAGAAGTAACAACATAATAAAAAGAGAGTCTGGTAGTAGCTCAAGTTTTTCAAATACTGGTTCATCAAAGTGTGACTTCTTTAGTTTAACAAAAATATTGAATTTTACCTTCAATACTTGCTGTGCCTTTTCCGACAGTTTCACATCACTGTCTTCAACCTGCAGCCAGAAACAGCTTCCATTTGAATTGTGATTTATACAAATAAAGCAAGTCTAACACTAAATAAAAAGCATTAAAGAAGTTTTGAGGCCAACAAGAACCTCAGGTACCAGAGACAGAAGAAACCCTGAGCCCAGAGTCTTTCAAAAACAATTTTGTGCTCCTAATACTGTATTACCGTGGGAGCAAAATAATTTCTTGCACCACATTCTCCCCATTAAATTGTTTTATAGACCAAAATATTAGATAGAAAGCATGCAGTTTTATTTTTTATTACTGTTCAAGCATTGTCATATTCTTTGGAATTCTCTCTCTCACACAGTGCAGTGCATCAGAAGTCTTGAATCAGACTTTGCTTTCTTTTGGGTTGATCTAAAATGCCCCACAATAAACAGAATTTTCAAAAGTCACACAGTGACTTTTCAACACTGTGCACTTCAAAAACAACCAGACCTTTAAAAAGATAAAAACCTGACAAGGTGCAAATGAAATTATTTAAAACTCCTGCTATGCATGGAGCCATCAGCTGGTTTCCACTTCATTTTTCACTTCTCATCCAAATCTAAACAGTCAGGGTATATTACAGCATTCTGTTTCAATGCTCCAGTTCCAGATTTTCCTTCAGACATGCCCGCTCCCAGACCGAGTTTTGGTCTGGGATGCACAGGTTTTAGCCTTATGGATGAGCTGAGCTGGGCTGTGTGCTCTCACTCACCAGCCAGGAAGCGAATCTCGGGATAGCTGCGGTCAGGATAACGTGCCTGGAGTCTGGATGGATGCTGCCATCTGCAGGGAACCCACGGGAAGCAAAGCAGTGGAATCAGGGAATTATTAAGGTCGGAAAAAACCTCCAAGATCACCAAATTCATCCTTTGACCTAATATCACCATGGCCACTAAACTAAAATCACCCACATACTTCAAAATGCCCAGTATGTGACTTTTACGACTTGAAATTTCTTTAGTAAATATTAAAATCTTATTGTTTTAAGGATTTCTGAGTGTGTAAATGAAGCTTTCACAGCAGAGTAACTCTCGGTCCTCTCATACACAGAGCTGCTACAGAGTTCCAAAGAAATCCTGATTTATTCTGATCTTTCCATGGCTTCTTCCTTTGCTCTTAGTGTTCCAAACCCATCAGAGTAACAGCAAAAACATCCAATGGAATTCCTTTGGCTTTCCCATCACGGCAAAGCCAAGAGAAGGACAAGAGTGGGGTCGAATTTTAGAATTTAAAGCACTCACCTTTTTCTTTGACCTGTATTTGTGATGTCAGGAAGGACTCTGAAAACACAACAGATCCCAAACATCCTCTTCCTGTGAGCAGGTCTGGAATGTCAAACACCATCATGGATGCCTGCAGCCATCCAGCATTTGGAGGGAAGAGAAAGCAGAACTTGAAATATTTCAATTGAAAAAGCAAAATTTGTATTTTTCAAACATTCTAAACCCCTATTTCTATATAGTGGTTAAACCCGAGATCATAAATCTATGTTAATGTTTTGTTCTGAATTCTGACTTCTTGTTAAACCTGATCCAGCATCTGAAATCTCTCTCATCTCTCCCCTTACACTTATATTCACATAAAAATCTCAGTGTGCCCCAGAAAAACAGACACTCAAGCTTTATTTTCTAATTAAATAAATAAATATTATTATTTCTTACCGTTTTGATCAAACTCAGGCTGTCCTCGTTATCTAATGGAGTAATTCTAGAACAACAATGATAATTAAATATTTAAAAGTTAGATCATCGTTCTGTGACTCCACAGCAGCCAAAAAAGCTGCTTTATTTTAAAATAAACACTTATTTGTGCAGGTCATTTCAGTCAATTAGTGTGGAGATTAAATAAGCACAAGTTTGTGATATCAACTAAGTTAAAAGCATTTTTAAAAGGAAACTCTTAATGAGCTCATGCTGCTTCTACTCATTAAGTTAATAAAAATTAGTCTCCCCAACTGCTTTTTATTCCTTTTAATGCTTTTAAGATTCCACAGAACTACAGATATGAAATCACTGAACTACCTCATACACAAAAGCATTTATCACATCTTGTATGAAATAATCAAACACAAGGGTTTTTGCAGGAGTTCCAAGAGGAGAAAAATTTATTTATTAGTGTATGAAAAGCACAAGAAGTTGTAAGATAGTGATACAAACCTGCCATGGTTGTTCACAGCCTGAATTTGAAAAGCGATCTTGGAGCTGTAGAATAGAAATTGTACGGGTGAAATGTGTGGTTTATCTTTTTAAATGGAAAAAATAAGCAGGAATAGACTTAAAGCAAAAGAAGTGATTAAGAGAACTGGAAAATTGAATAATTATAATGATTTTTAAAGGCTGAATGCATTATGAAGTCTTGAAATCTGACAGTCAGGCAAGCTCAGTTTAAAACTAATATTTTTCAGTTTATAATTGATATTTTACCCCCAGGGAAGCCAAATGAGCAAGGAGTAACTCTGGAAATACACACCGTAAAGTAGATTTCAGCTGTGCTAAGCCAAGGGTGTCTAACACAGACAGGAGCACCTGCTCTGCCACCTCCTTTGCCTGAAAAAAGGAAATAAAAGATTAAAACATCCTTTCCCATCCTCTCAAATCCCAGCAGCTGCAGGAGCACCCCTAAGACCAACAAGAGACACTAAACAGTAACACACTGATGCACCAGGCTAAAATTTGCTCTTTCACATTTCTCATTTTCCTTAATATGAGGTCAGGAAAATTCATGAGAAGATGGAAAACCAGCTGGAGATGGGTAAAATTAGACACACCTGGAAATCTCTCTTTAATTTTATTTTTTTTAAACAGAATTCAGAGCCTGGTTGGAGGCCAGGGTATGACCTTTGTGTTATCCCATTGAGCGAAACACGGGAATTCTTTTGGTTTTCTTTTTGGTTTGCACGTAAATCTCACACTGCAAGCAATCCAAATCAACAATTACAGAGAGAGAACAATTAAATTTCATTTACCAACTTCATTTACCTTGGATTCAGTGGAAGTTTTAGCATAGCACTCAATGCCAGCAAGCACAGCCTCTACAACAGCAGAATATATTTGCGACAACAGCGTACTGAAGAGAAATACAAACACAACATTTACTGGACAGGCAGAGTTTTCTTCCTCCTCTCTTTAAAGGAGCAGTTTTTCCTCTCATTGCACAACTCCCTTAATAATAAGGAAGGGGTCTTTGTTGGAATAAGTGGAGAAGTAGTTTTATAGTTAAGCTTTAAGCTTTTAATTTTCTGTTTAAGAAAATTAACTTAAAGCGAGGAAATTGCTCACATTACAGGATATTTTAGGGAAATAACTCTTGACATAAATGTGTCTGGTGTTTTTGGTAGTCAGGAATAAAAAAATCTGTTTTACTGTTGCCTTTTGCTGCAGTTGGGTTTAAGAATCACACCCTAAATGCAGGGTCTGGAGTGACAGAGGGAATGGCTTCACATTGACAGGGGGGAGGGATAGATGGGATTCTGGGAGGGAATTGCTCCCTGGGAGGGTGGGGAGGCCCTGGAATGGAATTCCCAGAGAAGCTGTGGCTGCCCCTGGATCCCTGGAAGTGTCCAAGAACCAGGCTGGACAGGGCTTGGAGCCACTTGGGCTAGTGGAAGGTGTCCCTGCTATCCCCTCCTCTCCTGGCAGAATACTGAAATGAGATGATCTTTAAAGATCTCTTCCAACCCAAACCATTCCATAATTTCATGAAATCTCCATCCCAGCTTCGTCCAATTCCCTTCTTAAAAGGGGACTGAAAGAATTGTACAGAAATAAACCAAAGTCAGGTGAAGCCAGGAGTGACTTTCAGCTACTGACACATTTACAGCTCCAGATCCACTGGGGAAAAAAACCCCACATGTGCCCAGCCAAGGAATATCAGCCTCTGTTTTCCTGCTAAATTACAACAAAAAGATGAGCAGACCAACAGAATCAGTCCCTACATTTTTAAGTTTTCTCATTACTCCACTGCCAATATTGAGGGAGGGAAGAGGGGGGAGGAAAGAGAAGGATACAGCTCTTAAGCCAAATGCAAAGCATTCCTGAAGGATGGGAAAAAAGCATCTGAAGACCCCAAACATGGAGAAACCTCAAAATACACCAAAAGCTTGTCTTTCATCATCCCCAACAGCAGCAAGTGATTTTTAAATGGAGCTTTCTCACTATTTTTTCATGTTTCTGGATTGTAATTTCCTGTGCTTTCATATGCACTTAGCATGTTTTCACTGCACCCAGCAAAGCAATGTAATTCCTTTATATTGTAATTCTTCCAGACTTTGTAACCATTCCTACTTTCCCTCAAATTCACATATATATTTGCAAGAAAACACCTCAGTGAGATGTCCTTTGTCTTATTCTTCTTCTCATTTTAACATTTTAAAGCTAGCAGTGGTGAAAAAAAAAAGAAAAAAACACAAGAAACCAGCACAGCATTTCTTCTGTGTTGCTTTTGAAGCATTTTCATAAAATAAAAGTAAAACCAAAAAATTTACCCTTCAATTTTCAAAGTTGGTTTATGCACTCCAGGCAATCACTACAGCCAAATTTGGAATGAATAGTGTTCATAAAATACTTTTTATTTCACTTTTTATAAAATATTGACAACTGTAAGAAGTAGGAGATAACTGCCAACTAAGCCGAAAATCATGAGTTCAGGTTTGTCAAAAAAAAAGCCAATTATATGACTGTTGTTGAAATTAGGTTATTTGAACCAATACAGGGATGCTTCCAAGAAAAAATACATTCTTTTTAGATTACTGCCTTTATCAACTCCTGCTTTGTTTAGAGCTTCTCTTGATTAAAATGTATTTAGTACCAAGGATTTTTGAAGGAGGACAAAAAATGTTTGAGGAATATGTAGACACAAGAAAAAATACCTGTTGGAGTTCAGTTTCCTCTAAAAAAAGGAAAATCTGCTGCTCAGTGCAATAATTCCCTTTTTATTTACCAAGAGTCAATAGTACTTAGTGTGACAGCACTGACACATCTTTAATATCTTTAATACCTTGCTACAGGTCGTGCAGCTTTGCAGAAGGAAAAACAGGCTCCTAAAATGATCCCAACTAATAAGGAGGACAAAATCTCTAAGGAAAAGTCTGGTTTATCAAGAGAGAGAGCAGGACCAAAGCAGATTATCTACTGTGTTCTCCAAGCTGGACAGGGATCTACAACATGCAGAGGAAGTGGACATCAACATGGATAAACAAAGGGGGATTTTGAGAAGGTTAAAATGTGCAGAAGCTTTGCAGCTTCCCAACTTTTGGGAAAAATCAAGTTTGATTGAACTTTAACACAGTGAATTTCTTCCCAAGTTTGAGTGTTCCCTGTTGGCATTTTCACTAAGCATCAGAAATCTTACACACTGTTAATTAAACTGGTCAAAAATTTATTTTTCTTCTATCTGTGCAAGATGCTACAGTGTGAGAGACTTTCCCCCCTTGCTTTACATGAAGTATCTTTAAAACTTATTCAAGTGACTGTTAAGATTATTTTTTACTACAATTTGAACAAAATTTACTAATATTTCCTTTCCTAACAACTCCTCATGCACTCACTGAAACTCCCCACAAGCATTTTGCCTTTGCAACCCTGTCCCATGCACATTATTCTGAATAAAAATGTCTCTGCAAATGCCAACAGCCACTAAAAGCAAGTTTCACCTACTGCCACGAGGTAGAAAGAGAGAAGAGTTAAGGAATAATATGAAAAAATTGTCAGCTTACACTTGCTCAGCTTGCTTGGGCATCTCATTGTCATTTCCTGCATTAAAACAAAAATTTAAAAAAAAAAACCAAAAATAAAAATTTAAAAAAAAAAGTTTGGTTTAAGCACTCTGAGAACATTTCTGCTGCACATCTTACATGGAATTTATCCAGGATTTTATACTACTAGGGCAAACACAGGCTGTAATTCCAATTTTCCAACCACCCTCTCTTCAGCTGTTCTGAGACCAGTATTTATATTGTATTTATATATTTATATATACGGGGTCAATTGTTATTATTATTATTATTATCATTATTTTCAAGATAACCCTTCATCCATGGACTCTTCCAGCCTTTAAAATACATAACAAAATGGTTTTTAAAAAATTGACATGGCTTGTTTTTATTTGGAAATACAGCTACTGTAACTCATTATACTGAGGATAAAAGATAGAAGTGAAAGAATTCCTTCAGCCTTTTAAAAATCCTCAGTTACTTGACAACTCTCAGTTTGAATTACTATATTTTGGAGACTGTTTTTTTATAAATCCATATGGAACATGGACTTAAATATTTGTTTAATACTTTAAAAAGCATCTGCCCACTGAGATCTGACAGATTTTCTGTTTAACACCCAGATCTGACAGATTTTACCCACAAAATCTGCTATGATTTCATGCACTGGCTACAGAATCTACCACTTATAAAGGAAGCAAAGCCTTTAATTGCTACAAATTTTTATGGAATCAGAGGTAATAGCTGCCTTGGTGAATTTAATGCACTTACCCAGGAAAGGAATGTGAGTGGCTCCAAAAAAATAGGTCCTTGAACAAGCCAGAGGTCCCTTTGGAGATACACACTGCACTACCTAGCAGTCAGTATTAATGAGATACAGAAGACATCAGTAAAACAAACTGGTGCAATAATTAACAATTAACTACGTTCCCCTTAAGTCTTCTAAGCACTGACAGACTACAGGAGTTTACAACACAGACGGAACTGGATTGTGAAAAAGCAACTTACGTTTTCAAAGGTCTATTTCACTTTTGACTCGACCTGAATGGTTGAAAGACTTTGGAAAGGAGATGAGCTCTGACTTGTGTTTTCAATTTCCTATGTCAACTGCTCTTTTCATGAAGAGGAAAGTGTGTCAGGTTCCCATAACTACGCTGGCACTTGGTCTTATTTACTATTTTCATGACACCCTATTAAAACAGTATCACCTGTACCTGTAAATAAACCACCTTTTTAAGAACAGCATCAGAATCTGAGGACAACAGAGGGAGCAAGTACATCGGAATAACACAGTACTTGCATTTTCAAAGGTATCAAATGGCATCTTATCGTTAACAAGGGAAGGGAAGACAGAATTGAAAGTGTTTTCACAGAAATCGTGTTAAGAGCAGCAAATGGAGGATGAGATTTCACCAAGATGCAAAACCACTCTTTTCTCAGGCTCTGCACACGTGATTCGTGCCCAGAAACCCCACATCCATCCATCCCTGAGGCAGCTGCACATGAAATGCTGACAAGCTCATCAACTCATGGCCTCACTCATGCTCTCACTCCAGCATGGCCTGTGCTCAGCCACATCCACCTGCCCAGGGCTCACACCACTCCCAGAGCCCCTGGAGGCAGCAGGGAGCTCTCTCCACACTCTACCTCTCTCCTCCTTCGCTGCCAAGTTGCCTTCTGGAGCCACCCAGGCCCTCCAGCCAGAGGATCCCAATTCCCTGGGGTCACCTGCCCAGGCACGGCCCCTGCGCTGCAGATGGACCTCAGCACATGTTTAACAACCCAGCTTTTACTTGGAAATGGAGACAAGTTAATCATGTTTAACAACCCAGCTTTTACTTGGATATAGAAACAAGTTAATCATGTTTAACAACCCAGCTTTCACTTGGATATAGAAACAAGTTAATCATGTTTAACAACCCAGCTTTTACTTGGATATAGAAACAAGTTAATCATGTTTAACAACCCAGCTTTTACTTGGATATAGAAACAAGTTAATCATGTTTAACAACCCAGCTTTTACTTGGATATAGAAACAAGTTAATCAATTTTAACATCCCAGCTTTTACTTGGAAATGGAGACAAGTTAATCTTTGCAACTTCATCAGAACAGTCCTGGAACTTTATGAAAGGCTTTTCAGAGTTTTGTCAATAGTTGTTGAAGCACACACTGGAATTTGGGTACATGGTGGTATATCCTAGGTTTATTCACAAAGGTGTTATCAAAAAAAAAAGTAGACTTTTTTTTGTTTCTTTTTAAAGAAATGGTTAAATAAATGTGATTAAAACAGAATCTGTGTGTCACAGTTAAGTGTATCACAGAAGGTTTTCACTTTGTGGTCAGTACACACACCCTCACAAACAGCATTTCCCTCTCTTCCATTCACTTACAGCAAAAGGTGTCTTTTTCCAGAGAATAAATTATTTTAACTCATTCAGCAGTCCCTGATTAAGAATCCAGTACAGTTTAACTTGGAAAGAGCAAGAAAAATCACATTTGTTCCTTAAACTGATGGATTGCTAAGGTGTTTTATGTTAAGAATTCAATATTTAACTCATGGAAGACAAGCACAAAAAATATACAAAGAGAAAGAGAATATACTTCAAAATTTCAGATAACTTCTCTAAAGCCTTACCATATGCTTGGCAGTGCTTCCACCAGGGCCAGTGTTTCGGACCAGATGTCCTTCAGATGGAAAATTAAAGTTCCCAGTGTTCAAGTTTTCCTTTGTGGAGTGGCTGCCAAACAGGACAAAGGGCTGACGGCTCGGGCTGAGGAGGAGAGAGGGAATCACCACCAAAATACTTGCAGGAAGTTTACAACCAACAAATGAAATCAAAGCTTTCAAGTGTGATAGACCAACTGCTGTATTTCTCACACTACGAAAAAAAAAAAATTACTAAAGCTGCACAAAGCTTCTCAGTGAAACGAGCAAGTTCTAAACAAAGAATCTTCTTGCATTTATAAAATGATAATTTCTTTCACATACAATGAACTTAGCTCAAGGTTGCTCCCAAATGCTCTTAGAAGATTCTTTTATCTTAAACTGCCTTGAAAAGCTGCTTGGTTTAAAATTCACCCCTTGAAAAGCCCTGAAATGACGGTGTTGGAAACAAACAAAACTATTTTGGGTTTAGTTCTGGCTTTGAGCCCAAGACTCAGCTGCAGAAGTCAAGGATTTTCTTTTCTTTAATGCAATGCAAACACCAGAAGATGCTGCCAGCAATAAAGAGCACTCTACTCCGCTGGTTTACTCCAAATACAGGAGAATGTGCAGAGAGGTTGAATTAGCTAAACAAACCTTGATTAGCTCACAACAGCAGAACGTGGATTTTGCAACAGAACCTTCAGCTAAACAGCAACTTTTGGTTAAAACTCTCCCACAGAGTCACAGGATGGTTTGGGTTGGAGGGAACCTTAAAGATCATCCCATTCCAACCCCTGCCACGGGCAGGGACACCTTCCACTATCCCAGGTTGTTCCAACCTTTTCCAGGGATGGAACAAGGAAGGAACTGATCATAATGCACAAAATTTCATGGTATATGTAAGAACTACAGCATTAAACCCTGGGAAAATTCAGCTTATCCTTCCAGGATGGGAAAGAATTTTGCACAGGTTTTTTTCAGTATGAGATTTGGTATATTGAGGTGATACCAAAAAAATGTTAAACATTATGGCATCAGGGATATGGAAATAAAATACTGAGGTAGTAGTGACACCAGAGGGAATAATGAGTAATAATAATAATGAGTAATAATTACCTGTTATCTGTTATATGGCTTGAGATCATGCCGTGGCTGAAATAACTTCTGAAGGGCTGTGAGGAATTGAAAACTAAAATTATTAAGAAGTACATGAACAGAAGCGTGAAATAGCCTATCATTAATTAAACCTGAATTATCCTTCTCAGAGAAAACTCCTGAAGCCTCAGAAAATACTTCCAACCTCCACAAACAAACCCAAACACCACGAAGTCTCTCATTAAACCATTAAATCATTGAATGATTTAGGTTGAGAGGGACCTTAAAGCCCATTTAGTTCCAA
Organism: Anomalospiza imberbis; assembly: GCF_031753505.1. Classification (NCBI taxonomy): domain Eukaryota; kingdom Metazoa; phylum Chordata; class Aves; order Passeriformes; family Viduidae; genus Anomalospiza; species Anomalospiza imberbis. Next base: position 70,949,743 of record NC_089684.1, read on the forward strand.
AGCCCTGCCATGGGCACGGACACCTTCCACCATCCCAGAGGAAGCAACAAAATGCTTCAAAAAAGCATCAAAAGGCTTCAAAATGCATCGAGAAAGCAATAAAATGCATCCAAAAAAGCAACAAAATGCTTGAAAACCCCCAGAAATGCTGTGCTGTTTTCTCCCATGCTCTGTGCTACCCCCTCAGTTATGTTTGAGGTTTGAGATGTGCAAATTCAACTTGTTAAGCCCTGCACATACCAGATTCCATCCAAATGCAAGTTAATCTACCTACAAATATCCCCTGTGCAGATATAAATTGAATTATCGGTGAGCAAACACTCGACTGAATTACCCCTGCAGTCCTGAGCCATCATACCATGGATTTTTTAAGGTGGGTGGTGACTTTAAAAAATCCAAAGCATGCATTTTTACCCCTCAAACATGAAAAGTGAGATGGGATAGGGGGAAAAAAAAAAAAACCCAAGTGAATGCTGAATAATTATTCCTTCTGCATGGATACTCGAGGATTGCTGAAGCAGGCCTACCTCCCCAGCCTGAGATTCTGAGAGCTCCAGAATGAAGGGGATTTCAGTGTCAAAATTAGCAAAAAAGTTGGTCCACTGGTGTTCAAAAATCATTAAATCCTAGAAGGAAAATATTTGACATTACTTCCCAAGGCAAGAGAAATGAAGGCAAAGGTGACATTTCACTGGAATACAGACTGCCCAATGAAACAATAAGCTCAGGAAAATAAATACATTTTAGAAGATAAGACTATTTTGCTGGATTTCAGGGTGTTTTTTTGTGTGGTGTGTGGTTTATATTTATTGTTTTCAGAAAATTTAAATCAATTTAACAACAACTTTCAGGTTGAAAACTTCAAATTGTAATAAATAGGTCTGCTCAGAGTGTAGAACAAGTCCCAGACATTAATCTCACTTCCATACAGAGAGGGGAAGTGAAATATCAGAGAGTGATTATTTAGACTGAGAGCCTTGTAAAAACTCTATAATATTTTAATTTTCATTATAGCAGTAGATTGAACAACCAAATTGGTGTGAACTACCAATATTTTATTAATAAAGGATAATCACCGCATGAATTTTGTACATATTAGATTGCTATCAAGCTAGAAACAGATTAAAAATTAATCTAATTAATTTTATTACATACCAATAATTATAAAATATATATACTATTAAAGTATAAATACTAATAAAATCTTATAATATAAAAATTATTATTAGAATATGTAATATATTATAATTCTATATAATCATTATATATAAAAGTAATTATGTACCAATAATTATAAATATATATATACTATTAAAGTATAAATACTAACATATTGTAAATATAAGTTTTAATTATAAATACTAATATTTCTACAATGGTTTCTCCTCTAGAACTGAGATCAGAGCATGGCAATAATGTGAGAATCCCTTTCCACTGTTTGTATTTCCCAAAGCATCAGGGCGGCCACTGAGTGTCACTGTTCCCCACTTAAAAGAGCCACAAAACATCTGAAAAATGCTTTATTTCTCCTGGAAGAATGGTTGTGTGCTCAAGGGGATTTTTTTAGCCCTCCTTGCTGCAAAAGGAGGATTAACACACAAAACCACAGCAACTTCATGTATTTTGTACATGGTTTAACGACATGAAGGAAAATTTTCAGAAGATTTTCAGTCAGTCATGAATTCATGGAAACCAAGACAAGCTCTTTTAGTGTTTTGCAGAGTTTGCGGTAGATTTAAGGGATGGGAGCAGACCCTGCAAGCAATAGCAGGCAGAGTGTGTGGTTTAAGGCCATGAACTTAATTAAAACCTAACAAAACGACAACACTTTTACTCTGTGGTTACACCGGGCAGGAGCTGAGGCAGAACATTTCACCTGCATTACCTCAAAAAGCAAATCCTCCAAGGACACAGGATCCATTTTGCTGTAGGTCTTCCACAAGTCAGCACTGACATCCATTAACTGAAAGAGATTTTAAAAACATTTCTGTGAAAAACACCACGAAGGAGGCCACAGATGCAGGTTTAAGCTGAGACAGGAACACTGCTCTAACAGTGCTCCTTAACTCTGATTTCACTAATATTTCCACTCTGATTTCACTAATATTTCCACTCTGTTACAAAAGACCTGACCAGTGAGGGTCTGAACTCTGTGCAAAGCTTTCTCTGCATCCTCCAAACAAGTCATTTCACAGTAATTGTTCAATTTAATAGCAAAGAACTCCATGAGCTGGTGCAGGCAAAAGGGCAAGATGAGTTTTCTGATTTAAGACAGCCAAGAGCCAATTCCAGGGTTAGTCATCCTGAGCATCTGCCAATACTTGCTCCAAGCTGATGCAAATTTAGGCTAAGACAGTTCAACTTTGCAATACTTTCTTCCAAGTAGCAGGATGATGCATATGGAAAATACTATTTAAAATATATTCTTAAGGGACACTTGTATCTAAATGATTCTGCATTTACAGGGTTCCCCATCACCCACTTAGTTAAAAATGCAACATTGGCTGGAATTTTCTTAACCCACTGCTTTACATTTATTCCAGGTACTCATGTAATAATGATTTCCTAGACCTCACTTCCATTCCATTCCTGTAAATACAGTAAATTTTCTAAATTAAAGCATCTTAAGCAACTCTGATTTATCCAGTAAAAAAGCAACTGCCATTAAAAGACTGGGAAAAATGCTGAATTATCATCCTTTAATTACATTCAAATCTAAGAGAACACACAGCACAGGGAAAATCTCAGAGGGAAAGTCTGAGCTAAAAATGCACCAAAAAAAACTCCCCTTTTAATAATGGCAGAAGAATAAATTTATAGATGATTTACAGTGATCCCAAATGACCACACAAACATGTAAAAAGTTAGGAATGTCACTTCCCATTTGAAATCCCCTCATGATTTCAAGGAGGAAGCAAGCAAGAACTCCAGCTGGAGCTGGCTGAACTGCCAGAGCCAACACGATTGCTCTTGAAAAAGGAATCCAAAAACATTCCCTGCTCCTTTTGAAGCATTCCAGAGTGCTTGGGGACAGCATCAGCTCCCTGGATCACACAGGAGAGGTTCTCTCTGTGCCACTGTGTCTGAACATTTTTTTCAGAGCCTCTACAGATTTGTGAAATGAACTGGGGTAATTAAAGGGCAGTTAAAGGCCCAAACAGCACAGGAGAAAATCTGAGAGGGAAAGGTCTGAGCTAAAAATTGCCAGTGAAATTTTCATTTACTCATTTCAGACATGGAGAAGGGCCACTGATTGCCCTCCCCAAAGATGCTCATCTGTTTGCACTCTGTGTTTAATGGTTTGGGCAGGCTCACACCACAAGGTGTTACAGTACCAGTGATGGAATGACAAAAACCCTGAAGAAAGCTTGAACTTTTCTTCCAGTGCTCAGAAAGGCACAGGAACTCACAGAGCATATTTCTGAGCAAGCATGTACAATTATAGATATGATGAGACTTTTAAAATGGCATTATTAATTCTCTGGAGGTTTTCCAGCTATCAGGAGTCAGACAAAAGCCCATTGTGGCTGTAAAAATGGAGGAGTGATAAGAAAAATGGGACATCTGCATTGCTGTGGCAGAGATTCAAGAAATGAAATCAAAGAAGCTTTAAACAAGGACAAAAATGCAAAGCTGTCATCTGCAAATGCTGTTCAGATCATGATTAATAAATGGGCAAATCAATGACATTATTTGCTCAGAGTGGAACAGCAAATCATTATTAAATATAGGAGCAATTAAATTCTGACTGTTGCCCTATTCAGCAGGGTATGAGGGACCCATGAATATAGAATGTCAGTGAGAGGAGATGCATCTCTTCAGTCAAAACCAGTGACCCAAGAATAGTATTTTCTTATTTTCTTATTTTCTGAGCTCATCTCAAGGTGTTCATCACTAACCAGCTCCTCCTGCTCTGCTCTTGAACATCTAGAACCCATCTAAAAAATTAGGGGTATAAAAGATTGGTTATTGGTAGAGGTTGCTCTAGAAGGAACAGAACGGGAAGGAAAAAGGAAAGGAAAAAAGTAAAAAGGAAAGGGAAAAAGAGAAGGGGGAAAGGGAAGGGGGGAAAGGGAAGGGGGAAAGGGAAGGGGGAAAGGGAAGGGAGAAAGGGAAGGGGGAAAGGGAAGGGGGAAAGGGAAGGGGGAAAGGGAAGGGGGAAAGGGAAGGGGGAAAGGGAAGGGGGAAAGGGAAGGGGGAAAGGAAAAGGGGAAAGGAAAAGGGGAAAGGGGAAAGGGGAAAGGGGAAAGGGGAAAGGGGAAAGGAAAAGGGAAAGGGAAAGGGAGAGGAAGAGGAAGAGGAAGAGGAAGAGGAAGAGGAAGAGGAAGAGGAAGCAGGAAAAGGAAAAGGAAAAGGAAAAGGAAAAGGAAAAGGAAAAGGAAAGGAAAAGGAAAAGGAAAAGGAAAGGAAAAGGAAAAGGAAAAGGAAAAGGAAAAAGGAAAAGGAAAAGGAAAAGGAAAAGGAAAAGGAAAAGGAAAAGGAAAAGGAAAAGGAAAAGGAAAAGGAAAAGGAAAAGGAAAAGGAAAAGGAAAGTTCTAAATCACAGCAGAGGCCTGGGGAGAATGTTCAAATAATGGTTTATCCAGGAACAAGTGCTCTGTTGCCCAGAACAGAATCTCAGCAACACCACAGGGTTTCCATCCTGCCACAGTTTTACAAGATCCCAAAAAACTTCATCCAATTTAGCAGCTCACTCGGGCAGTGAATCAGGACTGGATCATCTCAAAAAGTGCTTTCCAAACAAAATAATTCCATGAGTAACTTCTGCTTCAGAAAGGAAATGACCAAGGGAAGCGCTCACTTCGTATTTCATGGTGAAGAAGCCGTCGCCCCCGATCCCCTCGAGCGCGAAGGCCTGGACGATCGGCCACTTCTCCACGATGAACATGTCAAATATCTGCAGGTGGCCTGCAAAGCAAGCACAGAAACATTCCCTCACAAATCCTGGCATTTCAGCTCTCCCTGAGTTCTTGGGATTCACAGATCCAGTTGTACAAAAATCCCATTTTTGTACAAGGGAAAATCTTGAAGTGAAAATATTTTTCACGCAGATGGCAATTTTAGAAGCTCCTCTATGTCCTAAATTTTGTCCCTTTTTCTCAGGATATTCCACATCTCCTTGCAAACTTCATTACATGCTGATTAACCATTAAAATTCAAGATAATAAACAGGGAACTCTGCTTACTCCAGTTCCTCAAATACTTGGCCATAAGTAAATAAGTCAACACTACAGAATGCCAGAATGATTTGGATGGGAAAGGCCCTTAAAGTTCATCCCATTCCTCCCCTGCCATGTGCAGGGACACCTTCCACTAGCCCAGGCTGCTCCAAGCCCTGTCCAACCTGGCCTGGGACAATTCCAGGGATCCAGGGGCAGCCACAGCTTCTCTGGGCACCCTGTGCCAGGGCCTGCCCCTCCTCACAGGGAGGAATTTCTTCCATCATCCCCATTTAAGCAGAATTTTAAGTTGAGGGAGATTAAAACTTCCTCCTGGCACTTCCATTAATGACTTTTCAGGCAGTCAGAGCATATCAGCCTTCCCTAAGGGAAGCAATAAAGAATTAGGAATAAAAAAAGAATGCAAGATTACACTGCTGAGGCTCAAGGCTGGCTCCAGATCCCAACAGGAAGCTGTGCAGGGCAGTTTTTTTCCAGTTCTAAAAAAGGAAACTTGCATAAAGAAATGTTTATTCTCCCCTTCCATAAAGAAGGATTTATCTGGAGCTCCCATGGGAACAGAGAACTTCTGTAGCAGCTCAAGACACTGCTCTGAATGCAAATCATTTCTCTGCCTCACGCTGGGGGCATTCGCTCCCCAAATGAACTCTGAGGGCTTTTAGTTCTCAGAAAGAAATTCAACTCTTAAGGGAAAAGATGCTAAAAGGAAACTAATGACTTACTAATCCTTATTTCTCTCCCAAGGCCAGGAAATCTTCATTCCCTGAAGCCGCAGGGTGCAAAAACACTTCCACTCTGTGTTGGAACTCTAGATGCTGAGAATTTTAAACTTTCTATGTTGAAAAGCACAGACCCACAAGAGAATACTATATTTAACCTAAGGCTGTAGAGAAGGCTTCCAAAATTGTTTGATAGCACGAAGATTACAAGTGTGTAATTTGAATAAGAGTGTGCAATATCACAAAGTAGAAAACTTAAAGTTTTAAAATATAACAATATATATAAAGGTAAGATAGAAGTTTTAAAGTAGTGGCTAGTTGTTCTTCCTTACCTTCTTCTTCATGATTTTAAGTCATACTTTGTAATTAGACAAAAAAGTCCACATTGCAGGACACAAAAGATTAGTTATTCAGTTAAAAATAAAAATAATTTAAATATCACTTCTTAATTAGATAGTTTAACCTTAAAAGATCTTGTAAAGAAAGATAGTTAGCCATTTCATACCTTGTATGTAAAATACTACAGAACTCACTACTTATGAAACTGTAAAATAATTTTTTAAAAAAATCTAAGTCTGAACTTGAAATACCATCTCAAGTACCTTCAATCTCAAGCTTAACAAAAACAAATAAACAAAAAAAAAAAAAAAAAAAAAAAAAACAAAACCCAACAACTCTGAGCATAACCCACCCTACCTTGGCAGCTGTAGGGGATCCCGATGCGGCTGCAATCCCGGACCATGTCCACAAAGCTGGAAATCTTGAATTCCTCTGCAGCTTCTTCATCTTCGTACTGAAAGAAGCCATTTAAAATCGAACTGGATTAGGCATGCCCTAATCCAATTGGATTGATTGGTAGAAAAGAGAAGATGCAGCATGTACAGCACTAAAATATCACCTACAGCCTCCAGGAGCTCAAGCACCTCTTTTTGGGAGGTGCTTTGGGATTTTGGAAATCCCATCATGGCAGGGATGCACTCAAGCCAATGGAAATTGAACAAAAAATCAAACTTCAAAGCAAGGGTTTTAATCATTACATATGAAGGCATAATTATAGGCTTTATTTTCAGCTTTCAGTGAAGTCTTTCAACATCTAGATTTGAGAGATAGAAGTCATTTTGAGGATAGCAACTGATGTGCCACGAAAAACGTGCCACTGAGGGAAAAAAAATAAAATAAGATACTGTATTACCAGCTAAACAACACTGAGCACGGAAAATCAATGACAGAATAGCCCCAAGTCACAGATTGGACAATGAGAAGCAGTTTTGGTCTGAGAGAGAGGTGAACTGCGGGAAAAGGAGGAGGCAAGAAGAGGAGAAACCCCCATGCAACACTGTCTGAAGACTTCAGCAGACTGAAGAGCAATAATCCTAACTCAGAAAAGCATAAAAACCAGACTGAAGAGACAAATCACACTAAAGTCATTTTTATAACAGAACACAAACCTGAAAACACACTGACTTTGACCTGAAAAGCAGTTTAGCAGCAAGTCTGGAACCAACAGGTTTAGCCCCGCTGGCTTCTTCAAGAGCCACTTCCTTTCTGGAGCAAGATCAGAAGGCAGAGGTGTTTTGCCTATGTTATTTTATTTTATTTTTATACGCAGTGCTCTGAGCTTCTTATCAAAGCAAATGACATGATTATGAACTTTTTGTGAGCTTCAGGGTACACCCAACACATTTATTTTGAGAACAAGTTCTTTTAAGCCAAGCCTGAATTTAAGATGCAGCCCCAGCTCCTCCGTGGTGTGTTCCTTCTCCAATCCCAGGAAGCCAGATCAAAGTTGCAGTTCAAAGCCAAGCCCCAAACAACTGCCAGTTTCTCAAGACTTAAAAATGTCATTGGAATAAGAGCTTGGGTTTTGGCAGGGTGCTAAAGGCTTGTTCACAATCTGCTGTTGCAGCCAGTTCAACTGTGACATCCCAAAATTTACTTCAGCTAATTTCTGTATTTTATCCTATTTGGCCACTTTGAACATGGGCATTTTTTTTTTTGTAATATGGGATTTTTTTTCCCCAATAACTAGGATATTCTCTTAAATTCCTGTGGTCCAGTTAAAGCAAGTAGGAAGGAAAAAAGGAAGCAGAAGCTCTGTGTTTTGCCAGAGCCGGGTACAGCATTGCTTTATTTATTTAAAAAATTCTTGTGCTTTTTTAGTTTCATTTTTATGAAGTTATTTCTCTCACTAAAAAAGTAAGTACTTAAAAGCCACTGCAGGCAATTCTCCTGTAAGCAGGATGCACTTAAAGCCTGACACAGCAAGGTTTTGTTTGTCTTTCAGCAGTAATCTAGGAAACTGGCAATTCTTATACATTGGGAATGTGACTGCAAGTGCTCAGTTCGCTCACACCAAACAGCAGTGAAGCAGAACTGTATTTTCAGCTTCCAAAACCAAACCTTTCCCCCCATTTCCACAAAGAACAAGGCACGTGGTTCACCTTGCCAGTTACATAATCTTTTTCAAGCCAACAGTGTGTGATTAAGGCTCCTGCTTACCATGATAAATCATATCAAAGCCTACAAGCAGATGAAGCTTAAAATTCAATAGCTGAGATTGCAGCTGCACTGGCAACTGTGTGGTAAGAACTTCTCTGTTCCTGACTCCAAAGTGCACGTGTTCTCCCAGCATCAGATTTGCCCTTTCAGCAAGGATTTTGGCAAGAAAAAAAACCTTGTGAAGCCAGGCTTTAGGTTTTGCTGTGGCATGTTTGAACCTGGAGCTCAGCTGTTTCTATCCTAACAAGAACTATCTCTCTCTGCTGCACTCCTGGAATTGTATCCACAACAAGTTTTGGGATCTGTGGACAAGGTATTTATAAACTGGAGCAAGATCAGTGGAGGGCCACCACAATCAGTGGGCTGCAGCACTTGTCCCAGAGGAGAGATCCAGGCTTGCTCAGTATCTGCACCTCAAATCCAAAATATTACTGAGATGGTGAAGTCAGGCTCTCCACAGTGGTCATGAGAAAAGTCATGATTTAAAACAAGCCAGGTTTGGGTTTGACAAAAGGAAACACTTTTTCACTAGGAGGACAGTGGGAAAATGCAGCACAGAGCCAGCAGAGGTCCTGCAGTCATCCTTGGATGCTTTCAACACCCAGCTGCAACAAAACCTTGAGTAACCTGATCTGATCTCATCGCTGAAGCAGGAGGTTGGACAAGATGATCTCCAGAGGCTCCTTGCAATCTGAATTATTTCCTAATTCTGTGATCTAAGCTATCATCCAGACACATAAAAACACAATCAGTCTATTGTAAGTCCCATCAATTCCAAGCTGGAAACTCGAGGGAACAAAAGATTTCTCTCCCTGACTTTCCCATTCCTTTTTCCACTGGCTTCACTCACCATCACAGGCTCCAAACCCACTCCCTGCAGAATTCAGTACAATTCTAAATTAGAAAAGGAACTACACAGAACTTAATGTAGGAAGAAGCATTTCCAGTCTCCACTGGAATGAAAAGGTCCTTATTCTACACCCAGACAAAGAGTATTTTCATTTTTTTACTCCTCTAAAAATACTTCACAACAATAAATGGACTTTTTCTAGAATACTTTGACTTTTAAGTTCAAGATGAAACTCATACCAGTAATGGGATGTAGTATAAGTGAGGTTAACAGTTCTTGACAGAAAGATTTAAAGTTAAAATGAAAACACATAATGAAATCTCTTGATTTTTAAGCCCATCTTTTCTAATATTCTCAAACTACTGGCAGCCAATGCAAACATTGCTTTTGAAGCAAACAAGGCTGATGTGGGAAATCTCAGCATTGACTGTGATACTAGATTCACATTTTGTATTTTTCACAACCCACTTTTTCTCCCTCATTAAAATATCACTGACTTAGATCAAAACAACAGCAATTAGTGGGAGAGAGGACCAATTTGTCCTCACACTCCAACAAATAAAAGTATTGACAACATATTCTTCTTGCACATTTAGCAAATTATTAATGCCCAGATATACACACATATCACGCCTCTGCTGAGGAAGAAAGAGAAAAAAGGCTTGTAGAAAGAATGTTTTTAAAGCTTCACTTTAAGGATCAGTTCATTAACAAGTTCATTAGCAAATCTTGTCTGCATTCATTTTTCACTTACCTCATTTTCAGTCAGACAGTGGAAATGCAAGTTCCTCCAGTGTGCCACATAGGGTAAAAGATGATTGTAATTCACAGGGTTGCAGTACAGATGAACACTGTCAGGTTTTATTAATATGATTATATCTGCAACAAGCAGAGCAAATATTCCAGCATCAGAACTCCACACACAAGAGAAACTGAATAGAAAACATTTTTTCTATTATGCACTTCATTAAAAAAGAAAATGCAGCTATCTGGATGCAGTGCAATTCCTGATTTCTTTAAACAAGCAGAAGAAGCAGTTGGCAGCCACAGACAGTTCCAAGTACAAGAGCACTTGTTTCTGTTCCAGACAACTGGGGGGTAATTCCCAAGTCTTGCACAGAACTTGCATCAGCCTGTCCTTTGTGCAGCCAAGAGGGTCAGGATGAGTCTTCCCAGAGCACTTCCAGAACTCTGAACTCCAGCTGCTCTTGCCTGATGTTACAACAGAGTTGCTTCAACTAAAAACCATCAACACCACAGCCTATGGGGGAGATATCCAAAAGTTTCGTACAAATAAGAGAATAATAAGCTGTGATGACAGGGTTTGGCCACATTCCAAGTATGACAAAGGTGAGTTAATGTGGGGATGTAAAAAGAGCTCAGGTACTTTAGAAATGCAGAGGTGTGATCACACAATATTAACAACATGTACACACATACATTGACTGAACTAATGGGCTGTAATTGTGTAAGTTTACAACATCTGAGATAAATTGTGGAGCATAAAACATATGAAATATATCTTTTTATGTTTAAAAAGGAGTACTTCAGCAGTGTTTCTAAGAAGATATTTTCAGGCATATACAGACAACTTGAGACTTAATGACCTTTTTTTTTTGTATGTCCCTTTTTCTGCTCATCTTCTGTCCAGAACAGGTAAAAATGTTGAGAACATTACTCACCATCCAGAACTTCCTCAGGAAAACCTGTCTTTTCAAAGTCGTTGTTGTTCTGGTTGTACAAACCAAAGAGCAGATAATTTGCCAGCTCCCTGCACCCTTCATTGTATCGACTGTCTATCCCTGCAAAAGCAAAACCACAGGAGAATTGTTGTGTGTCCTAACACTGCACACCTGAAAAGTTTCTTTTCTTCCCCAATTTATTAAATTTCAAAGCAGGAGTATGAACTCAACTTCAGTGTCCTCAACTAAACACACCGAGAGAACAGTAGGGAAAAAGGAGTTTTTGCAAGATCACTGCCACATGCTGACTTCCCCCTTTCAAACCTAAATCCACAAGTATTCCTTAAAATTTTTTACATGTCTTGTTTTCTGCAGTGCTCTGCATCCAAAATTCTGTTTTTTCTAATAATTCAAACATCTGCCTGGATGCAGGATGCATTCTAATTAATATGTTCTTGACTGAAGCTTCCTAACAAACTAATCCCGTGACCCAAATCTCTTGCTTTAGAATACATGATTAAACATTATCTGATCAGTGTTATAGAGAAATCCCTGAGTCACCAGAGAGCCACTGCAGACTTCCGACAAATTGTGAAAAGATGCTCCGACAAAAAATATGGGGCACAAAGAGCTTCCAAGGAAACCTTTCCTGGTCCTTGGGAAAATTAAATGAAAACAGCTGAAGATCTGGAGCATGAAGAGACAGAAGACGAATACAAGAGGAAAGGAATGAAGCCACAGATTTAGAAATTATTTTCATCAATCTTTATTTCTCTGGATGACAGTCACAGTCATAATTCTACTGTAATAAACCCAGTTTTTTCAAACAAGTACAACTGCACATAAAGCAGCATGCTTACTATCCACATTTCACAAAGGTCACCAGACTTGACTGCCAAAAATTCCTCTAATGGCAAGTTTTCCTACCAAGTTATATTAGAATTCAGTGGAATGCTTGCCAACAAATTTGGACTTGTTACATTAGGATACAGTGGAATGGCTGCCAAAAAATTGGGATTTGTTACCACTGCTAAAAGAGAGATCAGGATATGGATAATGTAGTAACATGGCCTGAACATCTGAGTCTCAGCACTTGAATTGGAAACCAAAACAGCCAAGAGTCATCTGGACTTGGCAAAAACTGGAACAAACCTTAGGTTCTCCTGTTCATGCTCCTTTTTCATGTTATGCTTCAGCTTTAGAGAGCTAACCAGATGATGTGTCTGCATCCAGCTAGTGAATCCCACATCTTAATAAACTCGTTGTTCAGTAACTTTGGGTAGCTCACATGTATTCCAAGGTATCTGATATTTGGTGGAAAGCTGCCTCACATCTGTCCCAGCTTTCTCAGCCCTCAAAGTTTTTTTCCAGCCATAATCTTTGAATCCTCATTCTCCTGCTGCTTCTGACCTTTCATTCATAGGTGTCCCTCTATTTTATTGACATTTTTAGCTCCAAGAAAGCAGGCACACCAATGTAATCTGGAATTCAATGGGATTCAACATACAGATATTGCTGCCAAAGCCCTCGTGTCTAGGTGGGATTTTAGTTACAAACAAGTGGAGACTCCCTTCTTTCAGGAAGAAACCGTCCCATTGTTTTAGGGAACCCCATTTAAATGTAATCAGTCTCCCTGGAATCAGCTGCAGCCTTGGCAAGTGAGCACACACGATCTCCTGAGGATAATCTGCCTAACTGAGGCACCTTCTGAAGGCTCAGAGGAGCAATAATCTGGCACAGACAGACTGAAAGAGCTGGGAATGTCCAGCCCAGAAAAGAGAAGGCTCTGGAAGGACCCCTTCCAGTGCTAAAGGGGCTCCAGGAGAGCTGGAGAGGGACTGGGAACAAGGCATGGAGGGACAGGACAAGGCGGAATGGCTTCCCAGCACCAGAGGGCAGGGATGGATGGGATATTGGGCAGGAATTGTTCCCTGTGAGGGTGGGGAGGCCCTGGCACAGGGTGCCCAGAGAAGCTGTGGCTGGCCCTGGATCCCTGAAGTGTCCAAGACCAGGCTGGACAGGGCTTGGAGCCACCTGGGACAGTGGAAGGTGTCCCTGCCCATGGCACCGAGTTGGAACTACATAATCTTTAAGGTCCCTCCAACCTAAACCATTCTATGATCCTGTGATTCTGATTTCTGGAATTTTTGTTTTCCTTAAAGCTGGGCCATGTTTTCAGTGACTGTTCTTTACCTGGGACTTTCTGCAGTCTCAGAGCTCACAATAATTAAGAAATACTGCAGCGTCATCAGTTAACATGTTTTATGGAATTAAATTAGCAGCAAAGGCAAAACCCAAAAGTTTGAGATTTTATCTGGGTACAGCAGCTTAGAGCAGGGAAGATCTTCCAAGCCAAACCCCAAACCCCTGCTTTTTCAGTTAATGACAGAAGGAGGGGAAGAGAAAACAAAAGATCTTAAAGGGGACAGCTGACAAATTTAACCCTTATAATAGAGGACATGGGTGAATTTATTGCTTACAGAGCACTGACAGCCATGCAGGGAAGGCATTTGTTTAACATAAAACCATGAATTCTGCAGAATATTTGCCATTTGTGGTTTACTTGGGTCTTTCAAGTATCCTGTCCAGACAGAAGCCTTCACACTGAGGCTTTAGTGCTACTCTACAGAAACATATGGAGTTAAAGGAACAGATACAGTTAGCAGAAAACAAACAGGAAATGAAACAATGACCAAGATAAGATACCCCAGAGAGCATATCAGGAGTCCTCCCCAGAACAATGGGCAAGGGCATTCATTAGGAAACCCCGACGCCTGTCTCCAGCTGAGCTGGGAGTTTGTAACTGCTCCCCGGCCATGGCCGGGTGTGGGCACACAGTGAGTGAGCCTGAGCCCCGAGGTTCCTGCTCTGCTCCCCAGGCAGCGCTCAGCTGCCCCTCAGCGAGCCCATTCGGTTTGCTAAATCGGCAGAAAACATTCTGGCCAAATCCGGGGAGGAAATCTGTCTGCTGGCTAGGATAAAGTGGGTGCAGGATGCCCAAGGGCACCAGCAGGGATGTGAAATGCACGTGGGGACAGCGGGAGGGAGCAGGAGGGAATGGACACATCACCTTTAGATACTGGCCCAAAAGCAACACACAGCTCTGGAACTGCTGGCAGAATAATCCTTAAATAATCCTTAAAGTAGTCTCTGCTTGGAAAGGGAATGGGATGAACAATCAGGGCAATGTACTAAAGGTTCTCCCAGAATGTGGGAGATACCCCAGCAGGGAGAGCTCCGAGTGGGATGGATATAATGGAGAAAAAATAATCTAAAAAAGATTACGTGAACATTATCTTTCTTGGTTCTGTTCACATATTGCTTTCTAGATTATAAATAATCTAGATGATTTATTTCTATTATATATTTCATTATATATAAAAATATATATTATTATATTAATCTAAATATATAATCTATCATATCTGAAATTATTCTATATCCTATTTATTATATATTTATATAATATATGAAATATATTATATTATTATTATATATATTATTGTGTTAATCTATATACATTCTATAATCTATAAAATGATAATATATATTATGGATAATCTATATTTATATAATATATAAATATATCATCTAAATAAATCATCTAGATTATTTATAATATAAAACAGCAATGTGTGAAAAGAAAATATTTACTGGAACAGCCTTGAAAGTATCCCCACACTCTTCAAGGAGCATAAAAAACAAATATCAATATTTGCAAAAATTCAGCTCAGCTGTGCTGAATGGTGAAAGAGTTTAATCCACAATCGGAGCAGCTACAATTCCAGTGAGTTACAAACACACCCTGCTCACAGCAAATGCACATCCTCAGCAATCACAGCAACTGAACCACGAGCTGAAAATCTCTGCTGAAAGGTAAGATGCCAAGAAACACCACTGTCATAAAAAATAGTTCACGGTATAATTTAAGTAGATCAGTTTGTACAGCACCACACTCAGCTGAGACATCACAGCTTTTTAAAGGCATTTGACACGCCAACCTCCAAATTCCTTTTTCATGTCAGTCGTGAGGCCTTTTCTCCCCAGCAAAGAACACAGGAATGCAACCCCTTCAAAATCAGATTAGAGGATTCCTTTTAAAAATCAGCTGTAACTGCATTTAAATACTTGTATCAACAGTGGGTCAGTTCTCATGTGTCTCTGGGATCTCACAATGCTGGGTTTAATTTCAGTACAGATACTAATGAACTTGAAGTAAAGCTGTGGAAGTTCATACAGGTTTTATCTCACAGCCCAGTATGAAACTGAAGTTGAGGTGAGGGAACTGCATTAACTCCAGGCCATTAAAAGCAGCCAAGTGAAACAGAACATGCACTGACTGTAAAAAAAACATTAAAAAACATAGTTGTGAGTATTCACTTTCCCCACAAGTCAAAAGGATGTAAAACTACATGGGTTTTGTCATCAGAAGCTTGTATTTGATGACAGATTTAATACATTTGTAACAGTGACATGCCTGTTTCATGGAAGTCATGCCAGAAATTCTGCAGGCTACAGGAGCCAGGCCAGAGCAGACAAGAGTCCCATTGTGGGTGCTGAGAGATGAGGGCAAAGCACAAATCTCCCAACAAAACACACCTCCTGTATTTCCATACCACAAGTGCTTATTTATGAAGAGGTATGCTCTTACGATTAGAATTAAATCCTCCACACGACACTGAGGATTACACAAAGCAATTCCTTTGTTTTCCTTAAAGCTGGGCCATGTTTTCAGTGACTGTTCTTTACCTGGGACTTTCTGCAGTCTCAGAGCTCACAATAATTAAGAAATACTGCAGTGTCATCAGTTAACATGTTTTATGGAATTAAATTAGCAGCAAAGGCAAAACCCAAGGAGTTTATCCTGTATGATTAGGTTTCACTGGAAGGCTGACACAGTGACCTCACAGAGCTTCTGGCTGTACAGTTACTACTTAGCCAGAGACTTAACCTCTTACCCCAGAGAATGCAGGGTAGGAAGGGTCATGTTGTACAGTTAACACTGACTAGAAGAGAATGAGGTTATATACATGTTTATAAATTTTATTCTGTGGTCCAGTAAATGAGCTTTAAGTTCTCTTGCTACATCATTAAAAAACAGAATAAAACCCGAAAAAACAGACTGTGGTATCACTTCCTACACAGAGCTTCTTTAGGGCTACAGCAGATTTCTTCTCTTTAACTGCAATATATTATTTAAACAATTACTCCTCAGTCCTTTTCTCTAAGGACTCAAGTTTTCAATGGTAATGTCTGCATTTTTCCTTTAAGATCTTGACACTGATTATATAATATGAAAAAGAGTCAATGAAATGGTATTAAAGCAATACCCCTGTTATTTTCCTACACCACACTTGCACATGTGCACCTTTATTTCCTGCTCCCAATTTATTTCCTTTTCTCCCAATCCCAGAAGAAATAAAGCACTGAAACCACATTAATTTCACGTGCCAACATTTAACTCCTAACTGCTTCCTGGGTTTCTTAGGCCACTCTTTAAAATTCTTTGCCCAAAATTAGTAAATAGATTGAAGAATTGTTTAGAGAGGAGAGAGTGTAACATCAGCTGTTCATGCCCTGAGAAACCAGGCTGGGGCTTGGAGCAGCAAGATGATTTTCTTCTTTCTGAAACTCATGGTATCTTTATCAGCATAATGAGAACAAAAAATGTAACACGAACCTAAAATGCAGAGGATTCCATCAGGCTGAGATTTGCTGCTCTGTGTCAGGATAGTCTGAATATTTCGGAGGCGGCTGCAGCTGCAAAAGAAAGAGAATTTGTCCTCAAGGTCACTGTTGAGAAATGTCAAACTGGGAGGCTGAAGAGCTGACCCAGCCTTGTTTTCTTTATTACAGAAAGTAAATGGACACACTTCAATTGGGGGATTTTTTTCTTGAGACATGGACCTTAAATCAAACCATTCCTGATTATTTTTGCCCACTAAAAGATGAAGTCCACAGCACTGAGAGAAGACAGGAATTTATAACTATTCCTTCAACCCACGAGCTCTGTCACTCTCCAACAGGGCAAAAATTTTTTTGAGTTTGACCTCACCTGGCCAGCAGAAATTCCCTTTTCTACCAGAGAAGCAAAAAGCAAAGTAACATCAGAAGGGACCACAGGTGTACCTACATCCCAACAAGAGTTTGGGAAAGAGTTCTGGCACCTCCAGCACCATCAGGAGAATCATTAAGGTTGGAAAAGACCTCCAAGATCATCAATTCAAATATTAAAGAGAAATGAAACAATGCAAATATTGCTGAGATTTTTTTTACCATAAAAGTGAATAGTTTATTATATAAATTTTAATTCAGCTGTCCAATATTTATCTTTAAACCAGGCAAAAAAATCCATCTGCAACAGCCAGACAGATTTTTTTATAATCAAAGTGAATAGTTCATTATATCATTTTTAATTCAGTTGCCCAATATGCATCTTTCAGCTACAACAGCCACACAGAGAGCAACACAGTTTGTGCTTCCAGGCAACACTCTGTGAGTTTGTTTAAATACAGAGAAAAGACAAGAAATTTCACTGTTGATATTACTGAATGGGATTTCTTGTTTATAGACTTGTTTATAGAACTGAGCTGTTCAGCTCCAGGAAACAAATGTCTCTCACAGAACCACTCAAATAGAGCTAAATTTATGAGCAGTTCAAACAAACAATAAAGTAAGGTCAAATATTTCTATTTTCAGCATTACTTTAGCCAAGTAAAAAAGCAAATAGGTCTTTTCAGCAATACTACAATTACTATGCTCTACTTTTTCTGAAAGAAAGAATGTACATGAAAGGTTTCCATTATGGCAAATCTAAGTGAAATTCAAACATCAGTGATAAAGGACACACAACACTTCATTTGGAGCTACTTTCACAGGAAGCACAAAGCCACTGCAGTCTCCAGCATTAATTTTATCCCTTTTTAGGTCAAATGTTTCAGTTCTGAATCCCTCAATTGTTCTTTTTACCTGGAATATTTCAATTTATATTATTTACACGGATAGATGGATGGATGGATGGATGATGGATGGAGGGATGGATGGATGGATGGATGGATGGATGGATGGATGGATGGATGGATGGATGGATGGAGGGATGGAGGGATGGATGGAGGGAGGGATGGAGGGATGGAGGGATGGAGGGATGGATGGATGGATGGATAATTCAATCCACTCTTAGATATACAAACAGAAATTAAAGCCACTGATGACAGCGAAGACTTCATCAGGTACTATCAGATGTTTGCCCACATGGGTGATGCCAGGATATCCATGAAAACCACACTGAACTTTATGCTGCACATTTAAGCAACTACTAATTATTCATTCTTTCAAACCTCACCTCAACCTGACTCTCACAGCTGTACAAAACTAAGGTTTGTATCTTATTCTGGAAAATTTTCATCCCATCATTAAACAGGAGCCCAGACCAGCTGGCTGACAGATGATTCACTACAAGCTATTCAGAGCTCATCTTTTTTAAAATTTCCCATATCACGAGATAGAGAGCAGAAAAAAATCCCCAGCCTCTTCACTGTGGGCACAAATTGGACTTATTTCATTTGTTGGTATGGAAACAGCAACACAAGTTGCACAAGCCCACAGTTATTGAGGAGCAGCTGCAGGATTGCTGGAGCCTCTGTGAAAAAAAAAAAGACCAAGAATATGAAAGCAAATGGTTGTACAAAGCTGTCCATAAGTGAAATCCTTCTCAAAATGCTTCCTGACCTGCCTTCAAAGGAATTGTTTCCATGATTTCTGAGAGGCTCTGAAGGACAAATTGGCAGGACTGTGAGAAAAAAACATGTCCAAGGACTTCTGCACTGACACAGCAAGCAGCTCCCAGAGTGACTTTTAATAAAGCATTTTCCATATCAGAGGATGCATGTTCCTGTTCCTGCTCAAAGTGAGGAAAGAAACAGTCAACAGGAAAAATGCTGAGGGCACAAGAAGGAGATTTTCCTTCAGCTCCTCAAAAACAAGATGCAACAATTCTTTTGCTACTCATTGTCAACTCTGAAGGCGAATTTAATTCTCCAGACAAAAACAGGTTTTTAAGGACCGTAACATTTTCAGAACTTCTTAAGCATTATAAACAGAGCAGCAATACACATCTTGATTTTGCTACCATTTTTTCCCTCCCTGTAATAATCACTTACAGAAAAGTGGTTAGAACTCAATTTGACTAAGAACAAATACGGAAATTCATGGGGAAAGACTTCTTCCATTTTAAAAAATATTACCTATGAAACAAGGTAAGCTATCCCTAAGATATTTAAATTTTCATTTCAAAGGCTTCTAAAGAGTGACCCAATGAAACACATTTATCATTTAAAAGAAGTAGTGTTATGAACCTGTGCGAGAAGACCAGAGCAAAGAAAAGCAAAATAAATGGGGTTTTTGTCATCTTGGGTTCTGGGAAATTATTTTCTGATCAGTTCAAGTGCTCGGTAGAAAAAGGGAAGAAGATGTGGGGGAAGAGAATCCTCGCAGGTTGAACATGTCTTTCCATTTTTAAGTTTTCAGGTTGGCAATTTTATTCTCCTTGAATTACTTTCATTATTTTTCAAATAAATTATAACTTTGGTGCAGCCTTTAAAAATATCTAAAGATCTCAGATTAAGCTGCTAAAACATTTCTGCCAGGTAAATCTGGATGTCAGTGCTGTAGGCCCTGACACAAAATGTGAAAGCACAGAGCAAATTATAAATTCATTATTTCACAATAAGATGTTATGTCCAATAAAGGTATTTATTTCATTCTTAATATCAAACAGACACCTAGCAGAATATTCTTCCTAGCCTTATTTAAGAAGTGAGAGAATGAGAGAATTCTTTGAAAAAGCTCCTTCACAGAAAAATTTTCAACGTCATTTCAAGTGTGGATAAATCATTACATTCAAGGGCTGACACTAAACACAGAAGACTTGTGTGCCTGAAGAAAGATGCCATTCAGAAATAGAGAAGAGAATAATTAGAATTCTTACAACATGCTTTTAAACAATACAGGCTAAACTGTGTATAAAGTCAGAGGGGGGAAAATAAAGGCATTTTCTTGGATTTCACATTAAACAGTCATCTGACAAAAACAAAAAGACTGTCCTGGGAACAAAAATCCATGACTTTTCCCATCTCCAAAACAAGCACTCCTTTTCATTTTGCTCCAGCAGCACAAATTCAAACGGAAACAACAACCTCCACACAAACCTGAGGGCCTTGGGAAGCTTCCCTGGAAGTTGTGGCTCTGGATCTACCATCTACATAACCACAGTTAAACCTACAGTAACCTGCTGCTGAAAAAAAAAATATAGGTGTGTTTGGAAACGAAGGAAGCTCCACAATGCTGGATTTCAACAAGATTTGGGCAAGACAAGAGCTGGAAGCTATTTATCCACCTATGAGACAACTTCTGGAGCAGGTAAGAAGTTGAAGTAGGTGAAGTGGGAATTTTTGCACCACTTTTGAGCAGAAGCTGGGATTTCTCTGTCGGTTTAAGGCAGGATAAAATCTCCGGGTGCTGCAAAGGAGAGTCTCGCCCTTCTCGCTGCCTTTCTGTCTGCACTAACGATCTCCAAGCCATGTGTCAGGTCGGATCAGCTTATGGATCCAAACAACCTCCAGCCCAGGAATTAAAAAGAAAACAACGCTTTCAAACAGCAGCAAGCTGACCTGACAGCTGATGAAGGCAGGTCAAAAGGCAAAGCCACGTTTTGGGGTGACATCTGGCATTAAAGCGTGCTTGGGCCAATTAAGGAACTGTACCTTGAGGTACTTGATATTCCGCTAATCTTGGACTGGATCCAGATAAAAAAAAACGGGGAGATAATTGACAATCATTAACTTCTAAGAATTAGTGCTCATCTGTTCACGTCTTCACACTAATTATGCAAAGTACCTCGCTTTACAACAGCCAGCCTGTCACAGCTTGGTAACAGACACGGCGCTGCAAGGCACGTCTGTTGGCAAATAAAGAGAATATTAACAACTGCGCCTTTCTCCATCACAAAGAACGAATCCATTTCCTCAAGAAAGCCACGCGGTGCTTGAATTTCCATTCCATCTTGTTTCTTCTCCCACAATGCTTTTTCCCCTGGCTGCTGGCTGGATTTAACCTGCGTGCAAGCTGCCTTTTCTTGACGTGGTAATCCAGAACTGAGGCGGCGCCGACATCAGCACTGATCCCTCTTGGAATCCTGGATGCTGAGAATTTTAAACTTTCTGTGCTGAAGGGCACAGACCCACAAGAAAATATTATATTTGACCTGAGGCTGTGGAGAAGGCTTCCAAAATTGATTGGTAGCCCTGGGATTATGGGGGTGTGGTTTGATTAGAAGTGTGTAATATCACAGGGGGGAAAACTCAGAGTTTAAGGTTTTAGAATACACCAATATGTATGGGGCAAGATGGAGGTTTTAGGCTGGTTGTTCTTCCTCACCTTCTTCATGGGTTTGGGTGGTATTTTGTAGACAGAAAAGTCCACCTTGCGTGTTATAAATACATATTATAATATTGGCTTTTCACAAATATTCAAATAATACTATATGTGTTATGTTGGAAAGTTATGCTGTATTATTCTCTTTTAAGTAGTCTAGTAAATATAGTTTTCAAGCTATAGTTTTTGAGCTATGTGATGTAAGATACTTTTTGTAAATAGCTCAAGGAATAGAAAAGATAATCAAAAAATTCTTCACCTTATCCTACCTAGATAGAGATAACAGCAACAAACACCAAAATCCCAAGAGAAGAATTATTGTCTCCTTATCAAGAAAGCTCAGACTTCGAGGAACCAAGCAAGTTGATTTACAAGATGGGGGGCAAGCAAAATTAAGCAGAAACACCCAAGTTTAAAAGAAATGTTTGAATCATGTATGAGCTATATGAATATGCAATAGGCTATTGCTTTTAAAGGACAATCCTTTGTTAGCAAGGGGTGCTTTTTGACCGAGTGCAAGGCACCCGGACATCCGTAATTCTTTGCTTTTTGTTGTCTTTTATTGTCCTAATTTTCATCACTATTTTCATTACTATTAAGCTTCTAAAATTTTAACAAAAGTGAATGGCATTTTTCACATTGCAGGACACGAGTGATTAGTTATTGGGTCACAAATGAAAATAATTTAGGTGTCATTTCTTAATTGGATAGTTTAGCCTTAAAAGACCTTGTAACAAAAGATATTTTGTGCCTTGTTAGCAGAATGCTGTAGAACTCACGACTTATACTATAAAAAAGAAATAATTAACATCTAAGCCCGAATGCAAAATACCATCTCAAGTGCCTTCAATCCCAACCTTGACAGAGGCAGGAAAAAGAAGGTGAGAATCGGCAGATCCCTGCCCGATTCCTGGTGGATTCCCGGTGGGTTCCCAGTTCCCAGTGGATTCCCACAGCCTGGCAGGGCTGCAGCTGTGTTTAATTGTGCCCAATTCAGCTGACAAAGGCTGGGATTTCGCTGCCTTCATCTTGGCAGATGTTTCGCTCCTCCCCCACAAAGGCTTGGCAGCCCTAAAAACCCGCACGTGGCCCGGGTTGGATGGATAGCAGGGAAAATCAGAGATACCCCTGGCAAACCAGGGAGAATCCGCACATTAGGAGAAATCCTCACCTTGAATAGATTCGTGCTGCCCACCAAAGTCAATGGTTTTACCATGAACAGCCCCATTTACCATAAATAAATAAATTAAACGGAATGAGAAATCACAGGGGTTTTTTCCCAAGTCTGCTCGTTAACTCGCTGTTGTGAACATCTGTTTCCATTTTATTTTAGTCCCTGAAAAATCAAGTTATTTTTCTTGGGTCTTTTGTTGACTCCATGTTTTCTATCAGAAATGTTGCCTGCTTGTGTTAAGAATCCAGGATTTTCCTGGATTTCTCACAGTCTGACATTATCCCCGCCTTACTGTAGCTGTGAAAACAGCCACCAGAAGTCAGATTGAGCTAAAGACTCTCAGAATTTCATTTATTTCAAAATAACTCCTTCACTGCTTGGCACTCATAAAAGACAACATTCACTCACCTTAAAATATATGTCAATTTCCCAGCTATTTAGTAAATATCTCTACAGTGAGCATAGGGATGTTGACTGTAAACTGGAGATCAAGTAATTTTTTAGGAACAGTGAGGAAAAAATGGACATAGATAAATTTTAAGTTTGCGTGCATTTTCAGGGCCAAATCTTGACCTTAAGTGGACAGGAATATTCAATTCTGTAATCCAGAGACCTCAAAGCACACAGGAACAAGCCTGAATCTCTCCTTATTAAACATCTGGAGCTGCCTGATGTCGTTCTGCACAATCACAAACTTTTTGAGGATAGTTACTAAATGATGGGTTGCCCATCACTTACACAGCAGTCAGACCCTCAGCCTTGATGTTCTCTCTCTTTAACGGGCTGATTTACAAAAACCATGTCTGTATTTTCATTTTCTTATGTTGCAGCGCATTATGGAGAGCATCAAGTATTCCCTTCCAAAAATATTATCAGCTGAGAAAATGACAATGATTGAAAAAGTGACAAAGACCAGCAGCTGCAGGGTGATTATTCTGCCATATCTCACTCTGGGATTAAAACAGGGCACTCACTGCCAGGCACTTGGGCAGAAATTAAAGTTGATTTTCAGTGCCTCAAGACTAAATTCACCTTCAGGGCTCATTCCTGGGCCAGAACCTCTGCAGCCACGTGGCCACAGAGCTCCAGAGCAGATGCTGAGATGATCACAAAGGGAGAATTCCAGCTGAAAGGTCCACACCATAGCTCTGCTCCTCCCCGTGGCAAAATTCCCTTCTTCCTCTCTATTCCCATCAAATGGTTCCACACCCCTCAGTTTTCACTGCAGAAGACCCTAAGCATTCTTATTTCCCTAAGGTGGCACAAAACCATCCCTATTCAAGGAATGGGGGTTGTTTCTCTTTTTTTCCTCCTGTACTTCAAGTTAAATCAGCTCTCTCTTTGCATTGCTAAAATACAGCACATTCCTTAAAAAAAAAAATAATAATTCCAATGCAGCTGTGCTCTTACAAAATCCTGAACCTCGGCATAATTACACAAGGAACACACGAGCACAGAAAAATTTGCTAATCCTCCATCACAGACAAGTCCCCTAAAAAAACTGGTTGGGAAACCACAACAACTCTTTGGTCCCGTGCTCCCAAATACCCCATTCATGGAAAAAAAAAAAAGCCACATATTTAACCACAATGTGATTAACAACAGATCAGTTTAGAGCAGATGGACGTTAAGCAGAGAGGAAGAGACAACAGAAAAATTAACCCAAGGACTTATTTTGCATTTCCCCACATGAACACATGGTGAGAACTCATCTGTATTATGTTACCATCATGGATAATGAATAATGAGGATTTGCTTACTCTGTTTTACATAAAGGTAATTCAGATTGGGTGGGTACAGAGCGCTCTGAAATAGAACAAATCTGCATTGATTTTCTGAAGCAGGTATTTAAGAGAAGCACTTCACAGGAATTCTGTTCAGAAATGTCTGTATTCACAAGGAAAACACTCATTCACCACTAAACAGAGGCACATGAAAGATGACATCACCTCCCAAAAAGACTTCCCCTTTTTTGGGCAGCACTTCTCTCTTGCTTAAGGGATTTTTTCTTTCTATTTCCAAACCCATTCTTTACTTGTTACAATGCCGAGGGTCGCCAGCTCCCAAAGTGCCACATGGCAGACCAAAACTCTCAAGCATGTGGAAGAACTCCAAGAATTATCTCTGGCTCTTTCTCTAGTCTTTATATAGTCTGAAGAATTTTTCCATTCCTGTTTAGGAACATGGGGGCAGGGGGAGGAGGGTAACAGATTGTTTTGTTTTAAGTTATTTTTATTAACTGCCTGCTATCTGCTGACTGCCTGGGAAATTTATTGCAAACGCTGGCCTCCATCCGGCCTGAGAATAAAAAAATTTTAAGAAGAACTGCACAAGAATTAATGTTAAGGAGGAAAAAAAATCAACAGATGACATGGCTCCTACAAATGCACCAAATTACAGTTGCTGGCTGCATCCCCCAGTGGAGCTCAAAAGCTTGCAGATGTTCAGAGAGTCTAAATGTTCTCATGACAACTCTAAAACAGGGTCTCAGATTACAAAAATCACTCAGGAAGAGGAAGGCTTGAGTGGAAACCATTTTCTCTCTCAGCATTTTTTTTTTCTTACCATCTTGGCATTTCATTATCCATCATTAATTTCTTTACAGCTC
Source organism: Anomalospiza imberbis (assembly GCF_031753505.1). Taxonomy (NCBI): domain Eukaryota; kingdom Metazoa; phylum Chordata; class Aves; order Passeriformes; family Viduidae; genus Anomalospiza; species Anomalospiza imberbis. Next base: position 70,974,886 of record NC_089684.1, read on the forward strand.
TAAATAAATACTAAGCTCTTTCTAAATAATTAAAATTAATTTATTCAGTGAAAAAAAAAAATATTTGAAAAGGTCACTTTTCTTTCTGTCTTATTTTTAATTCAAAAAAGGGAGAGAGGGAACATAACAGTGTTCACACATTTCAAGGCAACAGAACAATGTCCACTTCTCCCTCTCTCACTACAGAATTCCTCATTTCACTGGCAAATTGTCCAAAAAGTGAAAATGCTTTTGTTCCCTCCTTGTACTTAAGATAAAAAGCTGTTTGGTTTTGGTGTTTGTTTGTTTGTTTTTTAATTGAAAATCTATAGCAAGCACAGACCCAGGTAGCTTGGCCAAGTGTTTGTCTGCGATTCACGTGCAAGGTCTCCATTCCCTGATTATCTGGCTTCCCACTGCTGAATACTTCCATGTATTGTGCTGGAACTATTGAAAGCATCAAGCACTTCAGTTCCTGGGCTGTCCTTTGTGGTACCATAAAACAGAATCATGGAATCATTTTGGTTGGAAAAGCTCTCCAAGACCATCGAGTCCCAACCGTTACCCCAGCACTGCCAAAGCCACCATTAAACCTCGTCACTAAGCACCACAAAAATGGTTTTTAACTGCCTTTTAAATACCTGGAGACTCTACCACTGCCCTGGGCAGCCTGTTCCAGTGCTGCACAATCCTCCCAGCAAAGAAAAATTTCTTAACATCCTACCTAAACCTCTCCTGGCACAACTTGAGGCCGCTTGCTCTATTCAAATCCTTCAGATAATGGGCTGCAGCCTTATACACATGGATGCACCTTAAGTCTCCAAAAGGAAACAGAGCTCTGGCAACCTCAAGGATACCTGAGCTGACACCTGAGCTCCCACAGAGCCAATGCCACCATCTCACATGTCCCCACACCCCGGCTCCTGTCAAGCCCAACCCAACATATTTTCAAAGCTCAGGAAATTTTATTACCTTTGTATCCACAAACCCCCCAGCAGGTGCCCACGCAAACACAGCCTCTTCTTTCTCTCCATAATTTCTCGGCCCCTCCCAAAGCTCAGCTATCCCTATCTTAATTCACTTTTCCTGCCTTTCACAAGCCTTTTCTCTTTCCCCTTATTGCCAAGAGAGCCCACGCCGACCCCCTCCCATTCAGTCCCAGGTTTATCCCCTAGAGAAACACAACCCCAAAGCCACTCTCTGCACACCAGCCCTGCTCCAAGCCCCCCGCGATGTCCTGCCGCTGCTCATCCTCCGCAGCCTCCCACACACCCTCCTGCAGCAGGATTCTGCCTTTGACAATCCCTCCATCCACAAGGTCACATCAGGCCCCGGTCTGCCGCTCTGTCAGGGCCACCAACACCTCCCTCCCGGTAGCCACCTGCCAAATCTACCTGTCCCCATCGTGGCCAATCCTTTCCCTCTCGTTCCCAGCCTCTCACGCGCTGCTCCAGCCCTCCAAAAACCCCTTAACGATCCCAAATCCGACCGCAACACCGCCCACAGCTCAGTGCCAAGGCACGCCCGAAAACCTCTCCTTAATGCCCCATCGCTTCTGTCCCACCCCAAAGCCGCGCACCCCATCCTTCCCACCCCTACGCCTTCAAACCCTATTTCACCCCAAATCAGCACGGCCAGCTCTGCGAACACCCCACCTTCGCCCACAGCGAACCCTCTAAGACCGCATCCTGCCGCGTTAAACCCCTCCCGAACGCCTCTATTCCAGCGCTCCTCAGCACCTCCGCAGCGCTGCGCCCCGCATCCCTCGCAGCCCAACGCCCCCAAACAGGCGTTTAACCCGACTTCCTCCGCGAGCAGCGCCACAGCTGTGAAAAGCCCGGCTTCTCGCACGCCAAATCCCATCGCAGTCCATCAAAACCCTCCACATCGCCCCTTCAGCGCCCCTCCAATAGACCCCCGCCTCGCACACCCCTTCCCCACCCCACAGCCCCTTCAGCGCAGCCCTGCCGCCGGCTGTCACCCCTCTCCTCGCCTTCCCCGCTGCCCCTCCGGTACCTGACGAAGGGCCCCGGGGCTCGGGGCCGGGGCCGGTGCCGCGGGGGCGGCGGGAGGAGCGCGGAGCGGCCGCACAGCGCCATGGCGACCGCGATGCGCCGGAGGGACGGGGCGGCTCCGCCACTGCGGCCCCGCGCCCCGCCCCGCGCCGCGCGCACCACTCGGCACGGGGGGCGGGGGGGAAGGATATGGCACACCCGCACCGCTCCCGCCGCTCCCAGCTTTTCTGTCCGCGCAGGATTTATCCCGGGTTTTTTTTTCCCCCACTCGCTGGAAGTGCGGTTGGGAATTCTTGGGCAGCGGCCCTAGCTGGGAGCACAGATAGCGGGGATGAAGTTGGTCACCCCTCCGGCAGGAATGGGCTCGTCCAAGTCCAGCCCCCTGCTCACACACCCCTCACCGCCCCCCCCCCCCCCCCCGCTCGCTCTTGGGCGCGTCCAGCCCCCACCACGGCTGATGTCCCCCCACACGACGGGGCGTGGGCTCGTCCGATGGCACGGAGACCCCGGGGAGGACGGGAAAGGGGGCAAGGGACCCTGAGATCCCGGGAAAAAGGGGGAAAAGGGACCCTGAGACCCCGGGAAAAAGGGGGACAAGAGACCCCTGAGATCCCGGGAAAAAGGGGGAAAAGGGACCCTGAGACCCCGGGAAAGGGGGACAAGGGATCCCTGAGACCCCGGGAAAAAGGGGGAAAAGGGACCCTGAGACCCCGGGAAAGGGGGACAAGGGACCCCTGAGACCCCGGGAGAGGGGGACAAGGGACCCCTGAGATCCCGGGAAAGGGGGACAAGGGACCCCTGAGATCCCGGGAAAAAGGGGGACAAAGGACCCTGAGACCCCAGGGAGAGGGACAAGGGACCCCTGAGACCCCGGGAAAGGGGGACAAGGGACCCCTGAGACCCCGGGGAGGGGGACAAGGGACCCCTGAGACCCCGGGAAAAAGGGGGACAAAGGACCCTGAGACCCCAGGGAGAGGGACAAGGGACCCCTGAGACCCCGGGAAAGGGGGACAAGGGACCCCTGAGACCCCGGGGAGGGGGACAAGGGACCCCTGAGACCCCGGGAAAAAGGGGGACAAGGGACCCTGAGACCCCGGGAAAGGGGGACAAGGGACCCCTGAGATCCCGGGAAAGGGGGAAAAGGGACCCCTGAGACCCCGGGAGAGGGGGACAAGGGACCCCTGAGATCCCGGGAAAGGGGGACAAGGGACCCCTGACACCCCGGGAGAGGGGGACAAGGGACCCCTGAGAACCCGGGAAAAAGGGGGACAAGGGACCCCTGAGACCCCAGGGAGAGGGACAAGGGACCCCTGAGAACCCGGGGAAAGGGGGACAAGGGACCCCTGAGATCCCGGGAAAGGGGGACAAGGGACCCCTGAGATCCCGGGAAAAAGGGGGACAAAGGACCCTGAGACCCCAGGGAGAGGGACAAGGGACCCCTGAGACCCCGGGAAAGGGGGACAAGGGACCCCTGAGACCCCGGGGAGGGGGACAAGGGACCCCTGAGACCCCGGGAAAAAGGGGGACAAAGGACCCTGAGACCCCAGGGAGAGGGACAAGGGACCCCTGAGACCCCGGGAAAGGGGGACAAGGGACCCCTGAGACCCCGGGGAGGGGGACAAGGGACCCCTGAGACCCCGGGAAAAAGGGGGACAAGGGACCCTGAGACCCCGGGAAAGGGGGACAAGGGACCCCTGAGATCCCGGGAAAGGGGGAAAAGGGACCCCTGAGACCCCGGGAGAGGGGGACAAGGGACCCCTGAGATCCCGGGAAAGGGGGACAAGGGACCCCTGACACCCCGGGAGAGGGGGACAAGGGACCCCTGAGAACCCGGGAAAAAGGGGGACAAGGGACCCCTGAGACCCCAGGGAGAGGGACAAGGGACCCCTGAGAACCCGGGAAAAAGGGGGACAAGGGACCCCTGAGACCCCGGGAAAGGGGGACAAGGGACCCCTGAGACCCCGGGAAAGGGGGGCAAGGGACCCCTGAGACCCCGGGAAAAAGGGGGACAAGGGACCCCTGAGACCCCGGGAAAAAGAGGGACAAGGGACCCCTGAGACCCCGGGAAAAAGGGGGACAAGGGACCCCTGAGACCCCGGGAAAGGGGGACAAGGGACCCCCTGAGACCCCGGGAAAAAGGGGGACAAGAGACCCCTGAGACCCCAGAAAAGGGGGACAAGGGACCCCTGAGACCCCGGGAAAAAGGGGGACAAGGGACCCCCTGAGACCCCAGAAAAGGGGCACTAGGGACCCCTGAGACCCCGGGAAAGGGGGACAAGGGACCATGAGACCCGGGGAAAAAGGGGAACAAGGGACCCCTGAGACCCCGGGAAAGGGGGACAAGGGACCCCTGAGACCCCGGGAAAGGGGGACAAGAGACCCCTGAGACCCCGGGGAGGGGGACAAGGGACCCCCTGAGACCCCGGGAAAAAGGGGGACAAGGGACGCCTGAGACCCCGGGAAAGGGGGACAAGAGACCCCTGAGATCCCGGGAAAAAGGGGGACAAGGGACCCCTGAGACCCCGGGAGAGGGGGACAAGGGACCCCTGAGACCCCAGGGAGAGGGACAAGGGACCCCTGAGACCCCGGGAAAAAGGGGGACAAGGGACCCCCTGAGACCCGGGGAAAGGGGGACAAGGGACCCCTGACACCCCGGGGAGAGGGACAAGGGACCCCTGAGACCCCGGGAAAAAGGGGGACAAGGGACCCCTGACACCCCGGGAAAGGGGGACAAGGGACCCCTGAGACCCCGGGAAAGGGGGACAAGGGACCCCTGACACCCCGGGAAAAGGGGACAAGGGACCCTGAGACCCCGGGGAGGGGGACAAGGGACCCCTGAGACCCCGGGAAAGGGGGACAAGGGACCCCCTGAGACCCTGGGTAGGGGGGACAAGGGACCCCTGAGAACCCGGGGAGGGGGACAAGGGACCCCCCTGAAAACCCCTGGCGCCTCCAGGCAGGAGTGACACGAAATCGCCTGGAACCCCCTGAAGCCCCTTAGGGAGGGGTGTCACGGAGCCCCCCGAGAGTGGGGGACACAAAACCCTCTGGGGAGGGATGACACAGAGCCCCGAGGAGCAGGGGGACACGGACATATCCCACAGAGCCCCGAGGGATGATGTGTCCTGGAGCCCCACGGAGTGATGTACCCTGGTCTCCCCAGAGTGTTGTCCCCCCAAAAACCCTACAGCACTCAGACATGCCCTGGCTCCCTGTGTCCCCCCAGCATTGCACCCCCCATGGGACCCCTCCCCTACCCCACTCGCCCCAAAAGCACCACAGCCCCATCTGGGCACCCCTCTGTCACCAGCACCCCACATAGTTCTTTTCTTGTTATCCCCAAAAAATAACTAACCCTGCTTTACAACCAGCACCCCTCTGTGCTGGCTGTGTCCTTGTAGCAGCACAACCATCCTTACAGACACCCTTTATTCTCTTCACACCAGAAATTCAGGGAGTTTTGCCTCCTCTGCCTTATCCTGCTCTGCCCAGAGATCCCAGCCTTGCCTGGCCTCTGGCACCCTTTCCCCAGTCTTCCCGGTCTTTTCCTATTTTACTGATGTGTCACACCATTGCCAAAACACTGAGCCAGCAGCAACCCCAGCTTCCAGGGAGCAGGAGCAGCGATTTTAGGTCCTGCACAGAAACCCTGCAAGGATCTAAAAAGGACTGAGGTCATCACAACACAGGGAAGGATCTGGAGCCAGGCTTTAATGGACTGTGAGGGGCACATGGCTGGAAACCCATTAATCACACATCCCTCAGCTGAGGGGAGCACATCCTGCTCCTCCTGCATCCTCCTGCTTCACCACCCACCCCGGGGGAAGGAAGAGCTGCCCCACGGCATGGCTAGAGGTTGAGTAAGCATTAAGGAGGACTGAATTTGCTGTGGAGGCTCTCATTCCCCCCCAGGACGTTAATCCCCATCCCCCAGTGCTAATCTGTGAGGAGCTCCCTGCACCGTGTCCATCCCGTTAATCACCCCAGCTCCTCGTCCCTGGAGGAGAGTGGGATAAGACCCTTTGTCTGCATCTTATTTTAATTACACCAGCATTTGCCAGCAGCAGCGTAAAGCCCAAAATCTGCAGCTTTGGGGTGTGATGGAGACATGGGGCTGTCTGGAGCAAGCTCCTTTTCCCTTCCCAAAGGACGCCAATCCAGCGGGGAACACTCAGGGGCCCTCAATCCCAACCTTGCTTTTAACCTGGTGCAGGTGAGAACACGTTCCAAAGTGTTCTTTCCTTTTTTGCCCCAAAACCAAATCGGACTTTGCTCGCTGCCACAGAGCAAAGACAAAATAAATAAATATGCTGGGCCGTGGTCCAGCTGCCCTGCAGCCACCTGGAAGCGTTTTAGCTGGCCCTGATAAAGTTCTGATGGTTCCATGTACGGACAAGTCCCCACGGCACAGGTTGTGCTGACAAGGAGCTGGCACCATCCCAATCCCAAGCTCTCCCTGGTTTTTGAGCCCTTGGACACGCTTTGAGCTTGCTAAGGCAGCACCAGCAACAGGAGCTGAAGGAAAAGTGGATAGGATTCCTAAAAACCCTTAGCTTCCCTCTAGAAGGATCCTAAAATGCATCCCTCCTGCTTCTCTTGTCTTTTGCTGAGTGGGACAGTCTCCTGCAGAGCTCCTGCTGGTTGTCCCATGCCAGTCCATGAAACACCAGCTTCCAGAAGGCTTTCCCAAGCCCCCTCTACATCCAACACTCACATAAGGAAGGAGACATGTCCTGACAGCGCAACCTTTCCCTGCAACATCTGGGTGCTGTGTTGGCTCCTTCCATCTCCTCTTCATCTCCATGAGCCTGCCCAGGCACTCCAAAGCCCCAGGAATACAGCAAAGCTATGGTGGGAGAGGAGAGGGAAAAGGGATATTCCCAGGATGAGATTTAAGGATATTTTGCCCCCAAGACTCTTTCAGCCAATAAGGGGAGACATTTCACACCACTGCTGTGGTCTGCAGCCTCGTATTTCCCTTGGGATGAAAAATCAGGTCAACAACCTGGAAAACACCCAACAGAGAGGTCAGGCTTCCTGGAGAAGGAGTGAGGTGAGGTGGAAGGGGAAAGAACGTGACATCAGCTATTGTTCCTGCTCTCCAGCTTCCTCAGCTTCACTATCCCACTATTGTTGCAGCTGAACAAAACATTTTGAGAGCTGAAAAAGCTGAATGAAATCCACAACAATTCCCAAAGAGAGGAAGAGGGGAGCAGAGTGGTTTGCAAAGAGGGGGAAAGCTGCTGCTGGTGTTTCTTGGTGGGTCCTCCTGACCTAGATCTTGTCCAAAAGCAAACACCAGATCTGGGTTGAGCCTGCTCGTGTGACCTGGCCGAGGGCTGATCCTCGCTGTGTTTTCAGCTTGGATACCTCAGCGTTGGCCTCTGCCCATGGAAACAGCTGCCTTCACACCCTCTTCCCTGGATACCTGTTTATTTTTAGCAAATCCCTGCTGGAGAAAACAATGTTGTACACACAGGGAGGCCAAAATTAGCTGTTCACCCTGAGATGTGCACCGGGAGAGGTTCTTTATTCCCCCATCCATGAGGAATGCCTAAACTTCCCACCCTGGGCTGATGGCTGCTCAGTGAGGCTGGAGGTTGAATTTTATGTAAATATTAATTGGTACATCCCATGCTACTGGGACCTGCACAACCCTTCCCCATGGAAAACATTGGCTGCTGGGAATGTGGGCTGTGGGATGGCTTTGCTGTCCTGGGACACGCTAAGGAACCATCCATGAGCCATCCTGCAGGACTTCCCAGGATGGTGGAACCCCAGGAAGACCTGTCTCCATCCCTGATGGGCAAAGGCAACCCCAGAAATAAATCCAGAGTCAGCAGCTCCAAATAAAACCAAACAGAAAAGCTTTATGACTCACAAATCCCATTTTCAGCATTCTAAGAGCCAAGGATCCATCCTTTAGGGTTTTCAATTTGCTTTTTCCTTATCCCTCTGTAGCATCAAGGAGCTATTTTCCTACTGTAACAGCACCTTTAAGAAAATAATTCTGTTTTCTTGGAGAGTAAACATGAATTGTGCTGTGCTTGCATGGTAAACAAACAAGGTAGTCCCTTGCTGTGCTTCATAAGAAGTGTTTTTCTTCCTTTTTGCTCAGATTTATGGGATCCTGTTGTATTTATGGGATCCCATGAATGCTTCAGAGGAGTCCACCCTCCAGGCAATGGATGTTCATTTGGAGAATGGACTTGCTGCCTACAGAGCTCTTACTGAAAAATTTATGAATAGCATGAGAAAGGGATAAATCGAGACTGTTTGAAAAGTTTTCCACTTTTACCTGGGCAGGGAAAATTAAGTAATAAATAATGATGGCTATTAAAAGCCTCCTACTCCATCTATCCAAGTTCTTCAGGCTAGAAGATCTTCATTCTTCTCTAGTGCTATTTTGGGAGGAGAGATATTAAAATTTCCTCTGCCCTGAAATGATTGTTTTATTCTTACCACAAAAAAAAAAAAGCAGCCCCCAGGTCAAAGAAAACAAAAGGGTGAGTTACTTCAACAAGCTGAGATCTGCTTGTTTATACCACCCTGAATCTGGCACCACACACCCATCAAACACAGGGTGGAGATGCAGGAGGTGATGGAGACACAACACACCAAGATCCTGCAAGAACAGGAAACGACTCAAAAAATAGCAGTGCTGACCCCGAGTTACCCAGACTTGTTTAGTTATAGCCACTGCTCTTTGTAAATGAAGAGTTTGGCTAAGAAATAGAGGGGGCTGAGGGTGACCAGGAAATGGGAAGGATTTTTTGGCTGTTCTGTTTGCAAACTGACAGCATGCAAGGAGGGAATTCGGTGCTGGTGGTGGTCACTGCTGAAGTTCCTTTTGGCTTTTCCAAGAGTGGATAGAACATAGAGATGTGTGATGCCAGATGGGGGGAACAAACCACTGTCCCTGAGAGTAACTTAATGTCATGGCTTCTTCATTTCAATGGGTTTTGGGATATCTCCAGGTGCTACAGGATCGTGGAATAACTTGGGTTGGAAAGGCTTGAAGACCATCTTGTTTGGCCATATCAGATTTACCAGCACGGCATTTTGTCTGCAAAAAATCAGGAAATTGCAGTCTGGAGGGGTGTGCTGATGTCTCTTCCCTGACACCCTGGATGCTCTGGAAAGGTTCTTCAAAAGAAGGAACAGTTTGGGTATGGCGCAGGAGCAGAGGGAAATTCAGGTTGGAAGGGACCTCAGGATGTCTCTACTCCAACCTCCTGCTCAAAGCAGGGCCACCCAGGAGGTCAGACCAGGTTGCTCGGGGCTGTCTCCAGTTTGCTCCTGAAACCATCCAAGGATGGAGACACTGAAACGTCCCTGGGAACCTCCCTGGTACCCCAACCTCAAAAATATCCCTGGGATCTGCTCCTTTCCCACTGCTTGCCCAGTCTCCCCCTAACCACCCTCAGCATTCCAGGTGTGTGGCTACCACCTCCTGGAGCTAACCAGCCCTACACTCATCTTTTTTTCCCAGTTTTTGAGTCTCAGATGAACAGAGGAAGCCAGACCCCACAGCATTTGCTGTGTGGCCTCCCCTGCATCTCGTTATCTCCAGAAACAACTTCCCACCTCTCCCATCCCGCTTCCTCTGGAGCTCAAATCCCTCCCTTCATTGTGCTTCACCCCTCCAAGAGCCTCCTCTCAACACTGCCTGAGGATACACTGCTTAAAACCTGATTTAAGCCAGCACCTCCTGATTTTGCAGCTCCCCAGCTCGCTCTCAAGTCTCTGCCTGTTGGCCTGGGGAGAGGCTGCGACTTCAGGCACTGCAGCACCTTCAAAGGCTGGATTTGCAAGGGAAGAGCATCTCCAAGCTTCTCCATGTCGGGCAGAGCTCCTCAGCTGGTGGTCCTGGAGAGCTCTGGGCTCCTCCTAAGGCTCCCACAGAAGATGATTAAGAAAGTAAATTGGCCAGGATGCTTCTGTTCACTTTAACTCCGTTGCATCATACTGTGAAATTGTTAGGGTTTCTATGAAGATATGGATCATAGAATTCCAGAATGGTTTGGGTTGGAAGATGCCTTAAAGATGATCTTGTTCCATCTCCCTGCTATGAGCAGAGCCAGGCAGCCTGTGCCAGGGCCTCACCACACTTACAGCAAACATTTTTTCCCTAATATTCCATCTAAATGTCCCCTCTGCCATTCCCATTGTCCTGGCTCTCCAGTCCCTTGTCATGAACGAGCCATGAAAATTTCCCCTGTTTTCCTTTTCCAAACAGACCCACAGAAGCTCTTTCTAAGAGGATTTCTCTTCATCTTTCACCCACCATTTTTCCCAGAAATCAGCCAGAATTTCTCCTTAGCAGGAATTTTGCTTTCCTGGACTCCCCATTTTCAGCTCGCAATGGTTTCTGTCTCAGAAATGTGAGCAGAGAATGCCGGGGATGTCAGGAAGGGAAAATCCATCTAAGCTTTTCACCTCCTTTTGTCAGCATTTCATTTAAGTAGGATTTTCATGCTGCTGATTCATCTCCAAGAGCTTCCCACCCACCTCCATGTTCATTCCAGTGCTTCCCACATCCTTTGCAAGGGGAGGGAACCACCAGTGCTGCAGTGGGATCAGATACCTAAATCCTCTGAATCCCTCCTTTTTCTCCAAAAAACATTTATGTCCTCAGGCTCCATCACTGATTTCCACCCTGCAGAGTCACCACGGCCTCTCAGTCTCCTTTTGAGCCTCGTTCATGGCCAAATGCAGCTCCTGAGGAGGTTCCCTGCAGCGTTTCCTGGATATCCGATGGAGCAGTACCTCGCTGACCACTTCACTGTGCACTCTGTTTGTTGGCTCCAGGGGAAGGAAACAACAATGAGATCACTTGGAAAGATGTTTTTTTCCTTCAGACTTGGCTTGCCCAGTGGAAATCCAGGAGTGTGGTCAACAAACGGCGAGCAGAGATTCCCTTCACCCTCTGCGGAAACTGAAATTAAACTCATTTTCACTCATCCATGAAAACAAAGGTGATGATAATTACAACCAGCAGCACTCCATCCTCCTCTTCCATCCTGCCTCACTCCAGAGGGAGGAAGGCTGAGCTCACAGCTTGATGGAGGGGCTGTGGGAACTACAGGGACAAAACTGGGACAAAGCCAGCAGCCAGAGCACCGTGCCGGGCTCAGCTCCCAGGTTTTGTTCAGTGATGGATGGGGACGAACGCATTGTGTCCCCCTGAGCCATTTAATCATGGATTTGATGCTCAGCATGGATCCTGGAGCTCTACCAGAGGCAGACTGGGATGCTCTCAGCAAGGCCTCTCTGCATGGCAGCATTCCGGGCTCGCAAGCTGCCGCATCCCTCCGCTACCAAGACAAATTAGAGGAACACGGCTCATTTTATGGCTTGATCCGAGCAGGTCAGCCTGGAGGCCACCACAAAAGGATCCTCTGCAGATCAAATATGCAGTTACAGAGATTTGGGAGGGAATGCACACGGAAAAACGTTGCGTTCGGTCAATTCTCCGCCTCTCGGCGCGCGGCGTTTTCGCAGGTACAGGCAAGGAAAAGGGAGCAGCTCATTTAATGAAGCCTTGGGAAGGAAAGCTGTGGAGAGCTTCCCCCTTCCCAATTATTCTTGTGAAATACACAGCTTGGGAAAGCACACGAGCCATAAATCTGGGGTTAGTAATAAAATCTTCTCTCCCCATCTAGGACAGCTGGAAAGGGAAATGTTCCAACCTGTTGCTTAACATGATGGGGAAATCACCACTGAAAAAGAGAGGATCCAAGAGAACTCCATTCCAGCATTGGCCAGCAGCCTTTGTTGTGTTTCATGAGCTAAAAAATCTTCTGAGAACTTAAGGGAGATGTAGAAGTAAGACTACACTGTGAAAAGCTTCCTGGGAAGCCACAGCAGGGGCATGGACAACTGCAAAGGCTCCTGTGAGCTCTGTTTTGGCTCCACATCTTAGGAAATGAGAGCCCAAAATCTGCTTTTTGCCTGCTCTCTGCTGTGGGACTGAGTGCTGAGTGTTGGAGGGGACGGGCTTTGCTGGAGCTGCTTCTCCATGACTCAAGAAACTTCAAATCTTGCCTCATCCCAGCCCCTTTCGGTGGCTCCCCTCAGTTTTTCCCCCAAATTACTGCAGGGATAGCCACTGGTCTGTGCTGTGGGACAAGCAGGAAGCACCTTGCCAGGGGATGATTTCAGAGAATCAAATCATAGAAACACTGAAGCTGGAAAAGACCTCTAAAATCAGCAAGTCCAAGAATTAACTCACCACTAAATCATGTCCTCAAATGCCACATTCCTATGGCTTTTAATCCCTCCAAGAATGGTGATTCCACCCCTGGGCAGCCTATGCCAGGCCTGGACAACCCTTTCCACAAAGAAATTTTCCCTAATATCCAATCTAACCCACCCTGGAGCAACCTGAGGCTGTTTCCTCTTATCCTGTCCCCTGTCACCTGGAATATTTCAGGTTATTTCACTTTTGCCAACCTCACCATGTTGTGGCACACACTATGGGCCAAATTCAAAGATCTTGGGCTCTTCACAAGGAAAGATCCTGATTTGATAAGGACAGCACCCCTGATTTCTCATCCCTCTGGAATGGGCAGGAATTGTGGCACTCTAACCCGCAGCACAAAAGCCTTTGTGGGCTCTTTATCCTTCACACTAAACCAACACCAGCCTCTACAAGACGGTGATTTACAACTCTCTATCTCCCCCAGGGCTACCTCAGCCGGCTCCACAGCGATTCCAGCAGGAATGGCTCTCCCAGCGGGTGTTTGCAAAGCGCTAAAGACTCAGCAGAGCAATATCTCAGCGGGGAATCCCATTGCCCTTAATTTATCGATTACTATTAGCAGTGATAATACTAATAACATCGGCAGAGATTAAAATATTCTCTGCACAGCCACAGTGAGCTTCCCAGAGCTCTGCCAGCTGGGAAAAGGCTGAGGGGACTTGCTGGGAAGTTGTTGGAACCCTGGAGGCTGAGGATTTCAGACTTTCTGTGCTGACAGGCACTGACCCCCAGGAGAACTCTGCATTTGAACTGAGGCCGGGGAGAAGGCTCCCAAAATGGAATGACAGAACTGGAATTGTGGGTGTGGAGTTTGGATAGAAGTGTGTAATGTCACAGGGTGGAAAACCTAGAGTTTAAGGGTTTAGAATATAGAAATATCTATAAAGCAAGATGGAGGTTTTAGGGCAGGGGCTGGTCCTTCTTCTTCACCTTTTTCTCCATGGGTGTGGGTGGTTTTGTGTAACTGGATAAAAAAGTTCACATTGTGGACCACAGGTCGTTGGTTATTGGGTTAAAAGTAAAAATAATTTAGATGTAATTTCTTAATTGGACGGTTTATCCTTAAACAGCCATGTAGAGAGAGAGACAGGGCTCCATTTTTAGTTTGTTAGAGTGAAGTGCTGTAGAACTCAGGGTTTGTGAGACTGTGACAGAAATAAGAACTAATAAACATCTGAGTCTGAACAGGAAATACCATCTCACACATTTAATCCTGACTCTGGCTAAAAGAAGTTAAGACTCGACAGGAAGTGCTGACTTTTGGTATTTCACCCCAAAGACAGCATCCACCTCCTGAAATCCCACAGAGCCACAGGCTTGTGGCTGTCACCTGATGTCACTCGCTGGGACTGTGACGGGCAGTGTGGGATGGAGGCGGCCGGTTTTCCTGTTCCCTGAGAAACTCAGCGCTTGAGCCAGCTGGGCAACCTCTTCCCAAGGGGTTTTCCCAGCGCTGAGGCTCACACTTGCCAGCTTTCCTCGGGGAGGAGCCCTTTGCTGAAGTCCTGTGTGACACCGGTGGCAGCAGCTGGGTTATTTACACGGAGCACAATGCACAAAGTGGTGCCTGGTAGCTGCTCACAGAGGGGTGCAGGGCACACAAGCCAAACTGCAAGCACGGCTTTCATTTCAGTCAAAGCTCTGCGTGCCTCTGAGTACCAGGAGGAGGGGGGGGAAAAGCCCCCTTTAAATAAATCACAGGCTTTTCTTCCCAGCGTCTTCTGAACCTCCTTCAATGGGAGAGTGCAAGGAGTCAGCTGGAGCTATTATAATTCTTCCAAAAAATGTCCTTCCTGCCACAAAATTAACGTGCCAGTCTCTTTTTGCCCATCATCCAATGCAGCTGTATCTGATGGGCAAACCGCCAGCGTGTGTGCACCAGCTGAAGTCCCCCAAAATAGGGAATGCAGCATTTATTAAGTTCTTCATTTCAACATGTTTTGGGATATCTCCAGGTGCTACAGGATTGTGGAATAACTTGGGTTGGAAGGGCTTGAAGACCATCTTGTTTGGCCATATCAGATTTACCAGCACGGCATTTTGTCTGCAAAAAATCAGGAAATTGCTGTCTGGAGGGGTGTGCTGGTGTCTCTTCCCTGGCACCCTGGATGCTCTGGAAAGGTTCTTCAAAAGAAGGAACAGTTTGGGTATGGCAGGAGCAGAGGGAAATTCAGGTTGGAAGGGACCTTAGGATGTCTCTACTCCAACCTCCTGCTCAAAGCAGGGTCACCCAGGAGGTCAGACCAGGTTGCTCGGGGCTGTCTCCAGTTTGCTCCTGAAACCATCCAAGGATGGAGACACTGAAACGTCCCTGGGAACCTCCCTGGTACCCCAACCTCAAAGATATCCCTGGGATATCTGGGAAAGCACACTTTAAACTTGGAGCTGCCTTTGCTTGTAGTGAACATGGCAGGGAGATTTGTGGTGTCAGAGAAGCTGTGGCTGCCCCTGGATCCCTGGAAGTGTCCAAGGCCAGGCTGGATGTGGCTTGGAGCAGCCTGGGATGGTGGAAGGTGTCCCTGTCCATGGCAGGGGGTGGAATGAGATATTCCAGTGTGCCAGGGCCTCACCACCCTCACAGAGAGGAATTTCTCCCTGCTATCAATCTATCCCTGTGTTGTTATTGGAAACAAAATGAGTACACAGAAGTTTGATAAGTTCAAAAGAGGAAAAGACCCAGTTTTATTCGAACATCTGGTATTTACAGAATTCCAAAGGTGACCGTGGATTGGAGGTTGGAATTACTGCTTCTCCAACCACACTGGTCCAAAGATCAATCCATCATTTCTCTCCACTTACAGAGAAATATGTAAACTGTTCTATTTATACATGGAATTGTGTGGGAACTCTGACTCTCAAATGTGTGAACATTATCAGAAGGCTGAAGAATTTTATGAGAACTTTAAAACTTTCAAAAGAACTATAAAAGAAAACTTAACACTTTTAAAAATCAGGGCAACATCCCTGCCCTCTGGCAGTGGGAGCCATTCCCTGTGTCCTGTTCCTCCATGCCTTGTCCCCAGTCCCTCTCCAGCTCTCCTGGAGCCCCTTTAGGCCCTGAAAGGGGCTCTGAGGTTTCCCTGGAGTTTTCCCTTCTCCAGGTGAGCACCCCCAGCTCTCCCAGCCTGGCTCCAGAGCAGAGGGGCTCCAGCCCTGGGAGCAGCTCTGTGACCTCCTCTGGCCTGGCTCCAGCAGCTCCAGGTCCTTCTGATGCTGCACCCTGGGCTGGGGCAGCTCTGCAGGTGGGGTCTTACCTGAGCAGGGCAGAGGGGCAGAATCCCCCCTCCCCTGCTGCCCACGCTGGGGGATCGGCTCAGCATGGCTGGGGCATGTCCAGCCAAAAAGTCTCATATTTGGCTCTCCCAAGAACCAAATCACCCACCTAGAATCCCCAAGAGAGATGGGGGTTCCCTCTAAAATCTCCAATTTTAGGTTTTTTAAATTTTTATCGTTTTTTTTTAATTTTTTATTTATCCAAAAGATGGATAAATATCTGTGTAAATCACTGTAGGTGTGAGGATGCTGCTCCCTGCATCTCCAGCTACGACCATGACAAGGCTCAGCCACACTGGGAACTTTTAAAAGGAAGAACTGGGGAACAGGGAGGTGATTTGGGACTAAACTTTGCCAAATCCCTGAAAAAAGGGAATTAAATTGCACAAACTGATGTGCAAGTCCCTGTCTCTCGTGAACCCCGGCGAGCCATGAGCGTGTGGCACCTGCATGGTTGGAAAGGCAACCTCCAGTGTCCTTAACTGGGAAATAAATCCCGGTGGGTGACACGGATGGAAAGGGAACTTCCAGTGTCCTTAACTGGGAAATAAATCCCGGGTGGGAGACAGGGATGGAAAGGGAACTTCCAGTGTCCTTAACTGGGAAATAAATCCCGGTGGGTGACAGGGATGGAAAAGGAATTTCCAGTGTCCCTAACTGGGAAATAAATCCCGGGTGGGAGACAGGGATGGAAAGGGAACTTCCAGTGTCCTTAACTGGGAAATAAATCCCGGTGGGTGACACGGATGGAAAGGGAACTTCCAGTGTCCTTAACTGGGAAATAAATCCCGGTGGGTGACAGGGATGGAAAAGGAATTTCCAGTGTCCCTAACTGGGAAATAAATCCCGGGTGGGAGACAGGGATGGAAAGGGAACTTCCAGTGTCCTTAACTGGGAAATAAATCCCCGGTGGGTGTCTCTCCTCCGCTGCCCGGTTTTATATCTGGAACTAATTTCGTCGTCATTCTGATGAGTGAGGAGATAATTGCTGCAGCTGGGCTATTCAGCCTGCTCCAAAGAACCCCCTTTTTTCCATTAATTCAGGCAGCGATTACAGACTCCCGGCCAAATTTATTTCTGCTGCGTGTAACCCCATTAAAGGCAGCGCCTTCACCCTGGGGATGGGCTCAGCCCATCGCTGTTTAAATCGTGCGTTCACGTTTCTTTGTTCTGTGGGAGACAAAGGAAAAGCTAATTTCCAAGATTAAAATAAATAAATAAATAAACAAACAGGGAACTCTGCCGTCTCCCTGCGCAAAAATGGACACTTAAGTCACAATCCCGGATAATTAGAAATGATCCAGTGTTGCGCCAGAGCCAGGAAAATGGCCAAATTGCTGCCCGCAAAATATCTGTGAAATATTCTCTGTTGTCTGAAGAGCGCTGGGCGAGGGGAAGGAGGAGCGCGGTGCTCGCCTGGCACGGCCGCGACGCCGACAGAGCTGGGGACAATGATGACAAACTCTTCTTTCCCGACCAGCTGGGAGAGGTTTGGAGTCGAGAAGGGCGCTTTGTGCAGAGGAGGGCACTGCGAAAAAGCGAGACAAGAGCTAAAAAAGGAGGAGGGGTGAAGCCGCCCGGGATAATCGCTGGGAGAGCATCTGCAGGAGCGCCCACAAAGCCCCTCGTGCTGATGCTCTCTTCATTTTTTTCCTGCTCCTCTGTGTTGCGCTGGCAACACAGTAAAACAGGGGAAGGGCTGGGGATACAAAATGGGATTTGATTGCTGCTGGGTTTTAAAATAATAACGTGAGGAAGGAGGGCTGAACGCCGGATTGGAACTATCTGCAAGCGGGGGTTGTGTGAATGCCATTCCTATTCTTGCCAGCGCGATAATATTCCCCGTTTACCAGCGCAAAGGAAGTTAAAATTAGGATATAAAAGCGTCTTCCAGCGAGGGAACAGAAATAAATTGCCCTATTGTCAAAAGAAGGGCGTGGGGAATCTCCCGTCTCTGACCTTGACTTTGACCCCGTCTGCCTTTCTCCCTTGTGTCACCCCCAGCTTTTCATCTCGTCCTTTACCTTGCTCCATCCTTACACGGCCAACAATGGGAGCGGAGCTGTCGAGTTAAATGGCAATTTACAGCTGAAACAAAGGGGCCGGGGTTTTACACCACAGCAGCCCATTAAATGAAAACAAACCACTGATCTCATTAGCGAGCGCTCCCCAGGCGCGGCCCGCCGGCTCCCGGCGCTCAGCTGCTCCGAAGGGGAAGGATGCGAATCCTTGGAAAGGAAATACGGGAAACATCCTATTTTTCTTTGGTCAGAAGGGGTGTTTTCACAGTCATAATCATGGAATCGTGGAATGGTTTGAAGAGGAGAGAACCTTTAAAAAAAAAAAATCCAGCCTCTTGCCATGGGTAGGGGCAACTTCCAATAGCCCATGTTGCTCCAAGCCCCATCCAACCTGGCCTTGGACACTTCCAGGGATGTGGCAGCCACAGCTTCTTTGGGAATACCTGTCCCAGGGCTTCACCACTCTCATCATAAAATATTTCTTCTATATATCTGCTCTTTCTAGTTCCCTGTTGGAAGATCTTGCAGGTAGGGAGCTCAGGCAGAGGAGTGAGGTGGAGAGGTTTGGGTTTCACTCCTGACATCTCATTTTGCTTATCCCATCATAAAATGCAAGAAAGACCCATCAGCCCTGTTTAAGATGCTGATGCAGATGAGTTAAAACTGTCCAAGGGCGCGCTGGTAGAGCTGTAATTGCAATGTAAACCTTCCTGCAATCAGGCACAAAGAGCACCACCCTGGAACTCAAAAGCAGCTAGAAAACTGTCATTGGACTTAACAAACAAACAAACAAACAAGCAAAAACAAACCACCAAAAAAAAAAAAATCCCTCCCCAAAAAATCAACCAGGAATAATTATGTCCCAAAAATATCAAGCGAAAACCCCACACCACTGGAGGATGCACCTTTTAAATCAGGAGGTTTAGAGCTGGTGATCAGTCACTTCTTGGCCATGGTTATGACCTGAAGAGGATTCAGCCAAAGCACAGGAAAGGGCAGATGAGAATCAGCAGGGACAGAGTCGAGTGCCCACTGCATGTGCAAAACCTTCACTTGTGCTGGGTCTGTTTTCTCCTTAAATGATCATGGTGGGTCCCTTCCAGCTCAGGATATTCCATGATTAAATATATCACATCATTATTAACTTAAATGATACTCAGAAATATTTACACACCTGAGAAAACTCTGCTCTACACAAAACTCTCTGCCTCAGGAAGGTTTTTACCTCCCACTCTGTGAATTTATTAAAAGATCCTTTCTCTTCAGGTGCAGAGGTAGGCAAGTTTCTAAAAGCATTGATGTCATGAATTTGCTATCAAATAACATGAAAATATTTGAGGCTGGATGCATGTTCTGTCATGAGCTGAGGTTTCCATCTCTCAGGACTTTGTTGTCAGAACTGTGCTGCTCCAGCTCCTTGCTCCACTGGCACCAGGAGAAGTCGTGTTCTTAATTTTTCTTAAATATCATATTTTTTTAATTACCAAACAGGTTACCAAGTACTTTTGTAGTTTCATAATATAATTTTGCTATTTCCAATAACTTGCTTATATTAATAATCAGTTAAAGCAAAATTTTAAATAAACAATGATCAGCACATGTGAATTCTTATCCCTGGAAACTCCATACAAAATGAAAGCAAAACATGAGATAGATATACATCAAATAAGTTGATATTCCTGCATTTAAAGCTCCACTGGCACCAAGAGGCAGCAAAACCACAAAAAAAGGTGTAAAGCCAAAGAAAAAAATACTAAAAAATATATCCTGGCTGTTGCTTTGCCTCCTGTGGCTGTTGCTGAGGCTGGGAAAGTAATAAATATGACCAGCACGGTCCTGGTTTTAATTGCAGCAGGTTCTTGCTCTGGGTCTGCTGAGCTTTGCTGCTCCCACTGTCCCCTTCCTCTACATCCAGGCAAAACCTGGAATTTGCTTTCAGCTGCAGCAGGAGATGCAGCCAGAGGTAGAAAGAAGCCCTGAGACCAGAGCAAAAGAGGCTCTCTTTCCTGGAAGGGCCCCACAGGGATGTTCCATACCTGCAACAGGAATTCCAGGTCCCAGGATCTCTGGGAGTGACCACGACATTCGTGACAGGAGTCATCCCCAGCCGCTTGAAAACTGCAGGAGAAACGGCATTTCTGACCAAAATGGGGAGCCACGAAGCTGGAGGAGAAGCTTTAAGTGCAGTGTGTGGTGACAAAGAGGCATTGCCAGCTGCCAGGACCAACAGGAAGGGATAACAACCAACACTGATGACCCAAAAGAATCAACCTGAGGGGTTATTTCACCTCCTGAAGGCCCTTGCTCAGGTCCCTTCTCTGAAATGTGCACAGGGATGCCCCTGGAAGCACTCAAGGCTGGGTTGAATGGGGCTTGGAGTGATCTGGGAAGGGAGGTTTGGACTCACAGAGAAAGGATTCACAGAGCTGATTCCTCCTGCAGGCTCAATCAGTTTTTCTGCTTGGTTTTTGTCATCTCTCCGAGCCTTTCCCTCCTCCTCTGCTGCCAGGATCTGCACAGCAATTACACCCAGACTGCTGCAGGCTGTGCTCACGACTGCCAACAGCAGTGCAGCCTCCTGCAGGAAAACAGGAGTCATTAAAATTAATAACAACCTGCCAGGCACTCAAGACACAGTGAATCAGCATCAAAACTCAGACCCAAAGGCTGGCCTCGTGGGGCTTGGAAGCTGAAGAAAAGAGTTTCACATAATTGTGTGTTCATGCTTGGATTTTAATTACATCCACGTGGAGACAGCATTTGTTATTTTATGAGCATTGCTCTTAAAGGCAGGAATTGGGGATAACCACAAAAAAAGGGAGGAAGCAGTGAGTGAATCCATCCATCCATCTGTCATCCATCCATGCATCCATCCATCCATCATCCATCCATCCATGCATCCATCCATCCATCCATCCAGCCATCATCCATCCATCCATCATCCATCCATCCAGCCATCCATTCATCCATCCATCCATCATCCATCCATCATCCATCCATCATCCATCATCCATCCATCATCCCTCATCCATCCATCCATCCATCCATCCATCCATCCATCCAGCCATCATCCATCCATCCATCATCCATCCATCCAGCCATCCATCCATCCATCCATCCAGCCATCATCCATCCATCCATCATCCATCCATCCATCCATCCATCCATCCATCATCCATCATCCATCCATCCATCATCCATCCATCCATCATCCATCCATCCCTCATCCATCCATCCATCCATCCATCCATCCATCCATCATCCATCCATCATCCATCCATCCATCCATCCATCCCTCATCCATCCATCCATCCATCCCTCATCCATCCATCCATCCATCCATCATCCATCCATCCATCCATCCATCCCTCATCCATCCATCCATCCATCCATCATCCATCATCCATCATCCATCATCCATCCATCCCTCATCCATCCATCCATCATCCATCCATCCATCATCCATCCATCCATCCATCCATCCATCCATCCATCCATCCATCCATCATCCATCCATCATCCATCCATCCATCCATCCATCCCTCATCCATCCCTCATCCATCCATCCATCCATCCATCCATCCATCCATCCACCATGTCTGACTGTGATTTCAAGACCATGTGCCAATTTCTTGGACCCAGCTCACCCCAGCCTGGTAAATCCTGTGTGAAGGCAGCTCCCAGACAGATGCTCAGTTAATCTGGGGACTCCCATGACCGCATAAATCACCATCCTCATTAGGGTCAGAGGCTGCACAAAGCACGGCCCAGGAACTGCCGGGCTCCTCCCGCGGGAGGACAGCCGCAGCTTCTCTCCATGGCAAATTGTAAATTACTGGAATGTGCAAAGTCCTCGTCTCAGAGGAGCCCAGCACTGAACAAAACTCATCCTGGTCTTTTAGGGATTCTGCTCTCACCTGGAAGTCTGTCTCTAGGGGAGGCAGAAGAGAAGTCACTGTTTCTCCAAAGACATCCATGAATGTCACCCATTGGAAGGCACAGCCTGGGCACCAGGCTCGGCCTAGGACAAGCCTGGACATTGATATTCCAGTGGAAAAGGGAATATGTGATTTATTTGCACAAACACTGATCTGGCATAGGGGAGTTTCTGCTTACATTGATCCACAGGGTTGTTGCCCTGATTTCTAGAAGTGTTAAGTTTTCTTTTATAGTTCTTTTGAAAGTTTTAAAATTCCTTTAAAAGTTTTCTGTGCCTTCTGGTGTTTACATATTTCTACTGGAGTTCTCACGCGCTGTTCATGTAAATAATGATTGTTTTGCATTCCTCTTTGTGGGAGGAGAGAATTGATGGGCTGTTGGTTTGACCAGTGTGGTTGGAGAGGTGGCAATTTCATCCTCCAATCCACTCTCACTTTTGGAATTCTATTTATTGTGAGGTCAGAAATGAAATTTGGTCTTTTTCTCCCTTGAACTTACCAAGCTTCTGTGTACTCATTTCGTGTCCAACAGTGACACAGGGTGACCCTTAAGCCAGGCTCCGTGGGCTACATCGGAATCAGGAATGTGCTGCCTGCTTAATATCTTTATTTTCCTGCTTGTTTTCTTGTTCATTTCCTGCTTCCTCTGACAGGAAGAGCTGCAGTTCCCAGTGTTTCATGCTGGGCAGGTTAAATCCCGTGGTGTAATTTCATTATCTTCTCCAGGTACGTGGAGCATGAAGTTAATGGGATCAGAGCTGTTCTGGGCTAGCCAGGCACAAAAATGAGGGGGAAATCAAGCTGTAAAGGTGAATTAGCTGTGGCTGAACACAAAAGTGACACAAGCAGTGGTCGTTTAGTATGTCACATGGGTAAGAAATTTAGGTTTTAGGATTTTTAGCATATTGTAGAAGGGTACAAGATGGAGGATACAGGGTGTTGTCTTGAGTTCCTTTCTTCTTGATTCTTCTTCCTTCTTCTTCGTGGGTTTGGGTGGTATCTTGTAACTGGGTAGAAAAATCCACATTGCGGGTCTTTAGGGGTCAGTTATTGGGTTAGAAAGAGAAACAATCCAGGTGTCACTTCTTAATTGGGCAATTTAGTTTTTGATTAGGCTTAAAAGGCCTTGTGCCACGAGGTCGTTTGCCATTTTTGTGCTGTTTTCCAGCATGAAAGGTCTGGTGCAGACAAGCTTGCTGAAGTTTTGATAAGATAACAATAAAACAAGAACCTGAAGACCGAAAAAGTTCTCTGTGTGTCCTTTTCCTGACAGAACTGCTCCAGGAGGGTTTCCCCCTGTCAGGAGAGCCCTCAGGGAGTTGCCCAGCGTGGGGCCCGCAAACTCGCAACAGACAGCCTCTTCATTAGCTACAGGGATCATGACATCACCTGGGCAGGGAAGCACACAGTCAGAGAATCAGGGAATGGCTTGGCGTGGAAGAGACCTCAAATCCCACCCAGTTCCACCCCATCCATGGGCAGGGACACCTTCACTGTCCCAGGTGGCTCCAAGCCCCGTCCAGCCTGGCCTTGGGCGCTTCCAGGGATCCAGGGCAGCCACAGCTCCTCTGGGCACCCTGTGCCAGGGCCTGCCCACCCTCCCAGGAAGGAATTTCTCCTTCTTTAAACCCAGCTTTAAACGGAAAGTTTAAAACTCAGCCCTCCCCTTCCGGCAGAAGCAGTGCAGCCCCATTTCCAAATTTCATCTCATTGCATACCGTTTCATTTCACTTCATTTAGTTCCGAAACATTTCATTTCATTCATGAAATTCCGTTTCACTTCCCTTCATTCCATGCAGTTTCAGTCCATTTCATGAAATAGAATGACACTTAAAATTTTATTTTCTTTCACTCCACAAAATTTCATTTCATGAAATTGCTTTTCATTTCATTTAATTCCATGAAACGAAATGAAATTTCCTGTCATGAAATAAAATTTTGAAATTCCGTTTCATTTAATTCCACAAAATTTCCTTGCATTTCCTTTCGTTCCATGACGTGAAATGAAATTTCCTTCCATGAAATGAAATTCCATTTTATTTCGTTGCATTGCACAAAAATTTCATTTCATATCATTCCAGGAAATTTCATTTTAACTCATTTAAGTCCATTCGATGAAATTTCCTGTGACCTCCAACACTGCTCCTTGAAGAACACCCACACGAATTTCAAGGGAAAGGAAAGGTGGAGGGATTCTCCAAAAGCAAAGCTCTCATCACCTAAAGCTAAACCAGAGGTGACCAAATCCAGGAGTGACCAGCACAGCCACTTTCCAGCAGAAATGCAAAGAACTCTCTTAAAAATAAGAGTGATTGGTGTGGGGGTTTTTCCAATATTCGGTTTTTAAACCAAATTGTTCATGAACAAGTAGCAATTTGTGCTTCCTTGTCCTCAAACCTTGTCCCCAGCTCTTCATGGAGTCAGGTTTCAAGGATGCCCCATCTAGAGCATAAAGTTTAAAACCTTTAGTTTAAAATCATCTTCAAAACAGCTGCAAGTGCCCAGGAACCATAAATACTTCTGAATAAGACAGGGAGATACCTGGAAAATGAGGGATTTTGGGCAAAACCCATTGCTATCTGCATTTCAAACCTCAAGCAGAGGTGGAATGGTGAATTTCAGGTGCATTTTTAGTGATTTTTTTTTTTTTTTACACTGCATTTAAAAGAATCAGCCGTCAATACCAATCATTTCCTTTTCCATAATTAATAAAGCAGCTCATTTAAAAAAGCAAGAATATTATGAGTTTGAGTAATTTCAGCCCACGTGCCCACAGGGATCTTGTGATGCAGAGTGAATTTAATTAATTTTTTTTTTTTTTTTTTTTTTTTTTTTTTTTTTTTTTTTTGTGGGCACTTGTGAAATAAAATCTTTTCCTCAGTGCCAACCCTGCGTGGGTCTTGTAGAACCTGAAAATCAGATTTGGATGGATGGGATTAGGAGCAGAAGTTTGTCTTTCCAGAGGTAACTGAGCTCAGAGTTCACCTGGAGATCCAAGCCAGGGAACATCTTCCAAGCCATTTTTTCACTGAATGCCTTTGGACAATTACAAATAAACAAGATTTAAATTTAACTTAGCAAGCTCGCTGTGGGAACTTATTGCGGCTGGAGCCCAAAGTTTCTTTTTCTGAACCATAAAAAGGAGTTTTGCCCAGCTTTGGGTGCTTCAAGAAGGCACATGTGGGATGTGACACGACAAGGACACGGCACAAGGGATATCACAGACACTCCTCAGAGCATCAGGGAAAGGAAACAAAGGGGGGAAATTACCCCAGAAATCTTCAGGATTATAAAAGGCTATAAGATTATGAAATTGGTTATAAATTCTAAGTTATCAAAAATACACAAATATATGCACAAAGTATATATTAGATAAAATACAGTACAGAAAGAGTAACTATTAATTATTAATTATTAACTATTGATTATTAATTACTCATTATTAATTATTAATAATAGATTATCAATTCTCAAATATCTATTAATAATTATTAATTATTAACTAGTAAATAGTAAATAGTAAATAGTAAATAGTAAATAGTAAATAGTAAATAGTAAATATTACTATATAATATTAACATATAATATTAAAAATACAATACATTAACATACAATATACTAGCATACAATATAGAGAATATTACTACATAATATTAACATACAATATAGAAAATATATAATAAATATTGTATATTCTATATAATTATATAATAGATGATAATAGATAATAGATAATAGGTAATAGATAATAGATAATAGGTAATAGATAATAGGTAATAGATAATAGATAATAGATAATAGATAATAGATAATAGATAATAGATATTATATACTAATGTAAAAGTAAGAATTTAAAAAATATAAATAAAAATAAAAATATAAATATAAATATAAATATAAATATAAATATAAATAAATCAAATAAAATTTTATAAATATAAATATATATATAAAAATCTATTTCAAACGTAGCTATTAAAAGGAAGAACTGCTGCCCTTCCACAGAGCCAGAAACCTCCTGGATCTCCTCATGGCTGGGAGGGCTCTGCCTGACCCAGGAGTGACGCCGGCTGGAAAACCTGGAAATTGCAGAAATTCCCTTGATCGCGGCCGGAGGCGGAACTGCAGGAGTCGAAGGCTGCAATTCCCAGTGATTATTTGTGGTTTTTTCGAACATTCGAGTAAATATTTGGACTATCCAAGGAGTATTCCCATTTTCAAGGCTAAAGCATCACAGGGCTGTTCCATCCAGTCTCATTTCTGCCATCCGTTTGTCCAAAATATCACCCCTGCCTCCCTGACCCATTCACTGATGCCTGTCCCCTGAACATTACCTCACATTTTAACCCCAAAATGTTCCCTCTGTCCCCTATAGTT